>NC_086321.1:309766875-310077708 GCF_036172605.1 Pelobates fuscus
CCTTGATGAGCCAGCTGCCCGTGAGTTAACATGTCCCGTGGAGAAGCACTCTGTCCTGTAAAGCCTCACCACAAAAAATTTAAATAAATAACAGCACTCGGAGTGGTGATTTTAGTAAATGTTCATATCAGTTTAATACCTTCCGCGTCTCCTATCAGTGGACGTGTATATGGCAGCCATTTTAGGAACCGCACACCTGGGACCCGAGCAAGGTCACCTCGTTCAAGCTGCTCTGGTTCCTTGATGAGCCAGCTGCCCGCGAGTTAACATGTCCCGTGGAGAAGCACTCTGTCCTGTAAAGTCTCACCACAAAAAAATTAAATAAATAACAGCACTCGGAGTGGTGAGTTTAGTAAATGTTCATATCAGTTTAATACCTTCCGCGTCTCCAATCAGTGGACGTGTATATGGCAGCCATTTTAGGAACCGCACACCTGGGACCCGAGCAAGGTCACCTCGTTCAAGCTGCTCTGGTTCCTTGATGAGCCAGCTGCCCGTGAGTTAACATGTCCCGTGGAGAAGCACTCTGTCCTGTAAAGCCTCACCACAAAAAATTTAAATAAATAACAGCACTCGGAGTGGTGATTTTAGTAAATGTTCATATCAGTTTAATACCTTCCGCGTCTCCTATCAGTGGACGTGTATATGGCAGCCATTTTAGGAACCGCACACCTGGGACCCGAGCAAGGTCACCTCTTTCAACAGGCGACAAGATTTGGCCCTGTAAAACTCTCCTGGATATTATGTACAATTTCTATGGATATGGCAGTGATTTATGTAACAGGGAGATGGAAGAAGATGCTTGGTCGGTCCTCTTACTTGAAATTTGGGGCACTGCGCGGGCAAGCTAATGTGCCACCAGATAGGAGTGGTGAGTTTAGTATTGTTCTGATCAGTTTAATACCTTCCGCGTCTCCTATCAGTGGACGTGTATATGGCAGCGATTTTTAATTGTAGAATCACCTCCCCTTTTTAGGCCAAGGTTGGAAGATGCTTAGACCACTGGTATATTGGTGCCATCTTGGAGGATTTTTTTTTGGTTTGGTTTTTGCTGCACCAGTGGGCCTAAAAAGTAGGCATGTACACATGCCTGAAAAATTTGGTATTGTTGCAGCCGCTGCTGTAGCAGCGGCCAGAAAAATTGATGTTTGTTTCACAGGCAGAAAGTGCCCTAAAACATGGCGGCTTGAACCCTAGTTGGTGGCGGATAAGTCACGCAAGTCAAACGTCATTCAGAGCTAAAATACAGCAGCGTGTGGACCATTTTTAGCCCAAGGCAGCTCATCTCATCAGGCCTTTTTTAATCGAATGTATCACCCAGTGTCAGTCCCTTCGGGATCCATCCCTCATTCATCTTAATAAAGGTGAGGTAATCTAGACTTTTTTGACCTAGGCGACTTCTCTTCTCAGTGACAATACCTCCTGCTGCACTGAAGGTCCTTTCTGACAGGACACTTGAAGCGGGGCAGGCCAGAAGTTCTATCGCAAATTGGGATAGCTCAGGCCACAGGTCAAGCCTGCACACCCAGTAGTCAAGGGGTTCATCGCTCCTCAGAGTGTCGATATCTGCAGTTAAGGCGAGGTAGTCTGCTACCTGTCGGTCGAGTCGCTCTCTGAGGGTGGATCCCGAAGGGCTGTGGCGATGCATAGGACTTAAAAAGGTCCGCATGTCCTCCATCAACAACACATCTTTAAAGCGTCCTGTCCTTGCCGGCGTGGTCGTGGGAGGAGGAGGATGACTTCCACCTCTCCCCCTGTTAGATTCCCGTTGTGCTGTGACATCACCCTTATACGCTGTGTAAAGCATACTTTTTAATTTATTTAGCAAATGCTGCATCCTTTCCGACTTGTAATTCGGTAACATTTCCGCCACTTTCTGCTTATACCGGGGGTCTAGTAGCGTGGACACCCAGTACAGGTCGTTCTCCTTCAGCCTTTTTATACGAGGGTCCCTCAACAGGCAGGACAGCATGAAAGACCCCATTTGCTCAAGGTTGGATGCCGAGCTACTCATTTCCCGTTCCTCCTCCTCACTGATGTCATTGAAGGTATGTTCTTCCCCCCAGCCACGTACAACACCACGGGTACCAGATAGGTGACAATGAGCACCCTGGGATGCCTGTTGTGTTTGGTCTTGCTCCTCCTCCTCCTCAAAGCCACATTCCTCCTCTGACTCCTCTTCCTCACAATCCTCTTCCAGCGTTGCCGCAGGTCCAGCAAGCGACCTGTTTCTGGTGGTGATGGTGACCACAACTCTTCCTCTTCCTCTTCACGCTCATCTACGGCCTGATCCAGCACTCTTCGCAGGGCACGCTCCAGGAAGAAAACAAATGGTATACAAATATTCATTAACGGCTTTTTATTGTTGGAGCAGGCGGTCGAACATTAGGAGTGTTGAATTCCAACGTGTCGGGCTGTTGCAAATCAAGCGCCTCACTGGCATGTTGTTTCGCCGCTGGATATCTGCAAAGTGCACCATGGCTGTGTAGGAACGCCTAAAAAGGCCACACACCTTCCTGGCCTGCTTCAGGACGTCCTGTAAGCCTGTGTACTTATGCACAAAGCGTTGTACGATCAGATTACACACATGTGCCATGCACGGCACATGTGTCAACTTGCCCAACTTCAATGCCGCTATCAAATTTTTTCCGTTGTCACACACCACTTTGCCGATATCCAGTTGCTGCGGAGTCAGCCACTTTTCCACCTGTGAGTTCAGGGAGGACAGGAGTGCTCATCCGGTGTGACTCTCTGCTTTCAAGCAAGTCAAACCCAAGACGGCGTGACACTGCCGTATCCGGGATGTGGAATAGTACCTGGGGAGCTGGGGGGGTGCCGTTGATGTGGAGCAAGACGCAGCAGCAGAAGAGGACTCAGCCGAGGAGGTTATGGAAGAGGATGGAGTAGGAGGAGTAGAGGAGGTGACAGCAGGACTGCCTGCAAGTCGTGGCGGTGTCACCAACTCCTCTGCAATGCCACACATTCCATGCTTGTTAGCCATCAGCAGGTTTACCCAATGCGCAGTGTAGGTGATATACCTGCCCTGACCATGCTTTGCAGACCAGGTATCAGTGGTCAGATGGACCCTTGCCCCAACACTGTGTGCCAGACATGCCATGACTTCCTTTTGCACAATCGAGTACAGGTTGAGGATTGCCTTTTGTGAAGAGAAATTCCGGCCGGGTACCTTCCACTGCGGTGTCCCAATAGCTACAAATTTTTTGAACGCCTCAGACTCAACCAGATTGTATGGTAAAAGCTGGCGGGCTAATAGTTCGGACAAGCCAGCTGTCAGACGCTGGGCAAGGGGGTGACTTGGTGACATTGGCTTCTTACGCTCAAACATGTCCTTGACAGACACATGACTGTGGGCAGATGAGCGGGAACTGCTCAAGGCGGGAGACGGAGTGGCGGATGGTTGAGAGGGGGCAAGGAGGACAGCAGTGGTTGACGTGGCTGAAGATGCTGGACCAGGAGGAGGATGGCGGCTTAGAGTAGGCGTGCTGCTTGTACTCATGTGTTGATCCCATAGGCGTTTGTGATGTGCGATCATGTTGTACCTAGGTAAGTGTTGGACCTCCCACGACTCAGTTTCCTTTGGCACAGGTTGCAAATGGCATCGCTGTTGTCAGAGGCAGACACACAAAAAAAATGCCACACTGCTGAGCTCTGCAATGACGGCATTCTGGTGGTGGACACAGCATGCGTTGATTGGCGTGCTGTTGGGCTGACCCCGGGGGCCGATGCATGCTGTTTGACTGTGCCACTAGCTCCTTGCGACGACCCCCCCTGCTTCCAACTCGTCTCCTCCTCCTCTCTGTCTCCCCATCTGAACTTTCGCCCTGTACTTCTTCTTGCCGAGCGGGCACCCACGTGACATCCATGGACGCATCGTCATCATCAACCGCTTCACTTGTATCTGACAACTCAGCAAAGGAAGCAGCAGCGGGTACAACATCATCATCATCATCATCATACCGTACGTCCATGTGTGTAATGCTGCCCGCCTGAGACATATCCCTGTTATCTACATCCTCTGGCAATAATGGTTGCGCATCACTCATTTCTTCAAACGTGTGAATAACTCCTCTGAAATACCAAGTGAAGCGGCTGTGGTGCTAGTGTTGGTGGTGGCGGCAGGCGGGTGAGTGGTATCTTGAGAGGTGCCTGAAGCTAAGCTGGAGGAGGATGGTGCGTCAAGGTTCCGAGTGGAGGCTGTAGAAGATTGGGTGTCCTGTGTTAGTCAGTCAACTATGTCCTCAGAACTTTTCAAGTTCAGGGTACGTAGCTTCTGAAAACTGGGCATTATTCTAGGGCAAAAGGGAATCACAGCACCACGACGGCCCATGAGGGGTGGCCTGCCTCTGCCTGTCATTTTTGGGGGGATTAGTGGTACTATGTGTGCAAGCTACTGTGAGACCAGATATGATTGGCAATGTGCACTGTAACAGTTCTGCAGAGCACACACTGTAGGCCTGACACAACCGCTTGAAGACAAGTAACTGCTATTCAATCTATAACAGTGAAAAAAAAATGTTGGTTTTAAAAGCACGCTATAGAGACACCAGATATGATTGGCAATGTGCACTGTAACAGTTCTGGAGAGCACACACTGTAGGCCTGACAGAGCCGCTTGAAGGACACTGACTGGCTGCTATTAGCTTACAATGGAAACCTTTTTTCTTTGTAAAAGCACGCTATAGAGACACCAGATATGATTGGCAATGTGCACTGTAACAGTTCTGGAGAGCACACACTGTAGGCCTGACAGAGCCGCTTGAAGGACACTGACTGGCTGCTATTAGCTTACAATGGAAACCTTTTTTCTTTGTAAAAGCACGCTATAGAGACACCAGATATGATTGGCAATGTGCACTGTAACAGTTCTGGAGAGCACACGCTGAAGGAAGGACTGACAGAGCCGCTTGAAGGACACTGACTGGCTGCTATTAGCTTACAATGGAAACCTTTTTTCTTTGTAAAAGCACGCTATAGAGACACCAGATATGATTGGCAATGTGCACTGTAACAGTTCTGGAGAGCACACGCTGAAGGAAGGACTGACAGAGCCGCTTGAAGGACACTGACTGGCTGCTATTAGCTTACAATGGAAACCTTTTTTCTTTGTAAAAGCACGCTATAGAGACACCAGATATGATTGGCAATGTGCACTGTAACAGTTCTGTAGAGCACACACTGTAGGCCTGACAGAGCCGCTTGAAGGACACTGACTGGCTGCTATTAGCTTACCCTGGAAACCTTTTTTCTTTGTAAAAGCACGCTACAGAGACACCAGATATGAGTGGCAACTGTCAAAGTACGCTGGCACAGGTCTGCAGAGCACACGCTGAAGGAGGCCTGACACCCAGACGCTTGCAGACAACTAACTGCTCTTCTATTACAGTGACATTTTTTTTTTTTTTTTAAATCTAAAGCTTAAGCTATTGTCACAACAGATATGAGTGGTGGCACTGACTGTGCAAATGGGCAAGGCATCCAGCCTGACACAGAAGCTGGCAGGCAGGCAGGCAGGCAACCAACTGCTCTTCTATTACAGTGAAAAAATATTTTTTTTTTGAAATCTAAAGCTTAAGCTATTGTAAAAACATAAATGAGTGGTGGCACTGGGCAAGTGGGCACAGTATCCACTGTGAACCTCACACAGAAGCTGGCAGGCAGGCAACTGCTCTTCTATTACAGTGAAAACAATATTTTTTTTAAATCTAAAGCTTAAGCTATTGTAAAAACAGATCTGAGTGGTGGCACTGGGCAAGTGGGCACAGTATCCACTGTGAACCTCACACAGAAGCTGGCAGGCAGGCACCTGCAATTACATTACACAGAAAAAAAAAAAAGCAGCCTGATGTTCTAGCCCTAAAAAGGGCTTTTTGGGGTGCTGTCCTTACAGCAGAGATCAGATGAGTCCTTCGGGATTGTAGTGGACACTGAATACCCTAGCCTAGCTATCAATTTCCCTATCTAATCAGCAGCAGCTAAACTTTCCCTCCTCTCACTAAGCATGCAGCTTCAGAATGAATCGAAAATGGATGCTGGGAGGGAGGTTGGAGGGTGTGGAAGGGAGGGAGTGCTGCTGATTGGCTGGAATGTGTCTGCTGACCGAGAGGCACAGGGTCAAAGTTTGCCCAATGATGACAAATAGGGGGCGGATCGAACCGCCCATGTGTTCGCCCGCGGCAGCGAACGCGAACACGCTAAGTTCACCGGGAACTGTTCGCCGGCGGACAGTTCGGTACATCACTATTTACTAGACACGTCCCTACTCGCGGTATAGCGAGTAGGGGCTGAATTTACTAATAAGTAATCTTTATTTAGGTCTTTCAGCCTTTTGGTAGATAGCTCCCTAATTCCCACGGTATTAGGGAGTTATCTACTAAGCGGCTGCTTATTTGATGTATTTTATGTTATTTTAAGTGATTTCCCCATCCACATTTGTTTGCAGGGCACTTGTCCTACTCTTACCCCCATTTTACTTCCTTTTGCAGCCCTCTAGCCCTTTCCAGGAGTTTTTTAGAGCCATTTTTATGCCCAAAAGTTCGGGTCCCCATTGACGTCAATGGGGTTTGGGTTCAGAGTCAAATTTGGGGTCAAGTTCGAGTCCGAACCCGGACTTTTTTTCCAAGTTCGTCCGAAGCCGCCGGACCCGAACATCCAGGTGTCCGCTCAACTCTAGAGATAAGGAACTCTTGGATATCGTACTGGCCCTTAAATAATGGCATAATTTGCTAGAAGGTTCCTCTACTCCTATCACGATATTGACTGATCATAAAAATCTATTCTACATGAGTGAAGCCAACAGACTGACAGCTAGACAGGCTAGATGGTCATTGTTGTTCTCTCATTAAGTGTTCTTGCATAGCATTCTTATTCTTATTCTTATTATAGCCAAATTTGCCACCCTAACTCCTCCCACAGTTTTTACACTACATAGACAAAAATTTACCAAAACGTGCAGATTGTTTCCGATCGGATTGCTATTACTTTCTGGAACGTTTCGCCGAATGGTTCACGGAATATTGTCATTCTTGTGGCGAAATTTGTCCCATAGGAATGAATGGCAAAGCTAGAGTGGGAGCTGGCAAAAGCTGAAAAATCAGGACATGATTTCTAAACTGCCACCACTCCCTCATTTTCAGGCCCACCTACACAAATCTTATATCAAAACGTTAAGCTGTCCCTGCTGCCACTAAAAATGGCCACAGCTAAGCCATAGTCCTGATAGTTTTCACAATATGACCATTTGTTTGCAACTCACGCCGTCCATTGACATTCATTGAAACTCCACTCTGCAAAGCTCACATTTGAAGGGCAATTTCTAAACTGCGACTGTGCCTTCATTGTTAACATTGCAGAGACATACTATGTATCAAAATGTAGGTCTGGGTCTTGTGATTCTCACAATATAAAACTCTTCGCTGTAGGATTTATAGTTTTTAAAATACGACCGTTTGAAGATGGCAACCGCCAAAATACTCTGACCTGTGCCAGGCTGCAGCAGCAAGTGATGTCATAGACAAAGCCTTTTTCACACCTGCTAATGTTTTTATAAATGTATGGTTTAATGTAACTGTGCAACAACGTTGCAATTAAATGTGCTATATAAATGATAACAGTTACTCCGCCTACTCCAGTTGTAGACTACTGGTGGAGGCAAGAACACTTCACACAATTTCCCCAGAAATTGTAGCTTTTCTAGTTTTAACTTTGTTTTTACCGATAGACCTGGAACAAACAACTCTAAAGCAGACGCATTATCCCGTGAATTTGAACCTCTTTCCCCCTATATAGAAGAGGTAGTTCCTATTATCCCAAAGAACAAAATTATAGCAGCTACTCATCTCAACATTAGCTCTGACCTCATTAGTTCATTACGGGTGGTACAAAACCTAGAGTCTAGTCAATCTCCACAGGACAGACTATTTGTACCTTCTGAATTCCGTAGGGAGGTTCTAGACTTATGTCACGATAACAAAACTGCTGGTCATCCTGCTATTAAGAAAACCAGTGACCTCAACACACTCACATTTACATTAATCCCTCTTTGCTACACTCCCCCCTTCTCTCATCTCAAGCCCTGCACTCATTTCTCTATTCTCTCTCTCCTGCTCTAACCCAATCTCACCCTAGTCGCCGCCCATATAAAACCCATTCACACCTCCTGTCACTATCTCTCCTCCTACTTCTGGCAGCTGGTGACATCTCTCTCAACCCAGGGCCCCTCACCTCATCTGCTCACACCAAAATAACTAGAAACCATGCAAACCTCCTCCAAATACCCTGCAGTTTATCCACCTCTACCAAAATTCAGTGTGCACTTTGGAACGCTCGCTCCATTTGTAGTAACATCAAATCTACAGCTATACATGACCTCATCATCTCTAACTCACTCACAATACTGGCACTCACTGAGACCTGGCTGTCCCCATCCGATACCGCTACTCCTACTTCTTTATGTTTCGGTGGTCTACAGTTCTCCCATACTCCTAGACTCGACTGTAAAGGAGGTGGTGTAGGCATCCTTCTCTCCCCTCAATGCACCTTTCAACCTATCATCCCTGCCCCTGCCCTATCCTTTACTTCCTTTGAAGTTCACACTGTACGCCTTTTAAAGCCAACTCCTTTAAGAATTGCCACCATCTATTGCCCCGGTCACCCTAAACTATTTATTGAACACTTTTCCTCCTGGTTACCCCACTTTCTTTCCTCTAGCACTCCCTCTCTCATACTTGGGGACTTCAATATCCCTATCAACAAGCTCAACTGCCCTGATGCCTCTCGTCTGATCTCTGTAACCTCCTCCTTTGGACTCACACAGATTTCTTCCTCAGCAACTCACACTGCAGGAAACACTCTTGACCTCATCTTCACCAATCTCTGTACCACCTCTGATCTCTCCACTGTTCCATTTCCTTTGTCTGACCACCATCTGCTAACATTTAACATCATTACATCACCCAAACCCACTCCCCCTGCCATCCTATGCACATTTGCTACAGCACAAGAAGTTTCTGCTCTGCTCCCCTCGATCCTATTCCCTCGCATCTCATCCGCACTTTGTCTCCCTCTCTTGCTCTTCCTATCGCTAGCATTTTCAATCTCTCCCTTTCCTCTGGCACATTTCCCTCACCCTTCAAACATGCAACTGTAATACCAATTCTGAAAAAGCCCAACCTTGATCCCAACTCCCCATCCAACTACCGCCCTATCTCGCTACTGCCATTTGCCTCCAAGATCCTCGAGAGAGTTGTGTACGCCAGATTGACAGACTTTCTCAAATCCAACTCTCTGCTTGACCCCTTCAGTCTGGATTCCACGCTGGTCACGCTGTCGAAACTGCTGTGACCAAAGTATCCAACAATTTAATTGCTGCTAAATCTCACTGCCAATACTCTATCCTTATCCTCCTTGATCTTTCTGCCGCATTTGACACTGTTGATCATCAACAGCTTCTTCACATTCCTCATAACTTTGGTCTACGGGATACTGCTCTCTCCGGGTGCTCCTCCTACCTCTCCCAGCGCTCTTTCAGTGTTTCTTTCTCTGGTTCTGCCTCTTCTCCCCAAACCCTGTCAGTCGGCGTCCCGCAAGGTTCTGTCCTCGGCCCCCTATTGTTCTCTATCTATACTGCCTCCCTTGGTAAACTCATCAGCTCCTTTGGTTTCCAATATCATTTATATGCAGATGACACGCAAATCTACCTGTCCTCCCCTGATCTCTCTCCGCCCACCTTGACTCGTGTTTCTGACTGCCTCTCTGCTATTTCCAACTGGATGGCTGTTCACTTCCTTAAACTCAACCTGTCCAAAACAGAACTTCTAGTTTTTCCTCCCTCAAGTGCTGCTACTCCTTTTGTCTCCATCCAAGTCAACGGCGCTACTATCACCTCTACCTCGCAGGCTTGCTGCCTAGGGGTTCTTTTCGATTCTGACCTCTCTTTTACTCCCCATGTCCAACCGATAGTCAAATCCTGTCGCTTCCAACTCAAGAACATAGCGCGCATCCGCCCATATCTAACGCCGGACGCGGCTAAGATACTGGTTCATGCTGTTGTTCTCTCTCGCCTCGACTACTGCAATCCCCTTCTCACCGGTCTTACATGTTCCCAGCTTGCACCGCTGCAATCTATAATGAATGTGGCTGCGAGGTTTATTTTCCTGTCTGGTCGCACCTCCCACGCCTCCACGCTCTGTCAGTCCCTGCATTGGCTTCCAGTTAGATATAGGGCCCAATTCAAAATTCTGGCGCTTGCTTACAAATCCCTACATAATGCTGCTCCAACATACCTATCCTCCCTCATACACAAGTATGTCCCGTCGAGACCCCTGCGCTCATCCCAAGACCTACGCCTATCCTCTGCCCGGATCCCCACCTCTGATGCTCGCCTTCAAGACTTCTCTAGGGCTGCACCTATTTTGTGGAACTCCCTTCCCTCCTCAATCAGACTTTCACCCAGCCTCCACTCCTTCAAAAAATCTTTGAAAACTCACTTCTTCATTAAAGCGTATCAATTAAACTGTCAGCAGGCTTCTCATCCCCACCCCATGACTCCTTTCCTGCAACTGTCAAAAATGACAAGCACTCAATAAACCCTTCTCTAATAACGTATATACTCGATTATAAGCCGACCCGAATATAAGCCGAGGCCCCTAATTTTACCCAAAAAAACTGGGAAAACTTATTGACTCGAGTATAAGACTAGGGTGGGAAATGCAGCAGCTACTGGTAAATTTCTAAATAAAATTAGATCCTAAAAAAATTACATTAATTGAATATTTATTTACAGTGTGTGTATATAATGAATGCAGTGTGTGTATGAATGCAGTGTGTGTGTGTATGAATGCAGTGTGTGTGTATGTGTGAATGCAGTGTGTGTATGAATGCAGTGTGTGTGTGTGTGAATGCAGTGTGTGTGTGTGAATGCAGTGTGTGTGTATGAGTGCAGTGTGTGTGTGTATGAATGCTGTGTGTGTATGAGTGCATAGTGTGTATGAATGCAGTGTGTGTGTGTATGAATGCAGTGTGTGTGTGTGTGTGTGATGCAGAGCCTTGGTGGGTAGTGGGCATTTTTATTAGTATTTTTTAATTATTATAATTGTAATTTTTTTTTGTTATATTATTTTTTATTTTATTATTATTATTTTTTTATTATTATTAATGTTTTATTATTTAAATTTGTATTTATTTTTTCGTCCCCCCTCCCTGTTGTTAGCTGGCCAGGGAGGGGGGCTCTTATTCCCTGGTGGTCCAGTGGCATTGGCAGTTCAGTGGAGGGGGGTGGCAGGAAGCGCTTACCTCTCCTGCAGCTCCGGTCAGCTCCCTCCTCCTCCGCGCCGGTCCGGTCAGCTCCTTCTGAAAGTCCCAGTGTAAGTCTCGCGGCCGCGCTCTGACCCCGCGGCTCTCACGAGACTTACACTGGGAGCTGACAGGGGAGCTGACCGGACTGGCGCGAAGGAGAAGGGAGCTGACAGGAGCTGCAGGAGAGGTAAGTTACAGCTTGCTGCCAGCCCCCCTCCTACACAGCCCCATTGTCTGTATTATGGCAATATAAATTGCCATAATACAGACATTGACTCGAGTACAAAAAAGTACAAAAAATGTGCTGAAAAACTCAACTTCTACTCTAGTATATACGGTATTCCGTTTGCATGGCATACCAAAAGAGATAGTGTCCGATAGGGGTCCTCAATTTATATCCAGATTCTGGAAAACATTTACTAGCTTGGTATTAAACTGTTGGTATTTCAGCTTGGTATTAAACTGTGTCATTCCTCGGCATATCACCCTCAACCTAACGGTGCTGCAGAGAGAACTAACCAATCCCTGGAACAATACCTACGATGTTTCATCTCTGACAACCAGGATAATTGGTCGACCCTGCTTCCCTGGGCTGAATTTGCTCATAATTGTTCCCAAAGAGAATCCACGAGCTGCAGTCCCTTTTTCCTCAATTATGGCTTCCACCCTTCTGTTCTTCTGGCTGACTTTCCTTCATTAGAGATGCCAGCTGTAGAGGAATATTTGGGCAGCCTGAGGTCCACTGGCAGGTCCAACGCATCCTGACTCATAAGGCCGCTCTGCTGAAAAGATATGCCGACAGGCACCGCCAACCTGGCCCGTCTTATCAAATAGGTGACAGACTTTGGCTCAGTACTAAAAATATTAATCTTAAAGTGCCTTCTAAGAAATTGGCTCCGTGTTTCATTGGTCCCTATTGGATTCTGAGACGTATTACTCCTGTTTCTTACAGATTACATTTGCCATCTGATCTACGTATCCCCAATATTTTTCACATATCTTTATTGAAACCACTTTCTTGTAATAGGTTCACCAGATCCTTCGTTTCCCCTGCTCCTGTTGTGGTGGAAGGTCAGGAGGAGTACGATATCCAGTCTATTATAGATTCTCATGTGTCTAGGGGTGTACTCCAGTATTTGGTTAATTGGGAGGGATACGGTCCAGAGGAGAGATCCTGGGTTGGGATTGATGAAATCCATGCTCCTTGCCTTCTCTGGGCTTTCCAGTCCCGCTTTCCCAATCATCCTGGTAGTGCCCGCCCAGTGGGCGGTTCTAAGAGGAAGGGTGATGTAAGCAACAAAGCACTAACCTTGTCGGACCGCCGCTCCCACGCAGAGTATAGACACAGTCAGCATCAGGGATGCCGCCCGCTATGCGCCCAACATACTCATACCTTTTGGGGGCATGGTTATGATAATCACGTCCCCAATCATATAAAAGCCTAGTCTGCCTCCAAATCAGTGCCCTGTTGTGGTTCCTAGTGTTCCTCGTCTTCCTAGTTTCTCCTCAGCACGTTCCTGTGTTCTTTTGGCTATTTTGTGTATTGACTCAGCTTGTCTTTGACGACTCTGATTTCTGGTTTCCCTGACTCGGCTTGTTCCTCATTTTTGTGTACTTCTATATTCCTTTGACCTCGGCTTGTTTCTGGCTTTACTAGCTCCTTTAAGTCCAGCCATTCTAAAGACTAGTATAGGGGCTCTTTATCTGTCTTTATTGTTCTGGTGATTTTCACCCTGCGTATTGGGTATTATCGTCACACCTGGTCCACCCTGATGTTCCTGAAGAGACCTACCCAGTGATGACCCGGCAGCAAGTCCGGACCACCCAGAACAGCTCACACTCTGCGGTTCAGGTAGGCAAACGTACCCATCCCCGGAAGAAGAAAAAAAAAATTGTGCAAAAGCAAGGCAAGGATGGATCAAGTCAGTATGCCGAGCTAGTGGCAATAGCATCTCTGCTGAAAGAAACTAATTCACAACAAATCCATATCTATACTGACAGCTGGGCCGTATACAAAGCTTGTACAACCTGGATGCCCACCTGGCGAACCAATGGATGACTAATTCATTGAAGACCAGTGTGGGGATGCGCAGAATTAAGGGAGAAGATCTCGGTGGCTTTCCAGACACGATTGATCCAGATTGGACATGTTAATGCCCACATAGTGACTAACTGGGTGAAGAGAACTACAATGCTGAGCTGACCAGGATCGAGAGTGCGATAGCTAGTGACCCTGTAGATCCAGTGCTGTTGAAGATTGCAACCTGGGCCCATGAAACTGGAGGGCACAGAGGAAACAAGGTCACATTGGAATGGGCATGATTAAGAGGGATGCAAATCACTTTGGGGCTTGTCACCACTGCTCAATAGTGTGTGAAGTTTGCAACAAAGTCAAGAAGTGGCCGCTCACCACAAAGACTCGAGGGTATCTAAAGAAAGGCACATGAACGGGCCAGATATGGCAACTCTATTACAATGGCCTGCTACCCAAAGGAAGAGGAGGACTCCTTTATTTTTGTACTGCCGTAGACACATACATTGGATTGCTACAGGTGCTACCTTGTAAAAGTGGCAATCAAACCGGTACATTGAAGATTCTACAGATAATTGTGATGGCTTACGGGATACCATCTGAATATCAAACAGATAAAGGCACCCACTTGACAGCATACCTGGTACAACAATGGGTACAAGACTCAGGGATTAAATGGATATTCCATATCCCCGATCATCCCTAAACTGCGGGGTTGATAGAGCGGTGCAATGGGCTTCTAAAAGAACAAGCTTGGAAGCTATCTCCCAGTAGAACTACCAAAGTGTGTGTCAGTTTTGATGTTAATTGTTAAATTATACCTCTTTGAGTGTTTTTTTTTTTTGTTTTGTTTTGTTTGTTTTTAGATTTAGAAATTTGTTGAGGTAATACTTTCAGGAGAGTGTTATTTGACTCCTACTGTGATGCATGTGATGTGACTAACTTCATTTTGGAATAGTCCACATGGTGAGTGGACTCCATTTTGGATTCCCTCTATTTCATTAGAATCTGATTTATTTTGTGGTGATGGTGGTGGAGGAGGTAGGGATGTTGCCATGACTTCCTAAATTAATTTTAAATATATGTTATTAGTAAAATTATTGTACTAAATATAAAATAATCATTATAACATTTATAGTTGGGGGAACAGTGACCCCTAGTGGGGTAGATTTAATATTACTGGCATTGCCCAGTTTCAACTAACTCACCTGAACAGTGGCCCCTGAACAGTATATATGGTTGCAAGTGTGTGCTTTTATAACAGTTATTTTTTTTTTTTGTGATCTTTATGGGCTTCAACTAACAAGAGCAATAGTGACCCCCTGGTGAACAGATTATAAACTGCAAATTCTTCTATCAAATGGAATAAATATTAATACAAATGATATACTGTTCTACGTAGAACATAAGTTTCTATTTTACTATTGTGGCAAAACTAACCTCGCCACTGGGTTATGGAGAAGCCTGATTGCCAGCCTCCTGCCTCATGACTATGGCCCCTCTCATCAGCCCATGCTAGACTTAAACCCCATGGCGATTTGACTGTGTTTGTGGGATCTGAGCACTGTTTGGATATATTGAGCGCTCAGATCCAAGCCATCTGGGGATAGGTTGAATGTGGGGGTTGGGTTCAGTATGATAGAAATTGTGTATTTTTATGTGTTTTTACTGTTGTTGTGAATAGAGCTATTTTCTATATGCTGGAGATAAATGGCTTACCATACCCAAGCCATGCTTGCAGTCACAATGGGACTTCCAACTAACCTTTGACCCACTAGACCAATATGTATGATTTTTTTTTTTTTTAATTCTTTATTTTTGTGGTGGGTAAATGCCCACCGGTTTTGATGGTAGGTTACAAACGTTCATTACAGAAAGAGAAAAGTAATCAAAAGGAATGCAATTCAATCAACACAGTAGATAATAATAAACATAAGTCACTCTGAGCTGGACATGCTAGTTTCTCTGGTGGCTTCAGTGGCATGTACGGGAAGTAAACAGTGTTAACACTAATCTTGTATAATACACCAGCCGTTAGTGCGGATTAGGGGTGTGCCGTGCGCTGTAGCACTTTGTCTTTCCTTTTGGGTTATAGGGTATCAATATGGCTCCCCAGTGTAACGGCTCTATCGGGTTTAAGGTATATATTTCCCTTTAGCTTACTTCCTGCTCTTGAGGGCATAGGGTTAACTCAGGTGTTATGTCTTTCCCGCTGGTAAGCTGGGCTTAGGATGAGCAGTTTGGTGTGTTAGGTTATCAGCCCCTTGTAGTTTCGGTTATTAGGGTTAACTTGCCGGTAACTTATGCGGACCTAAGGCGGCTCGTATGGAGCTGTGCGCAATTTAACAAGAAGAAGGAAAGTGCACATGTTTTCGTATCAGCTAATGTTGAAACACAGAATAATATACATGCTTAGTAAACGTTGCTTTGACATGGTGTATGCAATAAGTACACGATTAGAGGCCTGATTCGAGTTAAACAGTAGCCAGAATGGGCCATACGTTCAAGTGGGGTCGTGTGGTTGGTTGGCGTAATGGTGAGCCCTATCTTCCCGAGCCAATGTATTATCCGCGGCCAATGAATAACTACACAGAGGTGAGCAAAGATAAGCATTTGGTATGCTCGCGGTAATTGGCTCCGACATGTACAGCCTCTCAGGGATTTTTGGTATTACAGAATTAAAATGTTTTAAGCGATAATATCGAAATGGACCACAAATTCTATTGTTAACAGTTCCCTAAAACATGTAAGAGAGGAGAACAATACATGTCAGATGCATAAGCCGCTGTAGCCTAACCCTGGCCTATGTGTGGACATTGACGGATACTTGTGGCTATCTGAAGGGGGCCCTTGGTCTGCTTCCGCATGGGGATCCCAAATACATCGCTATGGACATAGTTACCGGCAGCACCTCGATCTCCGAGTTTATCCTGCGAAGCAAGCATGTCCACAGCAAGGCAAAGCGAACAGCAAGAAGTGGCCAGCCGGTCTCATCTAAAGCAGTGAAACCTATAGTTTATTAGTCGTCCGTGCCGTGATTAAGCACTGCCCCGCGGGCCTACATGGGCTGTGTCGTGCCCGGCCTGTGCGAACAGCATTAAACTCACATTGCAGTGAAGCATGACTCTAACCGCTGAGCACTATACTACATGTGTCACAAGTTATACGACAAAAGTAAATATCATAACGTGAACTCTTCAGAGCCTGCACATAATATATAAACAGTAAAAGCCAAAATAATAGCCATAAAGGTACAAATTAATAAGTCCTTAAACGTTCACCCAAGCTCACAATTTGTATGATTTTGACATATGTTTGTACAGTGGATCCTCGGTTTACAAACGCCTCGGTTAACATAATTTTCGGTTTACAAATGAAAATCCATTGAAAATAATTCCTCGGTTTACAAAAAATGTTTGCAATACAAAGCAAGTATCCCTAGGATGCATTGCACCTGGGAGGTTTATAGCACCGCCCCCTGCATGTTGGAGCCTGTGGGTAGCACATGGCGTCAAGTGTGGAGGTGTTGGAGCGGCTTTTGCATCGAGTTTTGGAGCCATTCTGGAATTGTTTTGCAGCAGTTTTGGGGCTTTTTTGTGCATTTCTCAAGTGGTGGAAAGGTAGGGAGCTGAGTTTAGTCGTTTGCATGCCTTTTATTGTGTGTTCTGCATTGTGGGTTGGTTTCCATGCCAGCTCATTTTGACTTTTTTCTGACCTGCAGAACGGATGAATTGGTTTTCAATGCATTCCTATGGGAAACCACGTTTCAGTTTACAAATTTTTTGCAATAAGAAACGTCCCAGAGAACGCATTAAATTCGTAAACCGAGTTCCCACTGTATTTGGAGTATGCGGATTATGAAAATGTTTTATGTGAATGTGATGTGTACTTTTAAAGTTATGAATATTGTGTAAAACTGTGTATTTTCCGGCCTGTGATAATTACGTTAGCCCATTGTGTTCAGTAATTATATCACAGGCAGAGGGAAGGATTCTGCTGGAATGAATGGGAATGTTTTACTGTGTATTTGTAACGAGATTATACCCCAACACGCAGGATCCAGCTAAAAAGAAGACAACACAGAGGGAAGATACATCTACCGGTCCTTAGAGTGGCCGGACTCGACGTATATAGGAGAAGTACAGAGTCAGGAACGATCCGAGGTCAAGGGCACAAAGAGACAGCGTAAACTAGGACTAGCCGGGGTCTGGTACACAAGAAACAGCAAGCCGGCAAACAGAACAGATAAGGATAAAGCGAAAACGAAGTCAGAATACAAAGCCAAGGTCAAAACGAAGAAACACAACTGAACACCACAAGCGCTAAAGGGAACTGTAGCAGAAAACACGATAGGGCAAGGAACTAAGGGAAAAGGGTAAGTATGTATAGCATCTAAACTAATGTGATTGGCTCCTGTCATATCCACACCCCCAAAAGGTAAGTGTATGGGGAGTGTGGCATGACAGGGGCCAATGGGAGCCTTTTGGCAATTTAGGCTCCCACTGTCTCTTTAAGAGCACGCCCGAGACTCGCGGCACGCTCTTAGATTCAGGCGGGACACGTGACCGCTTCTCGCGGTCACTGCCCGCCTTCCTATTGAAGCCGGATGAGCCACACGCGGCTTGTGCAGCCGCAGGACCGCGCGCCGCTCGAAGAGAGGACCGCGGACGGACCCTGGAAAAGGTGAGTAACGCTACAGTATTACGTGTTTATTGGTTGTTTTACAAAACCCTGTGGGTGGTACTAATGTTTAAGAATGTGTATATAAGAACAATAAACCCACAGCTCTGTCTGATCACTGCTTGACCCTCAACACGGAGCCTTGTCTCGTTCTTGGGGGGATTTATTGTATGCTGTTCCAGTTCGACTGCTATTAGTGTAAACCTTTCGTATGGTTTTTCCTGTTAGGCTGTTTACAGGATTCATATGGTTCCGGTTCGGCTGTTTACAGCATTCGTATGGTTTCCTGTTCGGCGGAATGGTGTCTTTGGTAGCTGCCTGTATATCTGGTAGGGGAATATCTCCTAAACTGTGTTTAACCCCTTTTATGCCTGGGGGTGCCGTTACAAATATTTTTTTTTCTTCTTCCTTTTTCTTCTCTTTTAATGTGTGGGAAGATCACGGGTGATTTTTGTACCTTTGATTAGACAATGTGCTTGTTTTTGATAGATTTTTCATATTAATATGAATCAATTAAAAGTGAAGTTTTAATTACACCACATTATCCACCATAAGATACATGAAATGTCTGTAAGTAGTGATGTCGCGAACACAAAATTTTGGGTTCGCGAACGGCGAACGGGAACTTCCGCAAACGTTCGCGTACCGGGCGAACCGCTATTGACTTCAATGGGCAGGCGAATTTTAAAACCCACAGGGACTCTTTCTGGCCACAAAAGTGATGGAAAAGTTGTTTCAAGGGGACTAACACCTGGACTGTGGCATGCCGGAGGGGGATCCATGGCAAAACTCCCATGGAAAATTACACAGTTGATGCAGAGTCTAGTTTTAATCCATAAAGGGCAGAAATCACCTAACATTCCTAAATCACAATGGATATGGATTGACACCTGACATATGACATATTGACACCTTGACATATGGATTGACACCTGTCCTCAGAGACCCGGATACACACTGACACAGAGCAGAATAGGGACTATTCCCCCAACATAGGGTCACTTGGCAGATATGGATTGACACCTATCCTTAGGATCCCTGATACACACTGACACAGAGCAGAATAGGGACTGTTCCTCCTACATAGGGTCACTTGGCAGATATGGATTGACACCTGTCCTCAGGGACCCTGATACACACTGACACAGAGCAGAATAGAGACTGTTCCCCCTACATAGAGTCACTTGGCAGATATGGATTGACACCTATCCTTAGGATCCCTGATACACACTGACACAGAGCAGAATAGGGACTGTTCCCCGTCCACAGAGACCATGATACACACTGACACAGAGCAGAATAGGGAATGTTTCCCCTACATAGGGTCACTTGGCAGATATGGATTGACACCTATCCTTAGGATCCCTGATACACACTGACATAGAGCAGAATAGGGACTGTTTCCCCTACATAGGGTCACTTGGCAGATATGGATTGACACCTGTCCTCAAAACCCCTGATACACACTGACACAGAGCAGAATAGGGACTGTTCCTCCTACATAGGGTCACTTGGCAGATATGGATTGACACCTGTCCTCAGGGACCCTGATACACACTGACACAGAGCAGAATAGGGACTGTTCCCCCTACATAGGGTCACTTGGCAGATATGGATTGACACCTGTCCTCAGAGATCTAATTGTGTAATAATGGTAATACTATTACCTATTACATAATATTGGCAGGGGCAAGGAAATTCCCTCTAAATAGATGGGTATAGGCAGAGAGTATGGAGACCGGAGTGATAAAGTGTCAATAAGGTGATGTAAAGTTAAATGTATCACAGACACACAGCCACCCTTTCTCTTAGCTAGTTTCCAGAAATGCTGGATAGGTAGAAGGGCTATAAAGACCCAGAGAGGTCTAAGAAGAATCCTCTAAACTAGCCCTAATCTCCTTAAACACCTTCAAGGGTGTTCTAAGCTAAAGCTCAATCTAAATGTTTAGATGACTGCCTGATTTCCCATCACATATGCTGGCTAGGAATAACAGTGTGCAAGACAAAGAGTGGGTCTAAGTGCCCATAGTGCAGTAAAGTGTCCCTAGTGAAGTGAAAAAGAGAATAACGAGGTGGCGCCCTATCAGGGGACGTGTATATGGCATCGATTTTAGGAACTGGGAGATGGAAAAAGATGCTTGGTCTGTCCTCCTACTTCAAATTTGGGGCACTGCGCGTGCAATCTAATGTGCCACCAGATAGGAGTGGTGTGTTAAGTAGTACTATTCCCATCAGTTTAATCCCTGTTATGTGCCTTTTTTGGGGATTTGGTTTTTGAAGCCACAGTGCAGCACCAGAGGGCCGAAAAATTAGGCATGTACACATGCCTGAAAAATTAGGTAAATTGCAGCCGCTGCTGTAGCAGCGGCCATAAAAAATGATGTTTGTTTCCCAGGCAGAAAGTGCCCTAAAACATTGCGGCTTGAACCCTAGTTGGTGGTGGATAAGTCACGCAAGTCAACCGGCATTCAGAGCTAAAATACAGCAGCGTTTGGGCCATTTTTAGCCCAAGGCAGCTCATCTCATCAGGCCTTTTTTAGTCGAATGTATCGCCCACTGTCAGTCCCTTCGGGATCCATCCCTCATTCATCTTAATAAAGGTGAGGTAATCTAGACTTTTTTGACCTAGGCGACTTCTCTTCTCAGTGACAATACCTCCTGCTGCACTGAAGGTCCTTTCTGACAGGACACTTGAAGCGGGGCAGGCCAGAAGTTCTATCGCAAATTGGGATAGCTCAGGCCACAGGTCAAGCCTGAACACCCAGTAGTCAAGGGGTTATCGCTCCTCAGAGTGTCGATATCTGCAGTTAAGGCGAGGGTGATTCGCAAAGGGCTGTGGCGATGTGTAGGACTTAAAAAGCTCTGCATGTCCTCCATCAACAACACGTCTTTAAGGCGTCCTGTCCTTGCCGTCGTGGTCGTGGGAGGAGGAGGATGACTTTCACCTCTTCCCCTGTTAGATTCCCGTTGAGCTGTGACATCATCCTTATACGCTGTGTAAAGCATACTTTTTAATTTATTTTGCAAATGCTGCATCCTTTCCGACTTGTTGTAATTCGGTAACATTTCTGCCACTTTCTGCTTATACCGGGGGTCTAGTAGCATGGACACCCAGTACAGGTCTTTCTCCTTCAGCCTTTTTATACGAGGGTCCCTCAACAGGCAGGACAGCATGAAAGATCCCATTTGCACAAGGTTGGATGCCGAGCTACTCATTTCCCGTTCCTCCTCCTCAGTGATCTCAATGAAGGTATGTTCTTCCCCCCAGCCACGTACAACACCACGGGTACCAGATAGGTGACAACGACCACCCTGGGATATCTGTTGTGGTTGACTCCTCTTCCTCACAATCCTCTTCCAGCATTGCCGCAGGTCCAGCATGCGATGCTGATAAGGCTGTTTCTGGTAGTGATGGTGACCACAACTCTTCCTCTTCCTCTTCACGCTCATCTACGGCCTGATCCAGCACTCTTCGCAGGGCATGCTCCAGGAAGAAAACAAATGGTATGATGTCGCTGATGGTGCCTTCGGTGCGACTGACTAGGTTTGTCACCTCCTCAAAAGGACGCATGAGCCTACAGGCATTGCGCATGAGCATCCAGTAACGTGGCAAAAAAATTCCCAGCTCCCCAGAGGCTGTCCTAGCACCCCGGTCATACAAATATTCATTAACGGCTTTTTCTTGTTGGAGCAGGCGGTCGAACATTAGGAGTGTTGAATTCCAACGTGTCGGGCTGTCGCAAATCAAGCGCCTCACTGGCATGTTGTTTCGCCGCTGGATATCTGCAAAGTGCGCCATGGCTGTGTAGGAACGCCTGAAATGGCCACACACCTTCCTGGCCTGCTTCAGGACGTCCTGTAAGCCTGTGAACTTATGCACAAAGCGTTGTACGATCAGATTACACACATGTGCCATGCACGGCACATGTGTCAACTAGCCCAACTTCAATGCCGCCAACAAATTTGTTCCGTTGTCACAAACGACTTTGCCGATATCCAGTTGCTGCGGAGTCAGCCACTTTTCCACCTGTGCATTCAGGGCGTATAGGAGTGCTTGTCCAGTGTGACTCTCTGCTTTCAAGCAAGTCAAACGTGACACTGCCGTATCCGGGATGTGGAATAGTACCTGGGGAACTGTGGGGGTGCCGTTGATGTGGAGCAAGACGCAGCAGCAGAAGAGGACTCAGCCGAGGAGGTTATGGAAGAGGATGGAGTAGAAGGAGTAGAGGAGGTGGCAGCAGGCCTGCCTGAAAGTCGTGGCGGTGTCACTAACTCCTCTGCAGAGCCACGCATTTCATGCTTGGCAGCCATCAGCAGGTTTACCCAATGCGCAGTGTAGGTGATATACCTGCCCTGACCATGCTTTGCAGACCAGGTATCAGTGGTCAGATGGACCCTTGCCCCAACACTGTGTACCAGACATGCCATTACTTCCTTTTGCACAATTGAGTACAGGTTGGGGATTGCCTTTTGTGAAAAGAAATTTCAGCTGGGTACCTTCCACTGCGGTGTCCCAATAGCTACAAATTTTTTGAACGCCTCAGACTCCACCAGCTTGTATGGTAAAAGCTGACGGGCTTATAGTTCGGACAAGCCAGCTGTCAGACGCTGGGCAAGGGGGTGACTTTCTGATATTGGCTTCTTACTCTCAGAGGCAGACACACAAAAAAAAATGCCACACTGCTGAGCTCTGCAATGACGGCATTCTGGTGGTGGACACAGCATGCGTTGATTGGCGTGCTGTCGGGCTGACCCTGGGTGCCGATGCATGCTGTCTGACTGTGCCACTAGCTCCTTGTGATGACCTCCCCCTGCGTCCAACTCGTCTCCTCCTCCTCCTCTCTGTCTCCCCATCTGAACTTTCGTCCTGTTCTTCTTCTTGCCGAGCGGGCACCCACGTGACATCCATGGACGCATCGTCATCATCAACCGCTTCACTTGTATCTGACAACTCAGCAAAGGAAGCAGCAGCGGGTACAACATCATCATCATCATCACACCGCACGTCCATGTGTGTAATGCTGCCCGCCTGAGACATATCCCTGTTATCTACATCCTCTGGCAATAATGGTTGCGCATCACTCATTTCTTCAAACGTGTGAATAACTCCTCTGATATACCAAGTGAAGCGGCTGTGGTGCTAGTGTTGGTGGTGGCGGCAGGCGGGTGAGTGGTATCTTGAGAGGTGCCCGAAGCGAAGCTGGAGGAGGATGGTGCGTCAAGGTTCCGAGCGGAAGCTGTAGAAGATTGGGTGTCCTGTGTTAGCCAGTCAACTATGTCCTCAGAACTTTTCAAGTTCAGGGTACGTGGCTTCTGAAAATTGGGCATTATTCTAGGGCAAAAGGGAATCACAGCACTACGACGGCCCCTGCGGGGTGGCCTGCCTCTGCCTGTCATTTTTTTTTGATTAGTGGTACTATGCGTGCAAGCTACTGTGAGACCAGATATGAGTGGCACTGTGCAGTGGCAGAGGATGGCAGAGTACACGCTGTAGGCCTGACACACCCGCTTGAAGACAACTAACTGCTATTCAATCTATAACAGTGAAAAAAGTTTTTTGTTTTTAAATGCACGCTATTGTGACACCAGATATGAGTGGCAATGAGCACTGGCAGAGGTTGGCAGAGTACAAGCTGTTGGCCTAACACACCTGCTTGAAGACAAGTAACTGCTATTCAATCTATAACAGTGAAAAAAGTTTTTTGTTTTTAAATGCACGCTATTGTGACACCAGATATGAGTGGCAATGTGCACTGGCAGAGGTTGGCAGAATACACGCTGTTGGCCTGACACACCCGTTTGAAGACAAGTAACTGCTATTCAATCTATAACAGTGAAAAAGGTTTTTTTTGTTTTTAAATGCACGCAATTGTGACACCAGATATGAGTGGCAAAGTGGACTGGCAGAGGTTGTCAGAGTACACGCTTGTCAGGGTACCTGTTGTCTCTACCTCTGAGGAGGTGAGACATTTGGACGTTCTTCCCTCCAAAAGGGCTGAATCACTCGTTCCTCGCGGTCCCCTAGGTCGTTTACACGCCGGCCGCGAGGGATCCACTTCCTTTTATGACGCGGCGCTCAGCAGCCGACGTCATGACGACAACCCGTCCCGACCTGTCAATCAAGTCCCGAGCACGAATGAGGACTCGTCGGGGGCGTGCTTACCTATCTGGAACCAGGGTATAAAGTAGGGCTTTCTACATTTGTTCATTGCCCTGTCGTGGTTCTAGCTTGTCTAGTCACTCAGTGCTCTTGTTTATATTCTGTCTCTTTGGTTTTGACCCGGCTTGTTTGTTATACCTCGCTTACCTCTATTTCCCTTGACTCGGCTTGCCTCTCGCTTACCTGCTCTCTCGTTCCTTCGACCTCGGCTTGTCTCTTGACCATTCTTTACTTACACCTACGTTAGTCCGGCCATTCTAAGGTCCGGTATACGTACCTATTACCTGTTTGTACTCTGCGTGTTGGATCCCTGTGCCTATCCTGACATTACGACAGGGCCATGGATCCTGCAGGTACAAACACTCAGGTTGGTTCTTCCGACTCTAGGTTTGACGCCATGGATCACAGAATGGACCAGATGGCTCTAGCGCTGCAGGCCTTATTATCTCGTTCTAGTAATCCACCAGAGGAGATGCGAGCTACGTCCATCTATCCTGTAAGTTCAGGTCTAGAAGTAGCCACTGTAGGTGCTTCTTCCCGTATTACCCCTCCTGTACGTTATGGGGGTTCTCCGGAGAAGTGTCGTGGTTTCTTAAACCAAATTGGTATTCATTTTGAATTACAACCTCGCTCCTACCCTACAGATAGGGCGAAGGTTGGATTCATTATCACTCTACTCATTGATAAAGCTCTGAGATGGGCCAATCCTCTGTGGGAGAATGATAACCCGTTAGTCTATAATTATAATGCTTTTGTCGCTGCCTTTAGAAGAACTTTCGACCCTCCGGGTAGAAGGGTCAATGCAGCTAGATTACTGTTGCGCCTTAGACAAGATAACCGAACCCTTGTGGATTATGCACTAGAGTTCAGGTCATTGGCGGCAGAAGTTAAGTGGAATGAACGGGCTTATATAGACGTATTTTTAAACGGGGTATCAGATGTAATTCTAGACGAGGTTGCTACTAGAGAGCTCCCTGAAAATTTAGAGGATTTAATTTCTTTCATTTCTCGTATTGATGAACGTTTAAGAGAGAGACAGAACACTCGAGATAGTACTCGTAGATCTTCCTTTAAACTTGCTCCCTTATTTCAAAATTCTCAATCCACAATTCCAGTTTTTTCAGAACCTATGCAGATAGGCAATACTCGCCTCTCAGAAGAGGAGAGACAGTACAGGAGAAGGGAGGGGTTGTGTATGTATTGTGGAGTAAGAGGGCATCTACGCCTAAATTGTCCTAATCGCCCGGGAAACGCTCGCACCTAAGTTTCTCTAGGGGACAGGCCTTGGGTGTTTCTATTTTGTCCTCTATACACAATTATAAAGAACACAGACTTTTGCTGCCTGTTTCTTTAGCTTGGGAGAAGGGAGTACTAAAAACTATGGCATTGATAGATTCCGGAGCTGCTGAGAGCTTTATCGACCAAGTTTTTGTTACTAAACACTCTATCCCATCCCAGCTAAGGGATACTCCTTTGGCCGTTGAGGCTATTGATGGTAGACCATTATCTGAACCTGTTATTTCTCGTGAGACCATACCTGTTAACTTGACTGTTGGTATCTTACACAAGGAGGTTATATCTCTTATGCTTATCTCGTCTCCTTCTGTTCCTATATCCATGGTTAAAGAAACATAACCCTATTATTGATTGGGAACTAGGGGAGATAACTTCATGGGGTCAGGGTTGCCAGAGCAGGTGTTTACAGAAAGTTTCACCACTTTGCGTAGTTAATACACCGGTTATTTCTACCCAGTCTACTGATATGCAAATACCGCCCTTGTACCTGGATTTAAGGGCAGTTTTTGACAAGAAGAATGCTGATACTTTACCTCCACACAGGCCCTTTGATTGTAAGATTAACCTTCTACCTGGTACTATGCCTCCGAGGGGCAATGTATATCCTTTATCCACTAAAGAGAACTTAGTCTTAGAGGAGTATATCCGTGAGAACCTAGACAAAGGATTCATTAGGAGATCCTCCTCCCCTGCCGGGGCAGGTTTTTTTTTTGTGAATAAGAAGGATGGCACGTTAAGACCTTGCATTGATTATCGAGGCTTGAATAAAATTACTATTAGAAATGCATACCCGATCCCTTTGATTACTGAGCTCTTTGATCGTTTAAAGGGTTCCAAGATTTTCACCAAGTTAGATCTCAGAGGAGCGTATAACTTGGTGAGAATTCAGCAGGGAGACGAGTGGAAAACAGCGTTCAATACCCGTTATGGGCATTATGAGTACACGGTAATGCCTTTTGGGCTTTGTAATGCACCGGCAGTATTTCAGGATCTGATCAATGAAGTTCTTAGGGAATTTCAACATGATTGTGTCATTGTATATTTGGATGATATACTAATACACTCTAGAGAAATTGAGACCCACCACAGACAAGTCAGAAGGGTATTGCGCAAACTCCTACAACATGGGTTGTACTGCAAATTGGAGAAATGTAGTTTTGACCAATCTCAGATAAACTTTCTTGGTTACGTGATTTCTGGGGAAGGCTTTAAGATGGATCCGGATAAACTCCAATCTATTTTAGATTGGCCATTACCCAGGGGTCTCAAGGCCATTCAGAGGTTTATTGGATTCTCCAATTATTATAGGCGCTTCATTAAAGGGTACTCTTCTATTATTGCTCCTATTACTAATATGACCAAACAGGGGGCTGACACTAAGAATTGGTCTACTGAAGCTCTCGTTGCTTTCAAAACACTCAAGGAACTTTTTGCTTCTGCGCCAATTTTAGTTCACCCCGATACGACTTTGCCTTTTCTAATCGAGGTAGACGCCTCAGAGACAGGTATAGGTGCTATCTTGTCTCAAAGGTTAGGTGTGGATAAACCGTTACATCCATGTGGTTTTTTTTCCAAGAAATTGTCACATCGGTGACAGGAAACTACTAGATGTTATCATGGCTTTGAAGGAGTGGAGACATTTGACGGATCACAAGAACTTGTCCTATATTGGGAAGGCTAAACGCTTGTCCGCCAGGCAAGCTCGTTGGTCTTTGTTCCTCACTCATTTCAATTACGTGCTCACTTATAGACCTGGTTCTAAGAACTCTAAGGCCGATGCTTTGTCTCGCCAACATGAGCCTTCTACTATATCTGAGACGGTTTTGTCTTCTATAGTTCCCAAGTGTAATATTATCGCCTACACGAGTCTCAAGATTCATTCTCCGTTGCTTGCCGAGATCATGAAGTTACAACATCTGGCTCCTAGACAGGGTCCCGGGGCAAGGTATTTTGTTCCTCCTGAGCTACAACGGGAACTATTAGAATGCTTTCACAACAGTAAGGTGGCTGGGCATCCTGGCATTCGCAAGACGTGTTCCCTAATATCTAAAGACTTCTGGTGGCCTTCATTACGTAAAGATATTGGGGATTTTGTTGAAGCATGTGAGGTCTGTATGAAGACTAAACGACCTCAGACACTTCCATGTGGGTTTTTGCATCCCTTGGAGATCCCTGAGAAACCATGGACCTGTTTGGCCATTGACTTCATTGTCGATTTACCTGCTTCTAAAAAACAGACTGTGATTCTCACGGTGGTTGACAGGTTTACTAAGATGGCACATTTCGTGCCCTTACCTAAACTTCCATCTTCTCCTGAATTGGCTGAGATATTCGCAAGAGAGATTTTTCGTTTACATGGGATACCTTCCGAAATTGTTTCCGATAGAGGTTCCCAATTTGTTTCCCGTTTTTGGAAATCATTCTGTTCTCAAATGGGTATAAAATTGAATTTCTCTTCTGCCTATCATCCTCAGTCTAACGGAGCTGCTGAACGCACCAACCAAAAGATTGAACAATATTTGCGTTGTTTTGTTTCCGAACACCAGGACGATTGGGTTGGTCTGATTCCTTGGGCGGAGTTTGCACACAACAATCTCGTTTGTGATTCTACTCGTTCTAGCCCCTTTTTCATGAATTATGGCTTTCATCCTTCCATTCTTCCCTCGGTTTCTCCTTCCCAAGGGGTACCGTCGGTTGATGTTCATGTTGCCAATTTGAGGAAGTTGTGGGATCAGACTCGACAAATTCTTCTGCATAACTCTATGTTGTTCAAGAAACACGCTGATAAGCATAGAAGGGCGGCTCCAGTCTTTGTTCCAGGTGATAGAGTATGGTTGAGTACCAAAAACATTCGCTTAAAGGTTCCTTCTATGAAGTTCGCTCCTCGTTACATTGGTCCTTACAAGGTTCTGACTCGAATTAACCCAGTTGCGTATCATCTGGCTCTCCCATCTGCCTTACGCATTCCTAACTCCTTTCATGTTTCCTTGTTGAAACCTCTAGTATGTAACAAGTTTTCCTCCTCTGTATCCTCCCCTCGCCCTGTTTAGGTTGAGGGACAGGAGGAATATGAAATCAACTCCATCATCGATTCTCGAATCTCTAGGGGGAAGTTACAATATCTGGTTGATTGGAAAGGATATGGACCTGAGGAGAGGTCTTGGGTACCTCAGGAGGATGTGCATGCGCCTCGCCTTCGCAGGGCTTTTCACTCCCGTTTTCCATCCCGTCCCGGTTCCTTCCGCCCGGTGGGCGTTTCTGAGAGGGGGGGTACTGTCAGGGTACCTGTTGTCTCTACCTCTGAGGAGGTGAGACATTTGGACGTTCTTCCCTCCAAAAGGGCTGAATCACTCGTTCCTCGCGGTCCCCTGGGTTTACACGCCGGCCGCGAGGGATCCACTTCCTTTTATGACACGGCGCTCAGCAGCCGACGTCATGACGACAACCCGTCCCGACCTGTCAATCAAGTCCCGAGCACGAATGAGGACTCGTCGGGGGCGTGCTTACCTATCTGGAACCAGGGTATAAAGTAGGGCTTTCTACATTTGTTCATTGCCCTGTCGTGGTTCTAGCTTGTCTAGTCACTCAGTGCTCTTGTTTATATTCTGTCTCTTTGGTTTTGACCCGGCTTGTTTGTTATACCTCGCTTACCTCTATTTCCCTTGACTCGGCTTGCCTCTCGCTTACCTGCTCTCTCGTTCCTTCGACCTCGGCTTGTCTCTTGACCATTCTTTACTTACACCTACGTTAGTCCGGCCATTCTAAGGTCCGGTATACGTACCTATTACCTGTTTGTACTCTGCGTGTTGGATTCCTGTGCCTATCCTGACAACGCTGAAGGCCTGACACACAAGCTTGAAGGACACTGACTGCTATTAGCTTACAGTGAAAAACGTTTTTTCTTTTTAAAGGCACGCTATTGTCACACCAGATATGAGTGGCAAAGTGGACTGGCAGAGGTTGGCAGAGTACACGCTGAAGGCCTGACACACCTGCTATAAGGACAATGACTGCAATTAGCTTACACTGGAAACCTTTTTTCTTTTTAAAGGCACGCTATAGTCACACCAGATATTAGTGGCAAAGTGCACTTGCAGAGGTTGGCAGAGTACACGCTGAAGGCCTGACACCCAGACGCTTGCAGACAACTAACTGCTATTCAATCTATTACCGTGAAACATTTTTTTTGTTTTTACATGCAAGCTTAAGCTATTGTGACACCAGATATGAGTGGTGGCACTGGGCAAGTGGGCACAGTATCCACTGTGAGCCTGACACAGAAGCTGGCAGACAACTAACTGCTATTCAATCTATTACAGTGAAAAACAAAATGTGTTTTTAAATGTCAAGCTTAAGCTATTCTGACACCAGATATGAGTTGTGGCACTGGGCAAGTGGACACAGTATCCACTGTGAGCCTGACACAGAAGCTGGCAGACAACTAACTGCTATTCAATCTATTACAGTGACATTTTTTTTTGTTTTTAAATGTCAAGCTTAAGCTATTGTGATACCAGATATGAGTGGTGGCACTGGGCAAGTGGGCACAGTATCCACTGTGAGCCTGACACAGAAGCTGGCAGGCAGGCAACTGCAATTACATTACACAGAAAAAAAACAGCCTTTTGGGGTGCTGTCCTTACAGCAGAGATCAGATGAGTCCTTCGGGACTGTAGTGGACACTGAATACCCTAGCCTAGCTATCAATTTCCCTATCAAATGAGCAGCAGCTACACTTTCCCTCCTCTATCTAAGAATGCAGCTTCAGAATGAATCTAAAATGGATGCTGTATAGGAGGTGGGAGGGTCTGGAAGGGAGGGTCTGCTGCTAATTTGCTGGAATGTGTCTGCTGACCGTGAGGCACAGGGTCAAAGTTTACTCAATGATGACGAATAGGGGGCGGATCGAACCGCGCATGTGTTCGCCCGCCTTGGCGAACACGCTATGTTCGCCAGGAACTATTCGCCGGCAAACCGTTCGGTACATCACTATTGTTCATCTGTTTGAATTTTATCTGGTGACAATATATCAAGACGGAGACCTCTAGGTACCAGTTTTTGTTCTATATATTGATTCAGACTTGTTAGTTCCCAAAAACGTCTAATATGTTGCTGGTGTAATTTTTGTATTGCAAAGAATGCATCATTAATGTCACTACTACTAGAGTTATTTTTAGTCAATGGGTTATTAGAAAAAATATTTTGTATGTCATCTGGATTAACAGTGGGGTCTAGTAATTTATCCAGAAGATCAGTCATTTTAATTGGCACGTTAAAGAATAGCTTCGTGAGAATAGGTATTGAAACCCAGTTTTAACTTTAGAAAATTAACAGAATGGAAGCTAAAAATAGAAAAAAAATCTATAGGGCAGTGAAGGGGTTAACCCTAATTAGGAATGTAGAAACAAGAAGAAATAAACACTGTCCTGAATGGAGATAGTTAAAACATAGCTTTTAATCAGAAAAAAATCAGTAAATAGTGTGTAATGTAAAGACTTACTCTCAGAAAGCCTATATATACAGGGCTCGAGTCCTGCAGGAACGCATGGGAACGGCGTTCCTGCACTTTTTCCAAAGCAGGAACGCCGTTCCCGCTAATGATCCTGCAGGACCTGCCCAGGGGGCGCAATGTCGCTGTGCTGCCTAATTTCTCCCTGTCCCCTGCATAGTGCCTCTCACAATACACTGTCTGCTGTCAAGATGCAGGAGATGTGCCTGCTCACACTACTCTCCCCCGCGGTAGTTTACTGAAGAGTGAAGACTGCAGTGGGCAGGGCGTTTAACTTCACTTCCTGTCAGGCCCTGCTAGAGGATTACCGAGCAGGGAGAGGAAAGATCATCTCTTTTCAGCTACTTACACCACCAACGGTAAGTAGCCATGTTTTATTTATTTTTTCATTAAATAATTATATATCCAGCACAGATCTCCACAGAGCTAAATCTTATCGTTTATGTGGAGCTCTGTGTTTTATTGGTCCAACAGTGCCACCTCACTTCTATTCCTCTTATGCTTCCTCTCCCCTAAACACTAACAGCCATCCCTCTCTCACCCCTATTACTAGCAGCCATCCCTCACTCACCCCTATCACCAGCAGCCATCCCCCACTCACCCCTATCACCAGCAGCCACCCCTTCTCCCCATCACTAGCAGCCATCCCTCTCTCACCCCTATCACTAGCAGCCATCCCCTTCTCCCCATCACTAGCAGCCATCCCTCTCTCACCCCTATCACTAGCAGCCATCCCCTTCTCCCCATCACTAGCAGCCATCCCTCACTCACCCCTATTACTAGCAGCCATCCCTCACTCACCCCTATCACTAGCAGCCATCACTCACTCACCCCTATCACTAGCAGCCATCCCTCACTCACCCCTATCACTAGCAGCCATCCCTCACTCACCCCTATCACTAGCAGCCATCCCCTTCTCCCCATCACTAGCAGCCATCCCTCTCTCACCCCTATCACTAGCAGCCATCCCCGTCTCCCCATCACTATCAGCCATCCCCTTCTCCCCATCACTAGCAGCCATCCCTCACTCACCCCCATTACTAGCAGCCATCCCCCTCTCCCCATCACTAGCAGCCATCCCTCTCTCACCCCTATTACTAGCAGCCATCCCTCACTCACCCCTATCACTAGCAGCCATCCCTCACTCACCCCTATCACTAGCAGCCATCCTCCTCTGCCCTATCATTAGCAGCCAATCCCTTTCTCCCCCATCACTAGCAGCCATCCCTCACTCACCCCTATCACCAGCAGCCATCCCCGTCTCCTCCCATCACTAGCAGCCACCCCTCTCTCACCCCTATCACTAGCAGCAATCCTCCTCTCTCTGTTACTAACAGCTATCATCCTCTCTCCCTCCCATCACTTGCAGCCATTCCTTATCTCCCTCCCATCACTAGCAGCCATCCCTTATTTCCCTCCCACCACTAGCAGCCATCCCTTATCCCCCCCTATCACTAGCAGCCATCCCTCTCCTCCTCTCATCACTAGCAGTATATGTCTGTTTATGTATGTCTCTGTATGACTGTGTGTAAATCTCTGTATGACTGTGTCCGTATGTCTCTGTATAACTGTGTCTCTATGCCTTGTTCTGTATGTCACTGTATGACTGTATCTTTGTCACTGTATGACTGTGTCTTCATGTCTCTGTATGAATGTGTCTTCATGTCTTTGTTTGACTGTCTGCGTGTCTCTGTATGACCGTCTGTGTGTCCCTATATGACCGGTTGCCTGTATGTCTGTGTATGACTGTCTGTGTGTCTGTGCATGACTGGTTGCTTGTATGACTGTGTTTGTTTGTGTTCCTTTTATGACTATGTGTCTGTATGGTTGTGCCTTTGTGCATGTATGTATTTGTACCTGTATATCTATGTCTGTATGGTTTGGGAGGAAAAAGCCAGGCAAAGGGGCTTGTGGTGGGAGAAAGAGACACAGAAAGTGGTGGGGCAAAGAAAGAGACACACAAAGGGGCTGGGGGGAAGAAAGAGACTCAAAAGGGCTGTGAGGAGAAAAGAGACACACAAAAGGGGCTGATGAGAAAGTAAGAGAAACACAAAGGTTGTGGTAGGAAGAAAGAGATATACAAAGGGCCTGGAGAGGGAACACAGAGTGTGCTGGGCCCCCGTGTGCAGCGGCTGGCTCTCTCCACCATACCACCGGACCACCAGGTGATCTCCCCCCTCCCTGGCAAGGTAAGAAGCAGGGAAGGGGGAATAAAAAAATATGAACACATAAATTAAAAAAAAAAATGCTTCCCCCCTATCATCCAGCACACACACATCATTCAGCACACACACACACTGCATTCATTACACACAATCTGCACTTACTACAAACACACTACATTCATTATACACACTCTGCACTCACTATACACACTCTGCACTCACTACAAACACACTACATTCACTATACACACTCTGCACTCACTACATTCACTATACACACTCTGCGCTCACTACATTCACTATACACACTCTGCATTCATTATGCACACTCTGCACTCACTACAAACACACTACATTCACTACACACACTGCATTCATTATACACACTCTGCACTAACTACAAACACACTGCATTCACTATACACACACTCTGCACTCACTACAAACACACTACATTTATTATACACACTGCACTCACTACAAACACACTACATTCATTATACACACTCTGCACTCACTACAAACACTGCATTAATTATACACACTCTGCACTCACTACAAACACACTACATTTATTATACACACTGCACTCACTACAAACACACTACATTCATTATACACACTCTGCACTCCCTACACACACTGCATTAATTATACACACTCTGCACTCATTACAAATACACTACATTCACTATACACACTCTGCACTCACTACAAACACACTACATACATTATTCATACTCTGCATTCACTACAAACACACTACAAACACACTACATGCATTATACACACCCTGCACTGCACTATATGCATAGGAGTGTAAATTATTTAATAAATTTTTTTTTTTGGGGGGGGGGGGGGGATGCGGGTATCTTGGGTGAGTTCCCACACTTTTTTGCCCAGGACTTGACCCCTGTATATATATATATATATATATATATATATATATATATATATATATATATATATATATATATATATATAAAGGGATTGTAGAGAGATAGTATGTGGAGTTAAAAGGGTATTAAATAGGTTGACATTGATAGAAATGTCACTGCAGACAGGAAGAAAGAAAAAGTCAGTGTCTAGCTCTAAGTATAATTTACTGCCTGATGTGGCTGGATAGATCGCTGGAAAATGTAGCAGGAAGAAATGTTCAAATGTTGCAATATATAATGATTGTAGCGACTTGTATGTAGCAATTCCAATACTGATTGAGATAGCATGTACTATACAGTGCTAGTCATGATAAGAGCTAGACCAGGGCTTCCCAAACTTTTATGGGCCGAGACCCACTTTTCAAAATGGTAATTTTTCGAGACCCACTTGCTTTTAATGCGTATTTTAAAAAGTGAACACCATGGCAATCCGCTTCAGAGGCATACAATTGGCACACCATGGCAAACCGCTTTAGAGGCATACAATTGGCAAACTATAGCAATCCGCTTTAGATGCATACAATTGGCACACCGTGGAAATCCGCTTTAGATGCATACAATTGACACACCATGGCAATCCGCTTTAGATGCATAAAATTGGCCCATCATGGCAATCAGCTTCAGAAGCATTCAATTGGCACACCATGGAAAACAGTCAGATGCATACCATTGGCACACCATGGCAATCAGCTTTAGATGCATAAAATTGGCATATCATGGCAATCACTTTTAGATGCATAAACTTGGTACATCATGGCAATCAGCTTCAGAAGCATTCAATTGGCACACCATGGAAAACAGTCAGATGCATACCATTGGCACACCATGGCAATCGGCTTTAGATGCATAAACTTGGCATATCATGGCAATCACTTTTAGATGCATAAACTTGGCACATCATGGCAATCAGCTTCAGAAGCATACAATTGGCATACCATTGCAATCACTTTTAGATGCATAAAAGTGGTACATCATGGCAATCAGTTATAGAGGCATACAATTGGAACATCATGACAGCTTCAAATACATAAACTTGGCACACCATGGCAATCAGCTTTAGATGCATACACTTGGCATATCATGGCAATCACTTTTAGATGCATAAACTTGGCACATCATGGCAATCAGCTTCAGAAGCATTCAAATGGCACACCATGGCAAACAGTCAGATGCATAAACTTGGCACACCATGGCAATCAGCTTTAGATGCATAAACTTGGCATATCATGGCAATCACTTTTAGATGCATAAACTTGGCACATCATGGCAATCAGTTTCAGAAGCATTCAATTGGCACACCATGGCAATCAGCTTTAGATGCATAAAATTGGCATATCATGGCAATCACTTTTAGATGCATAAACTTGGCACATCATGGCAATCAGCTTCAGAAGCATTACAATTGGCACACCATGGCAAACAGTCAGATGCATAAAATTGGCACACCATGGCAATCAGCTTTAGATACATAAACTTGGCATATCATGGCAATCACTTTTAGATGCATAAACTTGGCACATCATGGCAATCAGCTTCAGAAGCATTCAATTGGCACACCATGGCAATCAGCTTTAGATGCATAAACTTGGCATATCATGGCAATCACTTTTAGATGCATAAACTTGGCACATCATGGCAATCAGCTTCAGAAGCATTCAATTGGCACACCATGGCAATCAGCTTTAGATGCATAAACTTGGCATATCGTGGCAATCACTTTTAGATGCATAAACGTGGCACATCATGGCAATCAGTTTCAGAAGCATTCAATTGGCACACCATTGCAAACAGTCAGATGCATAAAATTGGCACACCATGGCAATCAGCTTTAGATGCATAAAATTGGCATAACATGGCAGTTTTAGAGGCATAATTTTGATATATCATGGCAGTTTTAGAGGCAGAAACTTTACACATCATGGCAATCAGTTTTAGAGACATACAACTGCTTACTCACAGGCTCAGAATCAGACATTTTGTTGTCCTGCTCTTTCATCCAGGCACCTCACGTTGATTATCCTAGTGGTGGAACTAATGTAGAGAGGACCGTGGTGCAAGTATGTTTTCTGGGCCCCCATCTAGTGAAAGTGTGGCCAAAAGGTAGATCTCCATCTGTCGGAGAACTTCAACAATAATATGCCAGATGGAGATCTACCACATTTGCACATCATTGCAGGGTTATATTTGTGAGCAGTGTTTTAATGTAAGCATGTTTTTGTATTAAGTATATGTGTGCATGTATGAGTGTATTTGTATGTACTGTTGCTATTGGAATGTAGTGGTGTACTTGTTTGTAATGTTTGCATCTGAATGCAGGGGTGTTTGTATATGTAGTGTAGGACTTTAAATGCAGGTGTGCTTTTTGTGTGTAGTGTTGGTGTTTGAATGAAGGGGTGTTTGTAGATCATTTTAGTGTTTTAATGCAGGGGTGTATTTGTATGTAATGTTTGCGTTTGATTGCAGTGTGTGTGTGTGTAGTGGATGCAGTGTGTGTATATTGTGTTTATAAAATATACATATACACAATGTGTGTTTCAATGTAAGCATGGTTTTTGTATGGAGTATGTGTGCAGTGTATACACACACACAGACACACAGACACACAAATACACACATTGACACAGCGATACACACAATGACACTTAGTTTCCCACACACAGATACACAGACACTCATGTACACAGATACACACAGACACACAAATACACACACACACACTGACACAAAAGGACACAGAGAGACAGGAGGTGAGGGTGACAGTGTGGGAGGGAGTGTGTGTACTGGTAACAGTGTGGGGGGCAGTGTGAGAAAGGGTTACAGTGGGTGGGCAGGGGAGAAAGGGTTACAGTGGGCAGGCAGGGGGAGAAAGGGTTACAGTGTGGGGGGGGCAGGGGGAGAAAAGGCGACAGTGGGGGGGGCAGGGGGAGAAAAGGTTACAGTGTGGGGAGAGGGGCAGGGAGAGAAGGGGTTACAGTGGGGGATAGGCAGAGAAGGGGTTACAGTGGGGGAGGGGGGCAGGGATAGAAGGGGTTACAGTGGGGGTAGGCAGAGAAGGGGTTACAGTGGGTAGGGTAGGCAGAGAATGGGTTACAGTGGGGGAGGGGGCAGGGAGAGAAGGGGTTACAGTGGGGAGGGTAGGCAGAGAAGAGGTTACAGTGGGGAGGGTAGGCAGAGAAGGGGTTACAGTGGAGGGGTAGGCAGAGAAGGGGTTACAGTGGGGAGGGTAGGCAGAGAAGGGGTTAGAGTGGGGGTTAGGCAGAGAAGGGGTTACAGGGGGGGAGGGCAGGCAGAGAAGGGGTTACAGTGGGGGGAGGGCAGGCAGATAAGGGGTTACAGGGGTGAGGGCAGGCAGAGTATTCGTTACAGTGGGGGAGGGGGCAGGCAGAGAAGGGGTAACAGTGGGGGGAGGGGGCAGGCAGAGAAGGGGTTACAGTGGGGGGGAGGAGGGCAGGCAGAGAAGGGGTTACAGTGGGGGGGAGGAGGGCAGGCAGAGAAGGGGTTACAGTGGGGGAGGGGGGCAGGCAGAAAAGGGGTTACAGTGGGGGGGAGGAGGGCAGGCAGAGAAGGGGTTACATTGGGGGGGAGTGGGTCAGACAGAGAATGGGTTACAGTGGGGGAGGAGGGCAGGCAGAGAAGGGGTTACAGGGGGGAGGGGGCAGGCAGAGAAGGGGTTACAGTGGGGGGGAGGAGGGCAGGCAGAGAATGGGTTACGGGGGGGGTAGGCAGAGAAGGGGTTACAGTGGGTAGGGTAGGCAGAGAATGGGTTACAGTGGGGGAGGGGGCAGGGAAAGAAGGGGTTACAGTGGGGAGGGGAGGCAGAGAAGAGGTTACAGTGGGGAGGGTAGGCAGAGAAGGGGTTACAGTGGAGGGGTAGGCAGAGAAGGGGTTACAGTGGGGAGGGTAGGCAGAGAAGGGGTTAGAGTGGGGGTTAGGCAGAGAAGGGGTTACAGGGGGGGAGGGCAGGCAGAGAAGGGGTTACAGTGGGGGGAGGGCAGGCAGAGAAGGGGTTACAGGGGGAGGGCAGGCAGAGTAGGCGTTACAGTGGGGGAGGGGGCAGGCAGAGAAGGGGTTACAGTGGGGGAGGGGGGCAGGCAGAGAAGGGGTTACAGTGGGGGGAGGCGGGCAGGCAGAGAAGGGGTTACAGTGGGGGAGGGGGGCAGGCAGAGAAGGGGTTACAGTGGGGGGGAGGAGGGCAGGCAGAGAAGGGGTTACATTGGGGGGGGCATTGTTTGGGCTCTGTGCCCTACCTTCTTTAAACATCCCTGGTGGTCCAGTGTCTCCCTGGTGGTCCGGTGGGTTAACACTCCGGTCTGCAGCTCCGCCGGGTGCTGAGCTGCAGACAGTGTAATAAAAGTCTAGATTGCACAACATGAACAATATGTATTCTGACCGGTGTTGGAGGGATTGTGGGGGTGTGGGCAATATGGCCCATATTTGGTGGTTCTGTCCTAAATTAACTAAATATTGGAAATTGATTCACGACCTAATTATTAAAGTGAACAGGACCATTAGCATTTTAACCTCGGAACTAGCCTTATTTAAAAAACTCCCGGAATCCATTAATAGAACAGACAAAATAATCATAGGTCACATTTTGATCGCTGCTACATCCTGTTTACCTAGACATTGGAAGTCCCAAGATGTGCCATCTCTCAGGGAAGTTTTTAATTTGATTCTAGAAAACAAGGCACACGAATTATCACATAGAGCTCATATGCGTGGTTTCCCAATATTAAAATATAATTGGGACAAGTGGGAAGAAAAAATCAAAACAGCATATGGTCTTTGACATATTTGTTATTAAAGTGCATTGATGTAAAAACATATTATTTTTATTTTTGCCATATACACTGTTATGCCTATTGTAATACTGGATGGTTATTCTTTTCCATTTCCAAGTTTCCCTTCCCTTCCTACCCCCAAATACAATGTTTATATTCCTGTTGTTATACAAATATGTAAAACTTTAATAAAAATTATTTGAAAAAAAAAAAAAAAAAGTCTTGCGAGCTCCCAGAGTGTTGCCATGGTAATGCTCTGGGAGCTCGCGAGACTCCTATCACACGGTCTGCAGCTCTGCACCCGGCGGAGTTGCAGACCGGAGCTGCTGGCAGACTGACTGGAGGGAGCCCGGCGGCATACTAGGCAAGCTGCCGGGCTCCCTCCTGGTGTCAGTCTGCATGCCTGACTGCCCGGCGGCCCTGGATGTGTGGGTCAGCGCGACCCACTGGGGATCGCCCTGCGACCCACCAGTGGGTCGCGACCCACACTTTGGGAACCGCTGAGCTAGACAGAAAAAAATACGTCCAGTCTGTCTGCTTTCTCCAAACCTTGCCTGAACTGTAGGCAAAGCTAGAGAATCTATTAGTGCTGCATTCAAGGATTGATTAGAAAAATAAAGTAGAAAGAAGTACAATATATAGGCTGGTTGAAAATGCAGAGCTAATCACTCTGCAGATATATATATGCCTACAAAAGCACCTGTCATATAGATCGAGCTGTTGTACTGACAGGAACTGTTCGTGCTAGCTGATGTTGCAAAATGAACATATATAAAGTGAAATGCAGAGAGGAGATATATGAAAGGGAAAAGGTGAAATTGGTTAACAATATAAATATAATGAATCAAGGTACCAAAAAATAAATGAATAGAATACTGTCTGAAATATGAAAAACTGAAATTGTAGGATGTTACAAAAAATCCCTGTCGATATATCTGTGCCTTCAAGGGCACCTATCTCCTTGATAAACCGCTAAGCTAACTAGCTGATATTAGCTTATAGATGAACAAACTCCTCTGCAAGGCAAAGGAAATATAAATAGAGTCTGATATCTGCATTCACTTGTAGTATATATGCGCTATATTAGCGCCTGCCGTAATGGTATTAACGGCAAAAAATCCCAAGCCTCAGAAAAAACCTCACTAAAATGAAATAAAGTGTAGCAGAATAAAATTCCCAAAATCTAAAGTTAATCAAAGAGAGCAAAATAGTATAATCCTTTCCATTTTATTCCGTGCAGGTGCCACAGTGAAGGATGTATTGGGAGTAGTTTGAAGGCATTGGAAATGTCTGTTTTTCCCAACCAAGCTGCCTATCCTGCCTCCAAAATTGCCTGTATGGCATTGTCTACTGTGGCATACTGCAGGGAGAATGCAGGGACGGTATGAGTGAGTTAAGGCTTGGAGTAACAACAGAATGAGGAGCCGAAAGGTCTATGATTAGAGTTGAGCGGATACCTGGATGTTCGGGTCCGGCGGATTTGGCCAAACTTTGAAAAAAAGTCCGGGTTCGGGCTCGAACTTGACCCCGAATGCCATTTTAGTCAATGGGGACCCAAACTTTTGCCAACAAAAATGCCTCTAAAAACTCCTGATGGGGGGGGGGGGGGTCCTGCACCCCATGGCGGCTGGACGTGCTTTCTGAGAGCTCCAAGCCTAAATACAACGTAAAGTCCAAAAAACAACTCTCAGCACGCCAGCCCGTCACCATATACCTGGCACGCCAGCCCGTCACCACATACCTGGCCCTGGAACTGGCTGAGACACCCGGGAGAGTGCCAACTCTCCCTGCTGGCTTTCACCATGCTTCCAGCGAGGCCTGGTGAGGCTACCGGGCGGGAGAGACGGACGCTCTCTGGTCCCCGCATGCCCGTGCAGGGTTGTCCTGCTGACCCGTTCCCCCCCCCTCCTCCCCACACTTTGGACCACCGGGGGTCATCATGGTCGAACACTCACACTCACCTGTCGAGCTGACTGATTGCCACCATTACCACATGGCGGACCACGCCTCTACCAACAAGATGGCCAACGGACGCCTACAACAGGGGGGCACACAAGCGCCACCACACCAAGATCCAAGCGAATACATTAAGAAATTTCTGCAGAAATTGGACGCACACTTCGACAACTTCTGGGCCGCTTTTGAAGCTAAGACGGCGGCGACTCAGATGCATCCTCTGGGCGGTGACCGGGGAAGCAAGCAGCGGAAGGGAGAAAGGCTTCAAATGCAAGCGGCACATACCCACTCTAATGACCTACCTGGATTGAAAACCACCAAGGGGATTTCCCCACCGCTCCGATCACGTAAGCGGATGATCACCAAAGACCACCCCGACCTTTCATCACTCCGAGGGTGGGGAGGATTGGAACTCTGTGCAATCTCAAGCTAGTGACACAATGAGAAGGGCCTTCAAATGGATGTGGGGCTGGGGAGCACACCTGCCACACTACAACTCAGCAGCTAACCCCTCCAATCGCTCCCACTGTGTCAATACCCTCTCTGACCCCCATCTGGCACCTGCACATATCCTAATGGACTTGCCCAGAGACACAACGGGCCCACAGGGAAGTCTCTAACCTAGGCTGTTGATAACCCAGCGGCACAAGAGCAACAACATTTTTATAAAGGTTAAAGCTGTTATTTTACGGTTATAACTTTAGTCTCTTCAACCTAACATATATTTTAAGCCCAGACAGGGGACCCTAGCTAGTCTCCTAGCTCCTGATTGTTAAAACCCTGTCCTGACATCCGCCCACAACATATCCCACTCAGGGTAAGAGTAAGCCTAAACATCTTTAACACATTACATCCTAAACAGTTTTTTTTTCTCTCTTTTTTCTCTCACCCTGTTGCTTTTTGTTTTTATTTTATATTTCTGGCCTTAAGTCCTATCGCCCTACTAAGCAATACTTACACTCTTTGTGCATCATCTCAAACCATATAAACGTTTCACACTATACATGTCAGACAGCTCTATGGTTTTGCAGCACATACCTATACCTAAGTTTTGCCTGTTATCACTCAATTTGGTTATGCCTAAAACAGGGCACACACTCACGCTATTGATAAGCTATTATGTATAATAATATGTCACCGTCAGTTTGAATCAGCAATTTACTTTCAAAAGCCTACTAGTATCGATATACTGACATATATTCAACACTGTTATACCGCTATGTTGTTAAACCACTAACTACTAAGTCTTACTCATGCCATACTCTTGTTATACTTAGTGATGTCGCGAACATAAAATTTTCCGTTCGCGAACGGCGAACGCAAACTTCTGCAAATGTTCGTGAACGGGCGAACCGACATTAACTTCAATAGGCAGGCGAATTTAAAACCCACAGGGACTCTTTCTGGCCACAATAGTGATGGGAAAGTTGTTTCAAGGGGACTAACACCTGGACTGTGGCATGCCGGAGGGGGATCCATGGCAAAACTGCCATGGAAAATTACATAGTTGATGCAGAGTCTGGTTTTAATCCATAAAGGGCATAAATCACCTAACATTTCTAAATTGTTTGGAATAACGTGCTTTAAAACATCAGGTATGATGTTGTATCGATCAGGTAGTGTAAGGGTTACGCCCGCTTCACAGTGACAGACCAAACTCCCCGTTTAACGCACCGCAAACAACCGCAAACAGTCCATTTGCACAACCGCAAACTCCCCATTTGCACAAGGTTGGATACCAAGCTAGCCATGTCCCCGTTCCTTGTCCTCACTGATGTAATTGAAGGTCTCTTCCTCCACCCAGCCACGTACAACACCAAGGGTCCCCGAAAGGTGACAACAAGCCCCCTGTATTTTTTTATTTTTTTTATTTGTATTTTATTGTTTTTTCAACCAGATGGGATGGGGAAGGATACAGAAGGAAAGAGGGGGGGGAGGGGAATGATACGATACAATACAATGGTTTATACCTTTTTCATAACATATACATAGTTCGTACATACTGAGGTGTTAAGAACTTTGGTACTATGTTTTACACATTCTACCTGCATGAGCCTGTCTACCCATTCATCCCAACCTGCTGGTATCCCTCCTGCCTTTCTTCGTCCCATTTCTATTCTTTTGGGAAGTACTCCACTATCCCTACAAAGTGTTCGCTTATTTGTTACGCTTGCTTTGGTGAGGGCAACGCACTGGGTCATTGCCTCTGCGCTTAGTTATTTTGTGTCTCGTCTTAGCCCACGTCTAATGTAGTATTTCCCTGTTTGGTCGAGCTAACCCCTCTCCATTTGCGCCATGTTTCCCATGTCCCTTGAAAATTATGTGTTTAGGGTGATAGTTTACTAAACTGTGTTTTGTAGGACATCTGTTTGTCTAGTTCTTGGGCGAGGTGTGGAATAGAGGGGGCTGTGGTAGATTTCCATGATCTAGCTATTAGTTTTTGCGCAGTCAGTAGTATGTGGTATATCAGTTTCTTTGCTTTGGGGGGTATAGCCTCGGGGAAATCTAGTAACAGACAAGTTGCGGGTTCAAAATCAATGACCACAGTCGTGACCTCTGCTATAAGTTTATGAACTTCTTTCCAGAACCTAGCCAACCGTGGGCATCTCCACCAGATGTGCATGACCGTGCCCTGTTCTAGGTCACACCGCCAACATGATTGAGGTGTGTTCGGGTAGATTTTATGTAATCGTGTTGGAACCATGTACCACCTGTATAATGTCTTCTGGTGCTGTTCTAATAGTGGGGCGGATTTAATCAATTTCCTCACCGAAGAGGTGATGTGGCGCCATCTGCTTTCAGGGATGTTCAGGTTTAGGTCCGATTCTCATTGTTCAGCTTGGGTCGAACTATGGAAAGGTTGATATTGTTGTAGGAGTTTGTAACATTCTGAAAGTGGTTTAAACTTAGTTGAAAGTTTCCCTGCAATGCCAATTTTTTCCCATATGGAGAGGGTATTTTGCCCTTGGGCGCGTCCTATTTGGGTTTTTTCTTTGGGTTGTTTGTTGAGGAAGGATTGAAGTTGTACATAAGAGTACTGTGATGTGATCGGGATATTGTAATCTAAGCTTAGTTTAGCGAAGTCAATCAACTTGCCCTCCTTACATATCTGCGATAGGTGGGTGACCCCTTTGGCAATCCATGTTTTGGCGTGAAATGTCGGGATGCAGTATGTTATAGCCTCTAGGGGAGTTGCCAAGGAGAGGGGGTGCCCAGTGCCGAGTTTCGTTCTGTGTGAATCCCAGGTGTGGAGGGCAAGGGCCAGTTGTGTAGGTATGTTGCAAAATGAACATATATAAAGTGAAATGCAGAGAGGAGATATATGAAAGGGAAAAGGTGAAATTGGTTAACAATAGGTCTAGATTTTAGGTCTAGATTTTTTGTTCAGCCATAGTAAGTTGGAGATTTGAAAGGGTTCTATTGAGTCTGATTCCATTTGCGCCCATTGAGGTTGATTGTCCTTATTAATGTGGGTCAGCAGGGAGGTAAGTACTGCTGCTTGGTGGTATGATTTGACATGGGGGAATGCCATCCCACCCTGTTTAATCGGGGCCATCAATACCTTTTGGGAGACTCTAGCTCGGCTTTTTCCCCAAATGAATTGCGTCAGTTTAGCTTGTATGTCCTTGAAATATACTTGTGGCGCTCGCATAGGGAGGTTCCTAAAAACATATTGCAGTTTGGGTAGAATAGTCATTTTTATTGCTGTTATGCGGTCCGACCATGTCAGAAAGAGTCGATCCCAGCCCCTGAGCACTTCTGTGCATTCCCTCCACACCCTGTTATAATTGGAGGGGAACATGTCTGCCGTGTTTTTAGTAAATGTGAGGCCTAGGTATTTTATGTTGTTCTTTCTCCATTCAAATTGGTATTGTTTGCGTAGATTGGAGATCGTTTGTGTGTCTAGGCGGAGACCCATCGCCTGAGTCTTGGTGGTATTAAGGGAGTAATAGGACATCTCTCCATAGTCCTTAATGATTTGCATGATATGGGATAAGGAACTTTCTGGTCGGGAGACGTATAGCAGAATGTCGTCCGCGAATGCCCCTATATGTATCTGGCGATCATGCCAATCGACACCTGTGATCTCCGGATGGGTTCTGATTGCTGTAAGTAAGGGTTCTAAGGCCAGTACATAGAGTAAGGGGGATAACGGGCATCCCTGACGTGTACCATTTGTAATTTGAAATGGTTGCGACATAAATCCCGCTTGGAGTACTTGGGCTGCGGGGTGGGAGTAGAGTGTGAATATTTGTTTGATGAATTGGGGTGGGAGTCCGTATCTTTCCAATACCTGTCGGAGAAATGGCCAACTCAGACGGTCGAACGCCTTTTCTGCGTCTAACGCTAAAAGTAGACCGCCTGGGCCCGACCTCCTCATTCTCTCTAGAATAAGGGATAGTTTTCGGGTGTTGTCCAGTCCTTGTCTTCCCAGCACAAACCCAGTCTGGTCGTCATGTATGAGTGATGGTAAGATTGGTCCTAGTCTGGAGGCCAGTATCTTAGCGTAAATTTTGGCATCTGTGTTTAAAAGCGAGATGGGTCTAAAATTTTTGCATTGATCTGGGATTTTACCTGGCTTGGGTAGGGTGACTATTGTTGCTAGTAGCATTTCCGGGGGGGAGCTCACCTGTATTTGTCGTGGTCTGGAATATCTTTACTAGCCACGGACCTAATATCCCTGCAAATTTTTTATAGTACGCATTGGATAGACCATCTGCCCCCGGGGATTTCCCTGTTGGGAGTTGGTTTATGGTGCGCAGCACTTCATCTAGGGTGATAGGTCTAACAAGGGCGTCAAGTTGGTGTTGTGTAATGGTGGGGAGGGGGAGACGGGTCAGGTATTCGTTAATGGTCTTCACATCCCGGGCAATGATTCCCGGCTGGTCTTTCAGATTGTATAGCCCCGCATAATAGTTGGCAAATTCTTGGGTAATATCTGGAGGGTTTAAAATGTTATTATTCGGACCTAGGAGGTGTGCTATCTTAGAGGCCGTTATTTTGTCTCTTAATCTGTTAGCTAAATATTTAGTGGCCTTCCCGCTGTGATGGTATGAGGTTGCCTTCATTTTGTGGAGGAAATAGGCTGTCTTTTCTGCTTGTAGGTCCATTAGTTGGTCGGACAAGGTTTGGATTTTGGTCGCCAGGGTTGGGGAGGGGGATTTTTTTGTTTAGTGAGTTGAGGACTGCCAATTGTTTCTGACAGTCTATTAGCGTCTTTTGTCTGTGTTTCTTGAGGTAAGATGCACGTCTAATAAATAAGCCCCGTACCACTGCCTTGTGTGCTGACCACACCGTCGTGTCTAAAACATCTTCGGTCGCATTGGTGCGGAAAAATTCTGTGAGGTCTGTCCTCATCTGGTCTACGAATGTTTGGTCATGCAACAGAGATTCATTCAGTCTCCACTGACCCCTACCCTTAAATTGGAAGGAATCGTGCAATTTCAAATAGATTGGGCTGTGATCGGACCAGGTTATGTCCCCAATGGTACAGGCAGAGACCTGTGCTAGGGTGGATTGATCAACATAAAAAGTGTCTATGCGGGTATACGTGTTATGCACCGTTGAGTGGAAAGAGTAGTCTCTCTCGTTCGGGTGTAGTACTCTCCAGCTATCATACAGGTTATGCCTCGCCAATAATTTTCCTACAGTTTTACCTGCGGCCAGCATGTTTTTTTTTCTCACCTCCTTGGGGAGAGCTGAGGTGTCTAATTCAGGAGATGTAAAAAAGTTAAAGTCCCTGCTCAATACTAGACCTCCCTGTTTGTGTTTGTCTATTTCTAGAAGGAGCTGTTTAAGGTAGCGTTCCGCCCCTGTGTTAGGGAAGTAAGCGGACACAAGGGTATATTGTATGTTGTTGAAAAGGCCTACTAGTATAATGTATCTACCCTGGGGATCGATGGAGCAAGCTTGTTCTTGGAATGCCACATCTTTGTGTATTAGTATGGAGGTTCCTTTCGATTTGTTTGAAAGGGCATGGTATTGGTTCGGGAATAGCTTAGTGAAGATTTCAGGGGTTTTGTGTTTTTTAAAGTGCGTCTCCTGTATACATGCAATGTCTATCGACTGGTCTTTCAGTTCTTGTAACAATAATCTACGTTTACCCGGGGAATTAAGCCCCTTGACATTGTATGTCAACACTTTCATACTAGGTTGATAATGGGGTGGTGGACGCTGATTTTAGCTCCTGTGAGTCACCTGGTGGGTGTAATTGTTTAATATCTTGGAGCTTCGGCTCATACAGATGAAATCTTATCTCGGTACATGAGAAAGGTATTTGAATGCTTGGAAGGTTTGCGGGTCTCGGGGGGGGAACAGGGGAAGTAGGGGTTAACCTGTGGGTCTCGTATCCAAGTCGGCTCCCAGGAGAGGAGCCATAACTCGCCGCCTGGTGGGCAGGCGCGAGGCGGGGGTGGTGGTAACACTGACTATTGTGTAGTGTCAATCACCGTAAAACCTCGAGCATTTGCATCTCTACTATGTTACAACCAATAAGCATGTCATGGTTCACAACTGTAATACTATCAAAACCTTAAACAGTATTTTGCAGTGCGTACATTCTTAGTTATGCATCAATACTAATTGGGCAGTGCCGGAGTCTAGCCAGCGAAAATCGCTGCATTCAATAATTTTAGTAGTGTCCATGGGAATGTCTCTGGTGGGTTCTCATTGTCTCTTGAACTGGGCAAACGTGGCAGCCCGTAGGGAACTAACTGGAACAGTCATTAATTTAACATGTGTAGTGTGTAGTTCATCGTTACGTGTCGATGAGCAGGAACGGTGAACTTAGCGAGTCGCCCATTCCGGTGACATCCGCGAAACAGTAGTCGCGTGGGTTGGGACCGCTGCCGGGACTGGGAGACCCCAGTTCTTCAGTCTCTGGAGGCCTTGCGTTGCGTTGTTAATGGCGTGTATTCCATCTTGATAGGAGACCAGCAGTTTGGCTGGGTATCCCCAGCGGTAGATTATGCTTTGTTCTCTCAAGATAGAGGTTATGCCCGACATAGATTTTCTGAAGTGCAGGGTGTCTGCCGATAGGTCTGCGAAGATTTTAATGGCCCCATACTTTCCTGGTATGTCTGCATTTCTGCTGGCCTTTATGATCCTCTCTTTTGCATGAAAGAAATGTATCCTCGCAATCACATCTCTCGCCGCTGTCGGTGGAAGGTGTTTCGGCCTGCGTAGTCTGTGGACCCTGTCAATGATGAGTTGATCTGGGTGGATTTTGGGCGTGAGTTCGTGGAACATGTCTAGGAGGTAATCATTTAGGTTAGCGGTTTGTACTGTCTCCGGGATTCCCCGGAACCTAAGGTTGTTCCTCCTAGATCTGTCTTCCATATCTGCTATTTTCAGTCTCTGCGTTTCCAGAGTGTCCTCCATTTCTTGGAGTTTGTCTGCTAGGCTGTTGTGTGCCCCAGCGTATTCGTCCATCTTGGTTTCAATTTGAGATGTGCGGTTGCCTATTTCTTGTATATCTTTGCGGAGTTCAGTTGACAGGGACTGAATCTGCTTTTGTATGTTATGTTGTAAGGATTCTGAAAATTCTGCCATGAGTGCACGGATTCCCTCCATCGTGATAAGTTGTTCATCTGGCTCCCGAGTTGGAGATGCTTGTGGCGAGAGGGAGTGTTCCCGCTTGCTGTGTCCGCCGCCATCTTGCGCAGGCTCCAGTTCTTCTCTGAGCTTGGAGGCCGCATTCTTTGCCAGGAAAAATGAGGCTTTCCTGACTTGGTTTTTTGACGCTGGGACATTATGGGTTCTGTCTCCTAGCTGGGTAGGTTGGTATTGCTCTGTATACCGCTTATTTTCTGCTTGTTTTCGGTTTCACCGCCGGGAGCTACTCTAACATGCGGCTGCTCAGCTCCGGTGTCAAGCCACGCCCCCGTATTTTTTAAATGTACACTACTGTTACACCAGATAATGTATAATAAACACAGGTTACTGGCTATGGGAGGGATAATGTATAATAAACACAGGTTACTGGCTATGGGAGGATAATGTATAATAAACACAGGTTACTGGCTATGGGGGGATAATGTATAATAAGCACAGGTTACTGGCTATGGGGGGATAATGTATAATAAGCACAGGTTACTGGCTATGGGGGGATGATGTATAATAAACACATGTTACTGGCTATGGGGGGATAATGTATAATAAGCACAGGTTACTGGCTATGGGGGATAATGTATAATAAGCACAGGTTACTGGCTATGGGAGGATAATGTATAATAAACACAGGTTACTGGCTATGGGAGGATAATGTATAATAAACACAGGTTACTGGCTATGGGAGGATAATGTATAATATATACAGGTTACTGGCTATGGGGAGGATAATGTATAATAACACAGGTTACTGGCTATGGGGAGGATAATGTATAATAAACACAGGTTACTGACTATGGGAGGATAATGTATAATAAACACAGGTTACCGGGTGATAGCCTCATGGATCCGCCCGGCGACCCGCAGACGCCACTACGCTAACCCACTGGCAGGCATTCCAAGCGCCCGCTCGAGTGAGCATCGGCAAGCGTACAGGCGGGAACCGGAACGCGCCGAACCAGGTACAAGCACCCACAATAGCAGAAAAGAAAACGCAGGACAGTCCCAGGACCTCAGCAGCATACCAGCGACCGACAGCGATGCCACCAGCGACGGAATCCACCTACAGACACCCGGGGAGTGGGCACCGAAGGGGCAATGGCACCACAGCGCCAGCACGGACACCACCACCCCACCATACGAGCATGCCACTCCCGGAGAGGATAAAGACAGATGTAGCTACAGACCAAGCTTCAAGGTTTGGGGCCTTGCTGGGGACTATGGGACCCTCACTCATTCTCTGCCGAGATGGTGTGGGTTAAACTGAACTTGAACTACATAGCGTTGCAGGCGACAGGATAACTCAGCTTGCATATCCGAGCATTTTCTTGTTGTTTTGAGAGACCCCTGCAGTCTCTAATCTCAGTTAATCCTATGCAGCTCTTGCTAAATAAATCTGTTACAGCCCAGTTATCACTAGTTAAGTTACATGCCAGGGAATTTTTATGTAATCTAATATGCTCATTTACTTTAGACATGACTAAACAGCATGTTATATTTAACAGTTACTTAGTTAGCAAACTACTGTACCTACAGCCTAAATTTTTATTTTGTAACCCAAGCCTCAGTCCACAACCTGTGTGTAAAGCTTGTCATCCCTACTCATTGCTATTAAGTTTAACACAAGCTCTGCAAATCACATTATAAGCATTAATGTAAATATTTTGAGTAGTGATGTGTTAGGCACTATAAGTTCTCTATTTTTCTGCCTATTCTGATTACAATATCTGAGCCTGTCGCTCTGCTGCCCCCTGGTGGTTAAACTTCTGCCTACAGAAATCTATAATCAACAGGGACCTTAAACCGCGTCCTCACGACAAAACACAGCTCTCTGTTATATTACTCACAACATATGCACAGCGAGAACGCCAACCTTGTTAAGCGACAGTTACCCTGACGCATATCTAATAGTCTACCCGACTAATTATACACCTGCTATGCTTAGCATGTTCAATCTAATACTGTTATAAAGCCTGATATTTCTATGTTTTACATAAAATATAGGTTGATGCTTTAACGTTACATTAACTAAGCTGGATAACCGAGACATATATTATAACTCACCTGTTTGATTAGCTCAATGTTCTAAGCTTGTTTGAAAAATTTAAAATGAGGTGGATAACTTTAGGAGATCTTGTAAATTGTTATGATGATACTAGCCTGTATAACCCCTGCAAGTCTCCCTCTCTTTATTCTGTACCACCATAACCATATGCCTCAATAAAAGAAAGATTGACAAAAAAAAAAAAACACAGGTTACTGGCTATGGGGGATAATGTATAATAAACACAGGTTACTGGCTATGGAGGATAATGTATAATAAACAGAGAAAAAAAAAAGAATGCAGCTTCAGAATTAATCTAAATTGTATGCTGTCTAGGAGGTGGGAGGGTCTGGGAGGGAGGGTCTGCTGCTGATTGGCTGGAATGTGTCTGCTGACTGTGAGGTACAGGGTCAAAGTTTACTCAATGATGACGAATAGGGGGTGGACCGAACATCGCATATGTTCGCCGTCTGTGGCGAACGTGAACATGCTATGTTCACCAGGAACTATTCACCAGCGAACCGTTCGGGATATCACTAGTTATACTATGTTTCAAAAAACCGCGCTTGAGAATGCTGTTGTGGCAATACAAGCACTGATGTATCTAACTGCACAACAAAAATAAAGAATTATAAAAAAATAAATAAATAAAACTCCTGGAATGAGCTAGAGAGCTGCAAAAGCAAGTAAAATGGGGGTAAGAGTAGGACAAGTGCCCTTCAAACGAATGTGGATAGGGAAATCACTTAAAATAACATAAAAATTTAAAATACAGCTGAGCCATAAAATAGCACTAGATGGAATCTTTGATTTTAGCTTTGGAAGATCATAAATCAAAATCTAAAACATGGCTGTCAGGAGGATCAACAGAATTATCAATTTGAGAGAGGGTTGGAGTGCAGGGTATTCTCTTTCATTGTTCAAACTGAGCTCAACTCCTGATGCATGGAGAAAAGGCCTTCACAAGCCTCTGCTATTGTGTATATAGTTTATACTAAGTGACCCATAGGTTGAGGAGGCGGTGACCGTGGCGGTGTAGGTGGAAGAGGAGGAGGAGGATGAGGTAGTCAACACTGTTTTTTATGGTTTTTTTTTTTATTTGTGGTAGCCCACAAAATATTGGGACATACAACAAAAGAAACATTTGCGGCCTGCGGTGCATTTCTTGCAGTCCTGATGCATGGGGAAATGCTCAACTTCTGATGCATGGAGAAAAGGCCTTCACAAGCCTCTGCTAATGTGTACCTAGTTTATACTAAGTGACCCATAGGTTGAGGAGGCGGTGACCGTGGCGGTGTAGGTGGAAGCAGCGGTGGAGGATGAGGTAGCCAACACTGTTTTTATATATATATATATATATATATTTATTAATTGGGGTAGCCCCCAAAATATTGGGGCATATAAAAAAAGACAACTCTGTTCCGCAGAGTACCTGTTGACATTATAGTTGCGCAGGCACTTTGTTGACTCTAGAGAACCTTGGGCCAATCGCACATCCCCGTGGTGGCAACTTTGCATGCGGATGTCATCCATATCAACTTTCGATGCCAGTTTCTGCGCCTAACATGGTGACCGCGGGTAATGGGGAATCAGGGTTCCATTCCGTACAGGGACCCTGAGAAATGGCTACCACATGCAAGGGAGGCGCGCAAATTACCCACTCCTTTAACTCTGATAAATTAGAGGGAAGTCTGGTGCAGAGCCACTGACCCGTGCGTAGTGCAGCTATCATCTGCTGCTGCTTGCTTAGTCTCATGAGGCGGTTGTAACGAGATTATACCCCAACACGCAGGATCCAGCTAAACAGAAGACAACACAGAGGGAAGATACGTCTACCGGTCCTTAGAGTGGCCGGACTCGACATATATAGGAGAAGTACAGAGGCAGGAACGATCCGAGGTCAAGGGCACAAAGAGACAGCGTAAACTAGGACTAGCCGGGGTCTGGTACACAGGAAACAGCAAGCCGGCAAACAGAACAGATAAGGATAAAGCGAAAACGAAGTCAGAATACAAAGCCAAGGTCAGGAACACAACTGAACACCACAAGCGCTAAAGGGAACTGAGCAGAAACCACGATAGGGCAAGGAACTAAGAGAAAAGGGTAAGTATAAGTAGCATCTAAACTAATGTGATTGGCTCCTGTCATATCCACACCCCCAAAAGGTAAGTGTATGGGGTGTGTGGCATGACAGGGGCCAATTTAGGCTCCCACTGTCTCTTTAAGAGCGTGCCCGAGACTCGCGGCGCGCTCTTAGATTCAGGCGGGACACGTGACCGCTTCTCGCGGTCACTGCCCGCCTTCCTGTTTGAGCAGTCGGATGAGCCGCACGACCGCGCGGCTTGAAGAGAGGACCGCGGCCGGACCCTGGAAAAGGTGAGTAACGCTACAGTACCCCCCCCCTGAGGACACGCCCTCCAGGCGGGCAGGACCAGGTCTGGCAGGAAAATGCGAATGGAAAGAACGCACAAGGCGGGGAGCATGAACAGCATCAGCAGAAATCCAACTGCGCTCCTCAGGCCCATAACCCTTCCAATGTACCACGTACTGAAGCCGACCCCTAAGGAAACGAGAGTCAAGAACAGCAGACACTTCGAACTCCTCATGACCCTCCACAGAGACAGGAGGGGGAGGAGGAGCATGCCGGGTATAGCGGTTGCGTACGTAAGGCTTCAACAATGAGGTGTGAAAGACATTAGGTATACGCAGATTCTTAGGCAGACCCAAGGCATAAGAAACGGGCAATAATTAACCTTATGTATAATACGATAAGGACCAATGAAGCGGGGAGCCAATTTCATAGAAGGCACCCGGAGGCGAATATTCCGTGTGGAAAGCAAAACCCTGTCCCCCACAACATAGGAAGGAGCCGCTCTGCGATGCTTGTCAGCCTGAGCCTTCTGGCGAGCAGCAGAATCCACCAAAGAACGCTGATCCTGCTCCCAAGTATTACGCAAACCAGCCAAATGCTCATCTAGAACTGGCATGCCCTGTGAGGAGAATGCAGCCGGAACAACGGGATGCTGGCCATAGACAACGTAAAAAGGGCTTTTGCCGGAAGAATCATGAGTGGCGTTATTCCGAGCAAATTCAGCCCAAGGAAGCAGGTCAGACCAATTGTCCTGATGGTGAGACACAAAACAACGGAGGTACTGCTCCAGAGACTGGTTGGCACGTTCAGCAGCTCCATTAGACTGGGGATGGTAAGCGGAAGAAAATGAGAGAGAAATACCCATCTCCGAACAAAAGGCTTTCCAGAACCTGGAAATAAATTGGCTACCCCTATCGGATACAATAGATAAGGGAATACCATGTAATCGAAACACTTCTCTAGCGAAGATGAGAGCCAGTTCCTTGGAAGTGGGCAACTTGCGAAGAGACACAAAGTGAGCCATTTTGGAAAACCGATCTACTATCATCAGGATGACTGTGTTGCCATTCGAAGGGGGTAATTCAACAATAAAATCCATTGATAGGTTAGACCAAGGTCTCTCGGGAACGGGTAACGGATGCAACAGCCCACAAGGAACTCTACGAGAGGATTTCATACAGGCACAAGTAGTACAAGCACTTATATAATATTGTAAAGCGCTACGGAATCTGTTGGCGCTATATAAATTGCAATAATAAATAAAAATACATATAGTCAGTGACATCCTTTCATAAGGAATGCCACCAAAAATACAGAGAAACAGCTGACACCGTTTTGGAAATACCTGGATGTCCAGCAGTCTTAGTATCATGATATAGTGACAGAATATCCCGTCTCTCGGGAACATCAACGAACAATTTATCATTAGGCCTCTCGCTAGGTGCCATGCTTTGTTTCGCTTGTATGGCCTGCAAGAGGGATGAGGAAATAGACAATATAGTAGTTGCTATTATCCTGTCTGGGGGAATGACAGGAGTAACATCAATCTCCTGTTTGTCAATAGTTTTGAACTGTCTGGACAGAGCGTCCGCTTCCGATCACCTGGCCTATAGGTGATAATATAATTGAAATGAGACAAAAACAGTGACCACCTAGCCTGCTTGGAAGACAATCTTTTAGCTTCGCTAAGGTAGGATAGGTTCTTATGATCCGTAAATATGAGGATGGGATCCTTAGTGCCTTCTAACAAATGTCTCCATTCTTTGAGTTCTAAAATGATAGCAAGGAGTTCGCGATTACCCACATCATAATTTTTTTCTGCTTTGGACATTTGTTTAGAAAAGAAGCCACTAGGATGCAATGGCTTTTCAGGCGACTCTCTTTGAGATAAGACAGCACCTACCCTGATATCGGAAGCATCAACTTCAAGTATATAGGGCAATGAGGGGACAGGATGCTGTAAAATAGGTGCAGAGGCGAACGTAGTCTTAAGAAATTCAAAAGCCTGAAGTGCCTCGGTAGACCAGACACGAGTATTGCCATCCTTTTTTGTCATACGGGTAATAGGCGCTACAATAGACGAAAAACCTTTGATAAAACGTCTATAATAATTGGAGAAACCAAGAAAACGCTGAATGGCTTTCAGACCTTGCGGTAGAGGCCATTCTATGACAGCAGCGAGCTTCTGGGGATCCATACGAAAACCCTTAGCGGAAATCAAATACCCCAAAAACTGGACTTCGGATTGGTCGAATAGACATTTTTCTAGTTTACAATAAAGACCATTAGCAAGAAGGGTCTTCAGAACTGTCGTAACATGTCTGTGATGAGTGTGTAAATCTGTAGAATATATTAAAATGTCATCCAAGTATACAATAACAAACGTGTGAATAAAGTCTCTTAAGACATCATTAATAAATTCTTGAAATACTGCTGGGGCATTGCAAAGCCCAAATGGCATAACAGTATACTTATAATGGCCTGATCTAGTGTTGAATGCTGTCTTCCATTCGTGGTCCTTCTTTATACGTATTAAATTGTATGCTCCTCTAAGATCCAGTTTGGTGAATACCGTGGCATGTTTGAGCCTGTCAAACAATTCTGTGATTAACGGTATAGGGTATGCATTTTTGATGGTGATTTTATTTAGACCTCTATAATCGATACACGGTCTTAAATCACCTTCTTTTTTCGATACAAAGAAGAACCCCGCTCCAGCCGGAGAAGAGGATCTCCTAATAAATACCTTGTCTAATGATTCCTTAATGTATTCCTCCATGACACGGTTTTCTTGAACCGATAAAGGGTACACCCTGCCCTTTGGAGGTATAGTGCCAGGCAACAAGTCAATAGCACAATCGTAGGGTCTGTGAGGCGGTAATTTGTCAGCCTCCCTTTTATCAAAGACAGTCTTTAGAGATAAGTACTGAGAGGGTATAGCCGTAGACAAAGGAGGAATGGTAGGAACATTAATAGAATTCACAGGCGTGACTTCAATAGTACAAGACTCGTGGCAGGCTTCACTCCATGATTTTATCTGCCCTGTCTCCCAGTCAAAAATGGGATTGTGAGCACGTAACCACGGATACCCTAACACTAATTGTGAAGAGGGAGAGGTGATGACCTGGAACCGTATGGTTTCATAGTGTAAAACCCCTGTGTACATGTGTAACGGTGCAGTCTCATGAGTAACAACTGGAGAAATTAATGGTCTACCATCTATGGCCTCAACGGCCAAGGGTATCTCCTTTTCTCTGATGGGAATGTTGTTTTTCTTTATACAACCAGAATCTATAACATTTTCAGCTGCCCCAGAGTCAACCAGAGCGTATGTGTTTTCAACTATACAACTCTCTCCCATATGTAAAGAAACAGGGAGAAGCAGTCGGTTAGGTGGCAATGTGTGAATGAACAAAAATGGGATACAGCTGAATAACTAAAAAACAAAAGAATACATAGCACATAGTGAAATACAATAACAATAATTGGATTTAACCCACAATGATTGCACTCACAAAAAAGTGTAGGGTAATGCGCCTTTAAGCCCACAATGGGCTGAAGTGGTATTCGCCTTCCACGGGTAGGTTGCTCTGTCTTAGGAGGCAATGTAGGAGACTTAGAAATCACACCCAAGGCCAGTCCCCTATAAGGTCTTAGGTGCGAGAGTTTTCCGGGAGCAAAGGACATTCCTTTACCATATGGTCTCTCTTACCACAATATAGGCAGAGTCCCTCCCTTCTCCTATGTAATTTCTCAGTATCAGAGAGTTTGGCAACCCCTAATTGCATGGGTTCCTCATCAGATACTTTTACACTCTCCGGTGTATTAACTCTGGGGTGAATAGGTGTAACAAAACGTCTATTCCTGTTCTTGGTATAGAGCCTGTCACGAATCCTATTATCTATATCAATGAGGTAGTCAATAAGGTCCTCTAAGGCAATAGGAAGCTCCTTAGCTGCTACCTCATCCAATATAGCAGTGATGGCGAACCTTTTTGAGCCCGAGTGCCCAAACTGCAATACATGCCAACTTTTTTTCCCTTAAAGTGCCAACACGGCAATTGCGTGTGTGTGGGGGTGGGTGCGTGTGTGTGTGTAGGGGTGCTGTGTGTGTGTGGGGGGGGTGCTGTGTGTGTGTGGGGGTGCTGTGTGTGTGTGGGGGTGGGTGCGTGTCTGTGTGTGGGGGTGCTGTGTGTGTGTGTGGGGGTGCTGTGTGTGTGTGGGGGGCTGTGTGTGTGGGGGGTGCTGTGTGTGTGTGGGGGGGTGTTGTGTGTGTGTGTGTGTATGAGGGGTGCTGTGTAAGTGTGTGGGGGGTGCTGTGTAAGTGTGTGGGGGGTGCTGTGTAAGTGTGTGGGGGTGCTGTGTGGGGGGGTAGGGGTGCTGTGTGGGGGGTAGGGGTGCTCAGCGGGGGTAAGGGTGCTGTGGGGAGGTAGGGGTGCTGTGGGGGGGTAGGGGTACTGCTGGGGGGAAGGGGTACTGCTGGGGGGTACTGCTGGGGGGGTAGGGGTACTGTGTGGGGGGTAGGCATACTTCTGGGGGGGTAGGGGTACTGCTGGGGGATAGGGGTACTGCTGGGGGATAGGGGTACTGCTGGGGGGTAGGGGTACTGCTGGGGGGTAGGGGTACTGCTGGGGGGAAGGGGTACTTCTGGGGGTGGTAGGGGTACTGCTGGGGGGATAGGGGTACTGCTGGGGGGGTACTTCTGGGGAGGTGGGGGTACTGCTGGGGAGATAGGGGTGCTGTTGTGGGGGGTAGGGGTACTTCTGGGGGGGAAGGGGTGGTAGGGGTACTGCTGGGGGATGGGGTGCTTGGGGGGGTAGGGGTACTGCTGGGGGGGTGTCAGTATCCCACCCCCCTCCCTCCCCCCTTCCTCCCTCCCCCTAACCCCCTCCTTCTTACCTTTAATGGGGGTGGTAGGGGCACTGCTGGGGGGATAGGGGTGCTGGGGGGTAGGGGTACTGTTGTGGGGGTGGTAGGGGTACTGCTGTGGGGGGAAGGGGTACTGCTGAGGGTGGTAGGGTTACTGCTGGGGGTGGTAGGGGTACTGCTGGGGGTGGTAGGGTACTTCTGGGGGGTTAGGGGTACTGCTGGGGGAATAGGGGTGCTGGGGGGGTAGGGGTACTGCTGGGGGGAAGGGGTGGTAGGGGTATTGCTGGGGGGTAGGGGTACTGCTGGGGGGGTAGGGGTGTGGGTGCTGGGTGTCAGTATTCCCCCCTCCCTCCTTCTTACCTTTAATGAAGTAGGGAGGGGGGCGCGGCACAGCCATCCCTGGTGGTCCGGTGGTGGAAAGCACTGCAGGCTGAGGGATCTGTGAATCAGCTCCCCTGTCGTCCCGCGCGATGCTGTGTGGAGCGTTGCCATGGTAACGCTCGGCAACGCTCCACACAGCATCGCGCGGGAGGACAGGGAATCTGCATCACAGATCCCTCCCTCTGCCTCCCGACCCGGAAGCAGAGTAGGCGCCTGCCGTTTCGGGCAAGCAGGTGCCTACTCTGCATTAATGGCGGACCTATGGCCGCGTGCCAACAGAAAGGGCCCGGCGTGCCACCTGTGGCACGCGTGCCATAGGTTCGCCATCACTGCAATATAGAGTCTGATAAACCTTCCATGAAGGCAGTAGTTAACCCATTGTTGGTCCAATCTACCTGTGAGGCAAGGGTACGAAACTGAATAGCGTAATCAGCCACAGACCTAGAACCCTGTTTAACTCTCATTAATGCTCTTGCGGCATTCTTAGACCTTTTCATTGTGACAAAAGCTCTGCGAAAAGCCGTAAGAAAACTCTTGAAATCATGCACCATAGGTCAATTAGCTTCCCAAATAGGATTTGCCCACTCAAGTGCTTTGTCGGTAAGTTGGTGCATAAAGAACCCAACTTTAGACCTCTCTGTGGGAAATGAACGTGGATACATCTCAAAGTGGAATTCTATTTGGTTAATGAACCCTCTGCATGTCTTGAGAGTCCCCTCCATACCTAGGAGGAGGTGTTAAATGGGCCGAAGTATTAGGCAAAGTAGATACTTCAGGAAGAAGGGGTGTAGGAGGGTTAGGTGTGGTTGCTGGAATGGTTCTAGCTAAGAGCGTCTGGAGAGCCTGGGCTATCTGATCCATTCGGTGATCCTTCTCTACAAATCTAGCCTCATGGGACGCTATCTGTTGAGCTAAATATGCGGGGTCCATGGCCCTATCGTAATGTAACGAGATTATACCCCAACACGCAGGATCCAGCTAAACAGAAGACAACACAGAGGGAAGATACGTCTACCGGTCCTTAGAGTGGCCAGACTCGACGTATATAGGAGAAGTACAGAGTCAGGAACGATCCGAGGTCAAGGGCACAAAGAGACAGCGTAAACTAGGACTAGCCGGGGTCTGGTACACAGGAAACAGCAAGCCGGCAAACAGAACAGATAAGGATAAAGCAAAAACGAAGTCAGAATACAAAGCCAAGGTCAAATACGGAGGAACACAACTGAACACCACAAGCGCTAAAGGGAACTGAGCAGAAACCACGATAGGGCAAGGAACTAAGGGAAAAGGGTAAGTATAAGTAGCATCTAAACTAATGTGATTGGCTCCTGTCATATCCACACCCCCAAAAGGTAAGTGTATGGGGCGTGTGGCATGACAGGGGCCAATGGGAGCCTTCTCTTTAAGAGCGTGCCCGAGACTCGCGGCGCGCTCTTAGATTCAGGCGGGACACGTGACCGCTTCTCACGGTCACTGCCCGCCTTCCTGTTTGAGCAGTCGGATGAGCCGCAGGTCCGCACGCAGCTTGAAGAGAGGACCGCGGCCGGCCCCTGGAAAAGGTGAGTAACGGTGAGCGGGAAGGCAGAAGTTACGCTGCAGCGCAGACAGGTGAGCAGCAGCAGAGTGACAACGCCAAAAGCGGTTACCCTGCACCAGACCCTGCTAATTCATTCCACACTGTGACTCCTAACTTCAACATCAGGCATACTGGGTCTCGGTCGTCCGCCCGCCGCCCAGACAGTGTGTGAGTCCTGGTCACCGGACTGCCCACCTAACTGTGAAACTACAAATGGATTGTTAAATCTGGTATGAACCGGAAATTTGCAGTTCGGGTTCGCTCAACTCTGTTATGGATCCTTTGATCGCTACATGTATTACTTGGATAACTGGTAATTCTTGAGCTAATACATGCCGACGAGCGCTAGGGGAGAGGCGATCCGCTTTTGCACCCTGCTCCCTCTTATGCTGGGCTGGTGCCTCTGTGCGACCAGTGCCTCTTCCTCCAAACTGCAAACGTCACTCGCATGACCTTGATTCCATGTGGGGTCTAGGACCTCATCATCCTCCACATCATCTTCCACACACTCCTCAACCCTGCCCTCCTTGCCGGTATGCACACTGCAGAAAGCCACAACAGTTGGCACCTGTGTTTTCCCAGCATTTAAAGTCTGCAAAGTACATATGGAAATTGTTTTAGAATTTCCTCCAGGCAACAGTTTTCCCTATAAACTGACCTCTCAGTTTGACATGTGAGGGTATTGCCCCAGAATTACAATATTGTTTAAGTACCTCTTAGCTATTGATAACTGGTTTAAATATAGCAACTTGTTATCTGGTAGTTTCTAGTGTAGAAAATATCAATCTGTTTTCTATCACTTCGATTTGACTCTCAGATAGGAAGTGAACACCCCAAATATACTATTTAGCACCAAAAAAAATGACTTTTTAAAACTCCAATGTAAGCAGCCGATTAGCAGCAAAACAATTAGAATGTTTACAACTGCGCAGTAAGCGCACTATTTGACGCTTCTATTTGACTCTCAGATATGAAGTGCACCTCAGGCCGCAAATGTACTATTTAGCAGATTAGCAGGAAAACAATTAGAATGTTTACAACTGCGCATTAAGCACACCGACGCTTTTATTTGACTCTCAGATATGAAGTGCACACCCCAAAATGTACTATTTAGCAGATTAGCACCCAGAAAATAAGAATGTTTACCACTGCACTGTAAGCACACTATTAGACGCTATTTGACTCTCAGATATGAAGTGCATCGCACTAAAATACTATTTAGCAATTCAGGACCCAAAAAATTTTAAGTTTTAAAACTGCAATGTGACAGCAGTATTTGACGATTCTATTTGACTCTCAGATATGAAGTGCACCCCTTAATGTACTACCCCACTAATGTACTATTTAGCACCAAAAAAAAAAATAACTTTTTAAAACTCCGATGTAACCGCGGTATTTGAAGCTTCTATTTGACTCTCAGATATGAAGTGCACCCCACCTCACTAATGTACTAGTTTGGAGAATTCTATCAGTGGCAGCATCCTATCCCTACACTAATAAGTCTGCATGTGCGTGACTCCAGCTTATATATAGAGGCTGGGTGACATGCTGCACTGGCCAATCACAGCCATGCCATTAGTAGGCATGGCTGTGATGGCTTCTAAGGGCACACAAGTCAAATGCTTGTTGATTGGCTGCCCTGCAGCCTTTGAAAACGCGCCATTAAATCGCCGAACACCAAACTCCAACCCGAACATACAGTGATATGTCCGGGTTTGGGTCCGGGTTCCAAAAAACCTAATGTTCGGTATGAACCAGAACTTTACAGTTCGGGTTCGCTCAACTCTATCTATGATTAATCATTTTTTCCTTATTGTACTTGCTGCTAGCGATACCTATCGGGTTGGTTCGCCAACACGTGAATGGTGATGTTTGGAATGGCCCGATCATGAAGCCTCTCTCTTTTTCTGTGCTTAGGAGTGTGTCTACTTTAGTGGGGCCTGTTGTCGCTGACTGTAAGTTATTACATTTGATAGTGCCTATTGGTAGTGCAATTAACCCTGTGTGGAACCATTTCAGTGAAGCCCGTAATGAGGAATTTGACTAGGTCTTGAGATGGGTGTGCGTTGAGGTAGAAGGCCAGTGTGTCGACTTGTACCTCCATCAGCCCTTTTTTAGGAAAGAGATGGTTAGGGCACAGTCTTGGCATGGGCTCTAAAACAGAAGGAGCAGACATGCAACAACCTGCAGGCACTGAAGTTGCAACCTCCTGCGTTGAAGTTGTTGCATATCTGAGCCTTACCTAAAAAGACTATCGGTCTCCCTGGTTTGTCTTTAACTCCTCTTTGACAAATGTGCTAGTGCTAGGGGTATTGTAGCTAGTGGTGGGTGAACCAGGTTCGATCGAACACAAATTGGTAGCGTGAGAGTTGGAAGAGCAAGTTGCAAGAGCAAGGAAGAGCAGTGAAGAGCAGTGAAGTGGCGACAGAACAGTTCAGTGTGCATGTGGCTCCAGTTTATTCTAATATTGAACTGTGCGAAAGTTGCCGCCGCCTTGGCTGAGAAAGCCTTGTGATAGCCATAAAACATTGTGCTACCTTACTTGTTTCCCAGGTCTACCAATTTGTGCATGTATAGGTCTAATTCCTCTCTGCACTGAGGGAAGTTGAAGCAAATAACGTCTCTATACAGTCCAAACGCCAACACAAAGTCTGGTATTGATAGTTTTTTGTTTAGTCTAGCGTCTTTAGATTTAAGCACGACTGACAGATCACCGTAATTGTATGTCTTGTTCTCGACTATGTCCTGGGACGCCATCAGTAGAAGCATGAGATTAACATCCTTCTCCTCTAAAATATCCTTTTTTATGTTGGGGGGACCATGTGTGCAGGTGTGATGATATGTGTTGCTGAATCCTGTGTGGGTGGCGTGATGGTGAAATTATCCAGTGTGACAGATTGTTCGGCGGTTAATGTGGGTGAGAGATCTGCGGAGGTTATGGTAGCTGGTGTTGTTGATTCCAGCTTTTCCATTCTTTGATTCAAATTATTTATGGATGCCAGCATTGCCGACATTGTGGCCTGTATCCTGATTAAAGTGTAATTGATATTGGCTTGTGCGCTTGACCCTGGATGTGGATTGTCTGTGTTGGCTATCAGGAGTCTATATAATTCCGGCTTCCAAGCAGTGGCTGGGTATGATATGTCTCTTCGCCTTAGTTCTGTGGCAATCTTAGGGATGGTCCATGACCTTATGGAACAGGGGCTTGACATATCCTGGTTTTCGCTTGTGGTAGGGGCTGCGGTTGGTGTGGGTGGTCTAGCCAGTGTACTGGGCACAGAGATGTTCTCTCCTTGGTCAGACAGGTCAGACATACTTTAATGATATGTGAAATGCATTGTAATTATGCTGTTGTTGGCAGATTATGTTAACTGGCATCTGTTTGCGTTGTCTAGTTTGAAATAAATAACGCTGACATTGTGTTTATTGTAATAGCTTATGTGTGGTTCCATACCCCCTCCTGTGTACTTGTTTGGATACCCGCAATTTATTAACGTACCGGGTTTACTGAAATTTGAAATTAGTATCAACAGTGACTGATAAGCCAGAGAGTACAAATCAGAAATCTGGAAGGACATGAAATAACATATACAATGTATGTGAGTAATCATGAGTGATTGAAACTGAAAGAACAAATGGAATGTTCCACCAAAATTGCCCCTTTTGAATCCTAGTAACCAGAAAACCATTTATACAACCATGAAACCACAGACTTATAGTTCAATTTAAACACAACATGCATCAGAAATAACTTTTGGTTTCCCTACGTAAGCAATTAATCCTAAAATCTTATGTGGTGAAAAGTTGTAATGCTTGTTGTAGTAAGTCCCCTATGATGCTGTATCACAATAAGGCACCCATACCCATTCAAATTCTGAACTTTGTCAAGTAGGTTTTCCCTCAGTTTTGGAAGCAGTCAGATAAAAGTGTGGTTTACTCAAATGGAGGAGCTTGATAGAAAAGTTTTATTTTGGTTCAAATGCAAAAATCCCTGATTTTTAAAACTCACCCAAACCACCAGGCAAGTGGGGGGCATATGAAGGTATATTGCCTCCATTATAGTAATATGGGGATCTTAATAATCCCCATATATATTTTCTTTATTTTAATATTTTCTTTTCTTTATTTTTGTAATGTGGCGGCTGGCTTGCAAGTGCTGACCAGCTGCCACATAATTAACCCTTGCGTTGCTGAGGGTTTTAACTATTTCCCAGTTGGCTACTAGTGCTGCTAGCAGACAAATATTTTTTCAAATGATCAATTCACTTGCTAAATGCAAGTGAATTATAATTTGGGAACGAGCATCCAGCCAGATGCATTCGGATTATCATCTGCTGCAGTGGCTCAGCTCGTAAGGACCGTCTTTTTATATTTTTGTGTTATTTAGCTGCATGTGACTTTTGCTTTATGTGGGACATTGTAGCTAAAATGTAATATCCTTTGATGCTTTGATTGTGCTGATGACAGTAACACCACTTTTCTCTTGCTTTTAAAGGTAGTAGTTGCCCTCCACGTCTGGGGGAGTTTTCCTCTTTCGCTTTCATAAAATGTAGTAATTTATTATTTTTGGCAGAATCTATTTGCACTTCATATATTTATTATATCACAGATTATCAACATTGAAGTTAATCACATATTGCTTTTAGGGTAGCAACATCATTGTAATTTCCACATTTGATATCAGCAGTATCTATTAATTTATTTTTGCATGAGTGTAAGATCTATTTTTCTGTCAGTTCAGTATAGCAACAGTGTTGTTTTACATACATTTGCTAAATATAAGTCAAACATTAGTCAGAAAAATAGCATTTATCTGCATTATTTATGTAGATAATGTGTTTATTACCTGTGTTGGGTATGACAAAAGATGTTTGAGTACTTCCTGTATGCTCATCATAACTAGTGATCCCTTTAACTCTGAAAGTGTAATGGGTTCCTAATGTGAGGTTCTTGACATGGAAGTGGTTTACTGAAGAATTTGTATTAAACTCTGTATTAAAAGAAAAATTACATTAGGACACCACAATCACCATAGTTACAAATGAGGATTGAATAGGATATGATACAGAGGGCTCCCTTATTCTTTCTCTTTTCATTATATTATCTTTTGTACAACAACTTGCAGGCATCTGAGTATGTGTGTGTGTGTGTATGTATATATATATATATATATATATATATATATATATATATATATATATATATATATACACATATTCATATATACACATATTCATATATACACATATTCATATATACACACAGATACTCAGATGCCTGTAAGTTGTTGTACATATATATACACACATATTCATATATCAAGTGATCTATAACATTCAAAACTATCAATGTTGGCAGTCCACTGTTAAAGAGGCACTTCATTGCACCACCCCTCCCCCCAAAAAAACAAAAAAACGAATGCTCTTCCATTGAAAGCATGCTGTGACGAAGTGCCCTTCGCCACTTTGTCCTGGAAAGGCCTGCTTGCCTGCCTCCTCCCCTGCGACTATGGCCCCAGGGAGATATTGCCTGTTAAAGACTATTTTAGCAGATTGGATTTTAAAAGACACTTGCTGCCCCTTTAAATTGTATTGGAGCAGTTCTGCAGCTTTAAATTGGCACTTCGGATGCAGCCGAAGTGGCCGCCATTCGACAAACGAACACGTGGCGGTGGCCATCTTTGTTCATTCGAACCAGGTCAGCGGTATGTGTAGCCAAATCCATGGAACTAAAATCGGCTACACATTTCAACGAACACCACTGACCCTTACCTTCTCCTACACTCAGTTTTCAGCTGCAGAGACTCAGTCCCGTTCGGCAGTTTGAACTCACTGTTATACTAAGCTAAATGCACGAACGGCCCCGTTCGTGCATTCGAATGGGACTTAGTAATTTTTCTGTGTAAAATAGACCGACCGGCCCAAATCTATGGAACTGTTTTGGGCAGGAAAATGTGCTTGCGGTCGGTCATAAAGCACTCCCAGCTAACTTTTTATCTACTGGAGGGATTTGTCTGATTTTTGAGAGTGTTTATGTTTAAAGTGCTGATTTTGAATATGTAATTTTTATGAAGATTGGACATATATTTTTAAAGTTATAGTACATGTATAAAAACTGTATTTTTCCTGCTCGTGATAATTATGTTAACCCATTGTGTACCATAAATATATCACAAGCAGAGGGGGAGGATTTTGTGCATAATTGCTGGGAGTGTTTTATGTAATGTACGTGTTTTTTTGGTTGTTCTGTAAAACCCTGTGGGTGGTCCTATGTAGGGAAAATCTGCATAAAAGAAGGCCCTTTGGTGCCAAGTAAAACAGATCCTGTTTGACCCTCAATACGTAGCCTTGTCTCGTTATTGGAGGGAGCTGCTATAATCACACTGGGGATTGCTATGCTCTGCATACTCCCCTGAGCTTGAATCACTTAGCTCTTTTAAGAGCTTGTTCCTGATACACTCTCCTGGAGGAGAGGTCTTCCCCACACGGTCCTGGAGGACAGAAGCTGATCCAGGGTGGACGGAAGACGGCGAGGCTTATGAATGTTCTGCAATTTTTGTAAAATGGAAAAAAAGAGGACATACTTCACACATGTAGTGCCTTGCAAAAGTATTCACCCCCCTTGGCATTTTTCGTGATTTGCTGCCTCACAACCTGGAATTAACATGGATTGTTTGAGGATTTGCATAATTTAATTTACAGAACATGCCCACAACTTTGAAGATGTTTTTTATTTTTATTTTTTTAGCAAACAACAAATAGGACAAAATAACAGAAAAAGTCAATGTGCATAACTTTTCACCCCCCTAAAGTCAATATTTTGTAGAGCCCCCTTTTGCAGAAATCACAGCTCCAAGTCACTTTGGATAAGTCTCTATGAGCTTGCCACATCTTACCACTGGAATTTTTGCCCATGCCTCCTGGCAAAAAAGTTGGATGGTTTGTGATTGTGAATAGCAATCTTGAAGTCTGACCACAGATATTCTATTGGATTAAGGTCTGGGCTTTGACTAGGCCATGCATAGGCAACCTTCAGCACTCCAGATGTTTTGGACTACGCCTTCCATGATGCTTTGCCAGCATTATGGGTGTAAGAGCATGATGGGGGATGTAGTACACAACATCTGGAGTGCCGAAGATTGCCTACCCCTGGACTAGGCCATTCCAACACATTTACATGTTTCCCCTTAAGCCACTCAAGTGTTGATTTAGCAGTGTGTTTGGGGTCATTGTACTGCTGGAAGGTGAACCTCCATCCTAGCTTCAAATCAGGCACAGAGTGGTACAGGTTTTGCTCAAGAATATCCCTGTATTTAGCACCATCGATACTTCCCTCAAATCTGACCAGTTTCCCAGTCCCGGCTGCTGAAAAACATGGTGTTCTTTGGGTGATGTGATGTGTTGGGTTTGCGCCAGACATAGCGTTTTCTTTGATGGCCGAAAAGTTAAATTTTAGCACCTTCCTCCATACATTTTGAGAGTCTCCCACATGCCTTTTCGCAAACTCAAAATGTGCTATTTCGTTTTTTTTCTGAAAGTAATGGCTTTCTTCTGGCCACTCTGCCATAAAGCCTAACTCTATGGAGCGTACGGCTTATTGTCGTCCTATGTACAGATACTCCAGTCTCTGCTGTGGAACTCTGCAGCTCCTCCAGGGTTACTTTAGGTCTCTGTGCTGCCTCTCTGATTAATGCCCTCCTTGCCCGGTCCGTGAGTTTTGGTGGGCGGCCGTCGTTTATAAGGTTTGCTGTTGTGCCATGTTCTTTCCATTTGGTTATGATAGATTTGATGGTGCTCCTGGGGATCATCAAAGATTTGGATATTTTTTCATAACCTAACCCTGACTTGTACTTCTCAACAACATTGTCCCTTACTTGTTTGGAGAGTTCCTTGGTCTTCATGGCAGTGTTTAGTTTGTGGTGCCTCTTGCTTAGGTGTTGCAGCCTCTGGGGCCTTTCAAAAAAGGTGTGTATATGCAATGACAGATCATGTGACACTTAGATTGCACACAGGTGGACCTTCATTTGAAGGTAATTGGTTGCACCAGAGCATTTTATGGGCTTCATAACAAGGGGGGTGATTACATACGCACATGCCAATTTTCTGTTTTCTATTTATAAAAAATCGTTTTATGTATATATTTTTCTCATTTCACTTCACCAACTTAGACTATTGTGTTCTGATCCATCACATAAAATGCAGATTAATAAAACATTGAAATTGAGGCTGTAATGTAACAAAATAGGTAAAAAGTCAAGGGGGTGAATACTTTTGAAGGCACTGTAAAGTAGTTTAGCATGCCAAAGTTCTATAGGTTTTTGGAGAATTCCTAAATATCAAGGTCATGGTAACAGGGTCAACCCTCCTTATATATGCTCTTTAACTCAAATACAACCCAAATCAATTTTCAATGTACACTCCAGGGGTACACACTATTGCCCTTAGCGGGCCATAGAAGGGACGTGAAGGTCATGAATGTGCAGTCCTGATGTCTAGATATCCCAATGCATCACAAAGCCACTAGAAACCTTTTTGGAAAATATTGTCCCCTATTCTGAGTGTGTTTAAATCTTTTTTTTCCCGCATGAAATATACCTATATTCCTTATGTACAACATCAGAGTTAAAAATACTTCATACATAGAAATAGAAAATTAAAATACATTGCAAACTTAATAATTGAAATATACAAATTAAATCTCACTCACAAACGAGTTGACAAAGTGCTTTTAGGCCCAAGAAAGATCAACTTCCTGTGTGCGATAGATCATTGATGTGTGCAACTGTAACAGATACCTCTGTTCCTAGATGATAATTTTTCTTGACTTGATCGGTATACAAATCCCATTCTGATTCGTATACCAAATACAATATAGAACCCCGAGACCACCCAGAACAGTCGTGTGCCGCTAGTTGACCCACTTGACCTCATTAACACAGTTGCAAGAAAAAGTATGTGAACCCTTTGGAATGATATGGATTTCTGCACAAATTGGTCATAAAATGTGATCTGATCATCATCTAAGTCACAACAATAGACAATCACAGTCTGCTTAAACTAATAACACACAAAGAATGAAATGTTGCCATGTTTTTATTGAACACACCATGTAAACATTCACAGTGCAGGTGGAAAAAGTATGTGAACCCCTAGACTAATGACATCTCCAAGAGCTAATTGGAGTGAGATGTCAGCCAACTGGAGTCCAATCAATGAGATGAGATTGGAGGTGTTGGTTACAGCTGCCCTGCCCTATAAAAAACACACACCAGTTCTGGGTTTGCTTTTCAGAAGAAGCATTGCCTGATGTGAATGATGCCTCGCACAAAAGCGCTTTTAGAAGACTTACGATTAAGAATTGTTGACTTGCATAAAGCTGGAAAGGGTTATAAAAGTATCGCCAAAAGCCTTGCTGTTCATCAGTCCATGGTAAGACAAATTGTCTATAAATGGAGAAAGTTCAGCACTGCTGCTACTCTCCCTAGGAGTGGCCGTCCTGTAAAGATGAGTGCAAGAGCACAGTGCAGACGGCTCAATGAGGTGAAGAAGAATCCTAGAGTGTCAGCTAAAGACTTACAAAAGTCACTGGCAAATGCTACCATCCCTGTTAGCGAATCTACAATACGTAAAACACTAAACAAGAATGTATTTCATGGGAGGATACCACAGAGGAAGCCACTGCTGTCCAAACAAAACATTGCTGCACGTTTACAGTTTGCACAAGAGCACCTGGATGTTCCACAGCAGTACTGGCAAAATATTCTGTGGACAGATGAAACCAAAGTTGAGTTGTTTGGAAGAAACACACAACACTATGTGTGGTGAAAAAGAGGCACAGCACACAAACATCAAAACCTCATCCAAACTGTGAAGTATGGTGATGGGGTGTAAGGAAACCTAGTATATTTAATCCTCATTCGGTAGTTTCCTCCCGAACCGCCAGAGCATCAGTGAATATAGCTCTCGGTAGATGAAATAGACGAAATCCATCCGAATCCAAATAACTTTATAAGATAATTCCCTTAATAAAGCATACGAATCCCCAAACATCAATCGAAGCCAAGAAGAAGGGTACAACAGAACTGGCTTTAATGACCACACACAGGCTTTTATGCAAGTCCCCATGCATGGGGACATCCCACAGAGAGGGACACAGTATAACCAATCAGTTACAGTAAAAACGTAAAACACACCCAGCACAAACATACAATTCCCTCCCCTAGTCCTGGAGATAATCAAGTCTGATAAAGTAATAACTTGATTATCTCCAGGCAGAAAAATTAAAAATTTTCCCAACATTCAGAACACCCCTTTATACCCGGGGTATCCCCACAAATATGTCCCCTGATAGCCCTGATCTGGGTGACCAACATATTCAAATTTCACCCAGATCGGTTCAGGGGTTCTCAAAAAGTGTGGAAGTCCTTTGTGACCAGCTAACCGTGAACTGGCTGCCCAAAACAGTTCCAGGAGTTTGGGTGGTTTTGCCGGTCTATTCAGTAAAACGGTAAAAACTGAACAATTCCACAAATGGACTCCTCTGGCTCTTAGCAGCGATTGTTCCCCTCATTCGAATGCACAAAAGTACCGAATAGCGAGGGGGCGTGGCTAACCGCCGAGCAAGATGGACGTCTGAATCTCTGCTCCGGCACGAGGGCTCCACTGAATTGCGATAATCAATGAGCTGAAACCTATATATTACATAAAACCTGATGGCTTCATCTAAAGCGAGGAAAGCTGCAATCAAAGCAGAAAAATTGAACTTTTTCGGCCAAAAAACCTCCTCTACAGCAGAGACTATGCGGACGGCGGAACACGAGGGCGCGGAGGATACCACCCCAAGCCCGACGCCAACAAGGCCGGAGTATCCTAAGCCTATGGATTACTTAACTCAAAGCACTTTCGAGCAGGCAATGGAAGCAATGGCAGCAAGACTGATCTCCACATGGCAGTCAACGGCTGACCAGATAAAGAAGGAGGGGAGGGACCTAACAACTAGAACCTCCGTAGTTGAAAATCAATGCCAAGAACTAGCCTCCACGCAATCCGCAGTTTCAAAGCACCTACAGGCGCTGAGCTGCAAAGTGGAGATCATGGAAATACGCATGGCGGACCACGATGATAGAGCTCGAAGGAACAATCTACGACTCCGAGGAGTACCCGAATCAATCCTCCAAGACGACCTGCAAGCGCACGCACGAGGTCTCATGAAGGCCTATGCCCCGGACATACCTGCGGACATGCTCCTGATAGACAGGATCCACAGGGTGGCGAAGCCTAAAAACCTACCTGACTCCATCCCACGCGACGTCCTCCTCAGAGCTCACTATTTCCACATTAAGGAGCTGGTCCTCCGCTCATACCGCAGTAGGGATGCCCCGCACGAAGACTTTCCATCGGTGCGCCTCATGGCGGATATCTCATCAGCTACACTGCGCCGGAGGAAGGACTACACCCAGATCACCACCACACTCCGCAACAAAGGCATACGTTACAGGTGGGGCTTCCCCACGAAGCTGATTCTGTCCAGACAAGGGAAAACGTTTGTTATATCATCCCCAGAAGAAGGTCAGCAATGCCTGGAAAAGTGGGGCCTACTGAGGGAGCCCCCTGAAGACGCTTACTCCACCGACCGCAGTTTACACCGACCAACGAACATGAACTGACATACCTCTCTGGAAGCGCTAAAAGCGCTTACCGCAAGTATCATTGACTAAACAAATGTGTTCTTTGCAAATAGATTGCTACTTAAATGTATATGCATACTGTTTATATGCCACGTGTATAGCATGTCCTCCTTACTAATATGTATTTACCGACTCCCCAGCGCCCCTGCGAGCACCTAAACCCGTCCGACCCTCCTAGGTTGGGACTGCTGCCGCAGGGGGGCTGACTAGACGACATGCCTGCGATAGATCGAGCCGCCCGCTCTAGACCATTCCCTAGGCCCGAGGTAATTGTTGCTTAATAACGATAACGAGAGCCAGGAGCTCAGTAAAGAGATCCCAAATGGGGGCTGCCCATGCACCGCTAAGGGCACATACCCCGTCTTAAGTTGCAAAGCTAAACCCTTGGGCGCGAGAAGATCAATGTCTCATAAGTCCACTGTAATCTATGATGACCAGAGATGCCGCAGGCCAGCAGGCTTACACTAAGGCTAGGGAGGCCGGGTATAGTCAGGTTATCCGAAAGAATAGGACATACCAGATTCACTTAATCTATAATGTTGAAGAACATACTGTTGCTCACTTACCTCTTTGCAAAGTTGTTTACTGTTATATTCTACTGTTGTTATGTTATACTATTAGGTTCATCTTACCACTTTAAGACATATGGTTTCAGCTCCGCATCAAAACACAAATTGGAGCCCGCTAGCCACGTACTTGGAAGCTCTAGCTCCTCAACCCCACGGCGCGACTAGCGCGCCAGACCATACGGTCTCTGTACATAGTACCCGTGTTACTATAACACCCCAACCCCGCTCACACCACCACCACTACTTCCCCGACACCACAGTCACACGAAAGAGCCAGTCAACACTGCTGAACTCACAAACAAACCCCTCACACGCCACAACAAGTACCACCGAACATGATAATCTATTCACATAACACCAAAGGCCTTAACACGCCATATAAACGACGCATGCTACTAGATGATATAAAGAGAATTAAAGCAGACGTGGTCTGCGTCCAAGAAACGCACTTCGTAACCAATAGGGTCCCTAACTTTGCCCGCAGAGAATACCCTACGCAATACCATGCGACTCACACCTCCAAATCCAGAGGAGTTTCTATACTACTCCACAACTCCCTAACGGTAGAAACACTACGAGTCAAAAAGGACACCCAAGGAAGATACATCATCTTACACTGTAGAATTAATGACCACCCATACATCCTAGCATGCTTGTATAGCCCCAACGACCACCAACGCAACTTTCTCCATAAGGTCCTCAATAAACTACCAAACGACACAAATGATCCCAAAATCCTGTGTGGGGACTATAATCATACGATGGATACCCGTCTGGACTCGACCACCCCAAGCACCTCAGACAAACACCTTAAATTAGGCCCGAACAATAAAGCATTTGCAAAACTCATCCACGAAAATAGCTTGTATGACGTCTGGAGAACGAGGCACCCCACGGACAGAAACTACACATTCTTCTCACAAGTACACAAAACATACTCAAGAATAGATCATATACTAGCCTCTGGTAACATGCTTCCCCGTATAGAAGACTGCTCTATAGGAAACATAGTGTGGTCTGACCATGCCCCACTGACAATGACACTAAACTCCAATTACCTGCACCGAGGTAAACCACCATTGCGCCTCAACGAGTCCCTCCTCCTCGACAAAGACTTCACAGCATCAATGGCGTCTGAATTAAAAAACTACTTCGAGACTAATGACAACCCGGAGACCTCAATATTCTCCATATGGCAGGCCCACAAAACGGTCATAAGGGGCTATCTCATCAGTCGAGCATCGTATCTAAAACGCAAACGTGAAAAGGAACACTTGGATCTCCTACGAAAACTAAGAGACACCACCTCTGCCCACATATTGCACCCCACTGAGGCTCAAGCAAAAGACATAGAAGACATCACCGATCAAATCAACACATTAACATTCCAAAAAACGTCCCATATCTTAGCAAAACTGAAACTGAGAACGTACACTCAAGGTAACAGGGCAGGGAAGCTGTTAGCCAACCTACTTAAAAAACAACAGACTAACTCTAAAATACCACATCTGATTACAGCTGCAGGTGACAAAATACTTAACTCGCAAGACATTAATGACTGTATGGCAGATTACTACCATTCCCTCTATAACCTCAAAACAGACCCCAACCTGCATCAACCGACCTCTAGGGAAATCGATGACTTTCTCAAAACGGTAGAACTCCCAACACTTTCCACCGCCCAAAGGGATGACATACAACACCAGATCACTACACAGGAAATCATAGATACTATCAATTCACTCCCACCAGGAAAATCCCCTGGCCCAGACGGACTAACCAATACGTATTACAAACAATTCGCACCAATCTTAGCACCCTACCTGCAAAAGGTATACCACTATGCCATACAAACAGGGCAACTACCACAAGAGATGCTGATGGCCCATGTCGCCACTCTTCCCAAACCAGGGAAACCCCCGAACAGGAGCCAAAACCTTCGCCCTATTTCCCTACTAAACACGGACATTAAAATCATAGCAAAAATCTTCTCCAACAGGCTAGCGCACATCATACCCTCCCTAATTCAGGAGGACCAGGTGGGGTTTGTCGGGGGCAGACAGGGAACAGACGGCACTAGAAAAACCCTAGACTTGCTTTATGTGATACAAGAGAGCAGAAACCCCAGTGTCCTGCTGTCCCTAGACGCTGAAAAAGCCTTCGATAGGCTCCACTGGCCCTTCCTGAAAGCGGTACTTCAAAAATTCGAATTCCCACCACAGTTCCTAGCGATCATTCAAGCACTATACTCCTCACCAACAGCCAGGGTGGTAAATGGTGGATTTGCATCAAAACCGTTTAATATTTCCAACGGATCTAGACAGGGCTGCCCACTCTCCCCACTACTATATATATTGGCACTTGAACCCCTCACACAACTAATAAGAAACGACCCGAATATTCATGGAATAAAATCCAAAGGCCAAGAATATAAACTATCACTCTTTGCGGATGATATCTTGTTCACATTGGAGCAGCCGCACATATCTCTGCCCAACTTCCACAACATTCTATCCCGCTTCAGTGCATGTTCATACTACAAGCTAAATGTCTCCAAAACCCTAGCCCTAGGCATTCACATCCCAAAACCAGCATTGACAGCTCTCCAGGAGAACTTTAAATATGACTGGAGACATGACCATATTAAATTCCTTGGAATTTACTTTACCCCTTCGACCAATACCCTATTCAAAGCGAACTACACCAAACTACACACAGAAATTAAAGTTCTGTTACACAGCTGGAAGGGGAAGTATATATCGTGGACAGGCAGGATAGCATCAGTAAAAATGGTGATCATGCCAAAAATCCAATACTTATTCCGCTCACTCCCACTCAAACTTACCAAAACCTACCTAAGGGACCTGCAACGTAGTATAAACCGGTTTATATGGGACCACAAAAAGCCAAGAGTGGCTATGACCACAATGTACAAGCCCCATGACCAGGGCGGAATGGGTCTCCCAGACATAGAGAAATACTACAGAGCAGCCAACATAACTCCAATTATTGCAGCATCACACCGACAGACCCCCTTGACTTGGGAAGAACTGGAGAAGAATCATGCCAAAGGAATCTCCCTTCCAGCGCTAGCATGGCTGCCGAACAGCCTCAGACCTAAACCATCAGAATTACTGCCTCCTACCAAACTAACCCTCTCAGTATGGGATGACTACTGCCGAAAGAGAGGGGTAACAAAGCCCTTTTTACCAGCGACCCCGATTGAAACAATTCGACAACTTATTCCAGACTTTAATCACAAACTCTGGCAGAGACATGGCATGTACACACTATCACAAATATTACAAGGGAACCACCTCAAGTCCCTTACGGATCTACGCGAAGAATACAAGTTAACCAACACAGCGACCTTCTCCTATATCCAGCTGCAATCATGGATCACTCTCCACAGACCACAAAAAACCACAACACCGCCGGACCCACAATGGTCTAAATTAATACAAATATGCACCAAAGCTAAACCGCCAACGAAACTCATCTCACAGATCTATGCTTCCGCAAACTCAAAAGCTCCAGTAACACTGACCTCCTTTCAAACGGCATGGGAACAGGACATTGGTCATAAACTCACACAAGATCAATGGAGAACCATATTTCAAGCCAACAAGAAACTCACCCTCTGCACAACACACATAGAACTCTCCCGCAAAATACTGTACAGATGGTACCTAGTCCCAACCATACTCAAACACAGCTACCCGAAGACAACAGATGTATGCTGGCGATGTCAACAAGACCGAGGTACCTTACTGCATATATGGTGGCAATGCCCGTCATTGCTACAATATTGGACACAAGTCCTAGAATTAATATCGAGATGTACCAAACTGCGCATCTCCCCCATGCCAGAAACATTCCTACTATTACTACTACCTCCAACACAGCACATACACACCAAATATCTACTGTACCACATCTGTATAGCGGCCCTTGCAGCTATTAGTAGAAATTGGAAACAATCTAAAGCCCCAACGATCACTCAATGCATCACAGCTGTAGAAACATCCAAGGCATATGAAATAATGGCACGGAAATCCAGCAGGACGAATCCCTACTGGACCGAAGCATGGAATCTTTGGGACCGAAACAAGCCACCAAACCCACATTGAAACACTGACAACGGCACCCTCTCAAAATGAAAGACCTCCACGATAGGAGGCAACCTAACTATATACATGCTGGCTCACACACACACACCACATACACGCATCAGACACACATAGCACCTACACTGCGACTACACACATTTACGTGATACAACAGCATACTGCATCTACGACTACACTACCCCACGTGCTTCACACATTTACTCCCCCATAACCCGACCCTATAAACCTCAACATGCCCACCACCGATAATGGGGAATGCCCTACACCCACATTCCACACCAGCTCGATCCACACAAAGAAACAAGGAAATACGGGATGGCTCACTTTAATAAGAATTTGATTATAACCAATGGCAGCCCCCGAACGAGCTACTAGACAGCACCTGTATACACCTGGGCAGGCAGCTCACATTATTGGAAATGCTGAGTATGGATATGTGCATAACCCCCTTGTCTCCCTCTTGCCTTCTGTACCCTCCTACCCTTAAGTATAACATTACTGAAATATTGCGTATGAATATATACTTAACCCTCGTTCCCGTTTTGCCTTCTGTATCCCTTACCCTTGACGGCAAAATAAAAATTGTCAAATTCAAAAAAAAAAAGTACCGAATAGCGCTCTTCTAGCTATTCTGGAAATATAGATCCAGCGTTCGTTTGTTTGAGACCGGTGTTCGGGAAGTCAAGTGTCTGATTTTAGTTCCAGACATTCGACGACCAAGTCCCGAGGCCTTTGTTCGCCTGAAAAAAGATGGCCGCGGTTTTCTCAGCAACGTGGTGTTTGGTAATACGAACACTGGCCGCACAGATAGAGGGTTCAATTGAAGCAGTCTTTGAAGTTTAATGAACCAGGGGGGTGGTCTTTGTTCGGTAGTTAAATCTACCGAATGAATAGGGAAGAAATATTGTATATAAAGAGTGATTTCTTCACATGGGGGCATCACGGTTTGGGTCTGCTTTGCTACGTCAGGGCCTGGACGGATTGCCATCATCGAAGGAAAAATGAATTCCCAAGTTTATCAAGACATTTTGCAGGAGAACTTAAGGCCATCTGTCTACCAGCTGAAGCTCAACAGAAGATGGGTGTTGCAACGGGACAATGACCCAAAGCATAGAAGTAAATCAACAACAGAATGGCTTAAACAGAAGAAAATACGCTTTCTGAAGTGGCCCAGTCAGAGTCCTGACCTCAACCTGATTGAGATGCTGTGGCATGACCTCAAGAAAGCGATTCACACCAGACATCCCAAGAATATTGCTGAACTGAAACAGTTCTGTAAAGAGGAATGGTCAAGAATTACTCCTGACCGTTGTACACGTCTGATCTGCAACTACAGGAAACTTTGGTTGAAGTTATTGCTGCCAAAGGAGTTTCAACCAGTTATTAAGTCCAAGGGTTCACATACTTTTTTCACCTGCACTGTGAATGTTTACATGGTGTGTTCAATAAAAACATGGCGACATTTAATTCTTTGTGTGTTATTAGTTTAAGCAGACTGTGATTGTCTATTGTTGTGACTTAGATGATGATCAGATCACATTTTATGACCAATTCATGCAGAAATCCATATCATTCCAAAGGGTTCCCATACTTTTTCTTGCAACTGTATACAAACCGCAAACACTTGAACGTTCCAAGTGGTCAGCTGGGTGGCCGCTGTTCGTGTGGGCGAACACGAGGTGGCGACCATCTTGTTTTGGCGAATGCTGCCAGCAGCGTTTTGCCATCGAATGCATGGAACTATTATCGGACACTCTACGACCCGAACGCCGCTGATACTTCCATTCTTACCTGCGTTGGTGCATATTCATCCGACGAAAGCAGCGTTCACTGAAACTAAACTACCAAACAAGAGGCACGCAACTAGTTTTCCCATGAACTGTTACTGTTGGTGTTATTTTCATAGTTTATTTTCCCGAAAGAGACCAACCGCACAACCTGAATCTATGGAACTATTTTGGGCAAGAGCCTCGTGTGCGGTTTGGGTGATTTTTGGATATGTTGCTCACCCAGATCTTTTTATGGGGTTTATGTGAGTGTTTGTCTGTAAATTATGTTCTTTTTCCCCTGGAGATAATTGAGTTGATACAGTACTTGACTCAATTATCTCCCATGCAGAGGGGAGGGATTGTATGCTATGTGTGGGAGTGTCATGCATTGAGACACTGTTGTTATTGATCTGTGACTTTGTCAAACAGTCTTCCATCAGGTCCAGGTGGGAGTACCCCTTGCATGGGGATTGTCATAAAAGGCTGAGTGTGGCACCATTAAAATAAGTTCACTTTACCCTCAACACGCAGCCTCATTTCGTGATTGTAGGGAACAGCTATAACCACTAGCTCTTCTAAGAGCTCCCTTTGAGTTGCTCTATGGGAGAAGGGCCTGAGGGCCCTTGATGTCATTTGGGAGCACTGGGAGGGGGATACGGAACATGAGGGGACCCCCATCGTGTCATATGTATTGGAACTCCAGGACCGCATGGAAAAGCTAGCTAAGATGGTAAAGGAGAACCTCCAGGCGGCCCAAGGGAGACAGAAAAGGTGGTACGCTCAGTGTGCCCGACAGCGTACTTTCCAGATGGGACAAAAAGTCCTGGTACTAAAACCTGTCAAGCAGGATGAACTACAGGTGGCATGGCAAGGCCCTTACCGAGTGGTGGAGCAACTATGCAACACCACCTATGTAATTGCCAGTTGTACTGACAAAAGAATCCAGAAAGCATTTCATGTCAATATGGTAAAGAATGTCAGGAGAGGCAGGAAAAAAATAGCCGCTGTATGCGTCCCAGCCACAGACGATCCTGACAGTCTTCCCTAACCCGACTTACAAGAGAAGAATTTGCAAAGTGACCTCCTCAGTCAGGTGAAACTAGGAGACCAATCTAAAAAAGGGTCAGTAAGTGGGAACAAAAGTGCATAATTCAGTGCAGGCTAGCCACTCCGAAATTAGGGATCACTCCTACATACAAGGTTCAACCCACACATCCCCTCCCCTCAGATAAACAGTTAACATAATTATACTGTACACATTTTTACCCAAGTTCTGGATGTACCCCAAAAACAGGGGATACACCTTTAAATCCAACACCGTTTGATAGCTCTTATTCAGGGGGACAACATATCCAAAAATCAGTTCATTCGGATAAACGGTTCGGGAGTTATAGGGTTCCAAAGATTTGACCGACCGCACAGACCAACTAGCCGAAAACAGTTCCATAGGTTTTGGCCTTGCGGTCGGTCCCCGTTCGTACGGTGAAAGGATATGAAATTCGTGCCATCCAGTCGAATCTCGGTGGTCGCTAGAATCCCCATAGTCTATTCAGTCTTTATACCGAACGGCGGAACGTTCGGTAGTTTCAGTACGAATTTACAGAGGTCGGGAGGACACATCAGTGTTCGCCTGTTTGCATATCCGTTTTTAGTTTCACGCGACCAAAGGCAAACACCTCTGTTCGTGGTCAAGATGGCCGCAAACACGTGTAAAGTCCCGAAATGGCGGCCACCCAGACACTGAGACAAAGGGGATGTTAAAAGACACGAACGGTTTTTAATACCGAATCTCAGCAAGGCAGTTACACATTTTCCAGGTGTCCATAGTCTCTGTACAGCCCAATTAAAGAGCCAGAGACAGCATAATAAAAATCCATTAAGCCCAGATATTGTTTTTAAAGTGCAATATGTCCCGGGACCATAGTCGCAGGGCAGGAGGTTAGCGATAAGCCCTCTCCAATGTCCAGTGGCAAAAGGCAGTTTGTCACACCGATATACCGCAACAGAGCCTTCACGCCAGGCATGAGACCTAACGACTTCAGGGGCCTAGAATGAGCTGGCCTCCAGAAGGTTCACCAGCTGTAGATTGACAACACAATAATCCCCCAGAACTGCAAACTAGGGCAACCTTAACCCCAGCTGACTTCTTCAGATATCTCCAACTCAGAAACTATGCAGCCCAAGAGACGGTGAAAACTGCCGCTAATACCAAGCCGAACTTTTTCGAACGGATCTGCCTTGCAGAACAATACCAGCGGGGCATGATCACCCAACTGTACTCCCACCTCTGTTCCACCACTCAGGAATGGGGCAACCTACACTACACCGACAAATGGGAAACCGACTTGGGGGAAACCCTAGAGGGCATCGACTGGCAAGACATTTGGGAGGCCAACACCAAAACCTCCATCTGTGTCACAATGCAGGAACAGGCATATAAAACAATGTTCCAATTGTATCACATGAAAAAAACACCTACCGATCTCTGCTGGCGTAACTGCGGAGAAAAAGGGACCTACACCCACATGTGGTGGCACTGCCCCACAATTAAGCTTTTTTGGACAGACATCCAAACACTGATATCCCAAATACTTAGCAGACTGTTAGACCTAAACCCTTGGACATTCCTGCTAGCCAAGCCCCTTGACAACTGGTCCAGACCAGAACAACAATTACTTAACAAAATAGCGCTGGCAGCCAGAAGAGCCCAATCCTGGCTACAACCCGCCCCCCCCCCCCCCCCCCAATGACCACGGTACTCAACAAAATCAAAGAATGTCACCTCATGGACACAAATTGACGGCGCAAATCAGAGGCACCACAAAAACATACACTAAGACATGGGAACCATGGGAAAACTACATCGACAAAACATAAATCAGAGCACTGAACAAAGGACATGATACTCAAAAGACGAACAAGACGGGCCCCCCCTTTCTGTCTACTACCACCCCCCTCTCCTCGTTCTCTTCGTTTTTACAACTAGGCCGGGACAACCGGTATCCTGGCCTATGGTGCAACACACTACAGCCACCAAGACAAGATGGCAATCTAAGCGAACTGTTACAATGAGTTAACTATGTTTTCAGTTACAATACACAATACACAGTTACAATTTCTTCTCTACTGTTACTACTAATTATATTACCTATAAAACCACTGACAGGTGGAGAATAAGTACAAATTTTATTCATGATGTGAAATAAGCTCTGCATGCAATGTTCGACTCAAAAGCATGTTTCCATGCTCAAACTATGCATAGGCTTTTGCATAAGCTGTGATATGTGATTTCCTCTGTTATTACAAAATAAAGAATTGTAAAAAAAAAAAAGTCAAGCCGGGTCTGCCGGAGTGTCCCACATGGAGGGAGCATTGTAACAGATACCCCTGTTCCTAGGGGATTATTTTTCTTGACTTGATCGGTATACTGAACAGATTTCCCATTCTGATTCGTATACCGAATAAAATACCGAACCCCGGGACCACCCAGAGCAGTGTGTCGCTAGACCAACTTGACCTCATTAACACTTCTACAAACCGTAAACAATTGAACGTTCCAGGTGGCCGCCGTTCTTATGGGCGAACACAAGGAGGCGGCTACCTTGTTTTGGCGAACACTTCCAGCGGTGTTTGATCGGCGAGCGTATGGAACTATTATCGGACACTCTACGACCCGAACACCGCTGAGACTTCCATACTTATCTAGGTTGGTGTATATTCATCTAATGAAAGCGGCGTTCGGTGAAACCAAACTACCAAACAAGAGGCACATGACTAGTTTTCCCACAAACTGTTACTGTTGGTATTATTTTCGTATTTTATGTACCCGAAAGAGACCGACCGCACAACCTAAATTTATGGAACTATTTTTCTCCACTTGAGAAAGCCCTAACGGGAGACATGCGTTGTGGAAATTTTAACTAACTGTATTTTAATAAAGGTATTTTGGCCACTTTCTTTGTTGTGAGTTAGCCATTTTAGCTTTTTTTTTACCATTTTTATTATTTTACTACCTGGCATCTGAGTTTTACTTGTTCCAGAGAGATACTACTCCAAAGCATCCTTGGTGGGGATTATACCACTTACGCCGTATCAATGAGCAGTACGTCTGCCCAATTAAATGTGAGTAACCATTTGGTATTTTTATACACTCTCCTGGTTTTATCACAGTGAGCACTATTGTTTTTTTATGTTACATATGGTCCCCATCTGACGAGATATCTACTTACAACACTCCCTCACGTATCCCATAAGTGGGGATTATACCACTGTATGCTGTTAATACTAGAGCTAGTTGTAGCTCCGAAAAACGTGAATAGAACCATATAGACCTTTTTTATTGGCTGCTACCTATTTGGCTTTTATTGTACTTTTAGATTTTCTATTCTCTTTCATACAAATCCCACGAACCCCTTGATCCCACTACTCTATAGACGTCTCTACCTCAGATAGAACTGTGATTGTTCTCTCATCCCAAGCTTTTACTGGACTCTTTTTTGACTGTTCTTTATGTATGTGTATATGTATATACACATATACATATATACATAGCAGAAATGATCGACTCCAAGGACTTTATAGAGATTTTGAAATAAAATGTAACTTTTATTCAATCCATTTAAAAAGTCAACGTTTCAGCTCCCACATGGAGCTTTCATCAGGACAAAACATAACTTACAAGTGCAGACACAAAGAAATATATACCCCCAATCCCTCAAAATAATTTACTTTAATTGTGTACTCACCTAGCCATGAGACAGCTTGCCCTGCATTAGAAAGTAATGTATCTCTGAGTGTGGTGGCTGTGTGTGCAAGGCCCAGAAAAGGGGTGGGGCTACGGGTTACTTAGTAACAATCCAACTGGACTGATTGCTTTCCACCTTGTGGCCTAGTAGCTACAATCATGATTGAGCTCAGGATAAAATAGGAGTGGATACAGAGTCTAGAATGTTTCAGAAATGAATCTGTCTGTGTTTATATATTTTAAACAGTATAACAGGCTGGAAGGGCCATCAGGAATCCAAAATCTGTTATCATACTGTAAATTCACTCTTTGAGTGCTGGAGCAGTTCATCCAATGCAGCACTGAAAGGGTGTATCTGTTCCTTTGTAACTGAGGAAAGAGCTGGACTATAAGTCTACTCTTAAACTCTCTATGCTTATAGCAAATAGGGTGGGCATATCTCATGGTTCGGATCTAAAAAACACATTTAATATAGACATACATGATCTTTTAAAAATAAATAAATAAAAAACAACAGCTCAAAGCAGGAGATGTTACCATGTTAATACATTGATTATGCATGGGGCACTAAAGCTTAATAAATACAAACAAAGTGACCAGTGTTGCATTGCATGGTGTCCCCTGCATAGTTATTTATGATTATATACCAGGTGTGACCTAAGTAGTGCTATCTCTTGGGTACATAGCACACAACATTGGAGTGTGGTGGTCTAGTAGGGTATTTAACCCCTAGATTTTATTAAAGGACACGGAGGCTCATATTATGCTTATCTCTTTCTTTATTATACCTCAGCAGCAAAGAGAAGGTATAAGATATTCATAGAAAAAAAAAAACTCAATAAGAACAGGTTCTCAAAGGGTTAACATAACATTCCACCCTTAACCAATAGGAACAGTCCTCTTGTCCATAACCACCCATGTGACCTTTCCTCTCCCTCTTTCTTTGCTGCTGCCTCAGCTAAGTAACACCTAATTTTCTTCTCTCTAGTCAGAGGAATTTTATTGCTTATTTGCTTGAATTTATGTACTGTTTATGTATTTTTCCACAGTTTTCCTCCTTAGGTATACCCCTTTAAACCAGCGTGTCCACACGCTTTGGGGTTTTTCTTCACTCAGCGGTTTACCGCCTCAGGCGGTAAACCCACCCCCTCCCTCTCTGCTCCGGGTAGTTTATTACCCGTTCCATATCCCATCCTTCCCCCCTGAGCGCTCTCCGCGACCGTCTTCTCCGGCGCGAGCGTTTCGCGGCCGGTAAACGCTCGCGCACGCGCACTGGCAGCCGCACAGAGCGACAGCCATTACCACTAACGGCTGACAGGATTTTCCCGCCTTTTTCCCGACGCCCCCCTGTGATCTGAGGGGCGGGCGGGAGTACGCGGATTGGCTGCTGGCTGGGACTTGCAGCTTACCAGTGCTCCCTTACGGCCATTCCGGAGGGAACACTCGGTAAGCTAACAGTCTTTTGCTTGTGCCTTGTCCTATCACTCCCAGCCAGCCACATTATCAGAATTCCGTGTATATATATATACAGTTTGAGTGTACATTCACAATAGTTACACATACACTCTGTGGTTATTCAGTTGCTTGTGCAAACTGAATATTACACAATTTTCTCTCACTCCCTTCAGCCTATTTATCTAGCATGCTGAACCCCAGAGCCCAGGAGACTGGCACTCCTACTACTGCCAGCAAGAACACCAAGCTCCAGGTGTCCCCTGCCACGCGCCCACTCTCATCACAGAGAGAGGACGCGGCCTCCATGGAGCAGCTGAACTCGGAGGAGTTCCATACGCTCCTGGACGCGACCATGGCCAAGTCGGTCACACAGGCCATATACACGGCTATGGGGGCAATGTCAGACAACCTGACACAATCCATTAGTAACGCCATCCTGGCGTCTAATACCAACCCTAGCGGCCTCCACCCCAAGGCCCAAGATGACAAGCCTGCTTCCCTCACCGGTCGCAAGGCCACTGAAAAGACCCACCACGTGGGCAGACGAACCTCCAAAACACATATGACGGACAGGTTGCGCCCTGTCACTAATGAGGACGTGGGGCCCCCACGTAAACGAGCCTCCCACCGGGCAAAAACGGTGAGGAAATGGAAACGGGCTAAGGCCCAAACTGAGACATCCGACTCTGATTCGGAACTGGAGGAGGTACTGAACGAGTCTGAAGAAATAGACTCTTTTGAATCGGAGAACTCCTCTCCGGAGCGCAGCCTGGCAGCAAACCCTACCAACACGGGTAAGGCGGCTAAGGATGACTCCATCATCCTGGACCCTCAGGGCGAGCCCCTCTTTAACCCGGACGACCTACAACATCCTAGGTCTACCGAATGGTTTCCGGCTGACCATGTGGCCCAGTATATTGCGGCCAGGATTAGGAAACCCCTGGATAAAAATACCAGGAACAAGCTAAGGGCAGAATGTCCACGCCCGACGGTCCCTGATATGGCCTGTGCCACACCAGAAGTGGACCCAAAAATCGCCCAATTCCTGGGCAAAGCTGGCTGGAAGGCCAAAAAGGGTTTGGATTATTCGCTGCGCCACTGCCAGGACAAGGTGCTTAACTCCTTGGGCCCCAGCGCAAAAATCTTCGACATGGTCGAAGCGGCACTTTCAGGTGACACACCTGTAGACCTCCTGGCTATTCGAGAATGGGCACAGCGCTCTATTTGCCTCATCGGCAATTCCAACGCTGCACTAAGCACAGAGAGGCGAAAGGCGATCCTCATGAAGATCGACCCGAAACTGGTCAACATGGCCATATCTGAGCCTGGCACACAGGCAAAAGGCCTCCTTTTTGGAGACAATTTTGTGAAAGAGTTGGGTACCTATGTGAGCACATTTACAGCCCTGGACAAGGCGCAAACAAATCTCAAACGAGTGTTCTCACCAAAGGTTTTTGGGGGGGCTGGCAGACATCGGGGCCGTCTGTCCAGCCGCTCTTCACGGGGCTCCTACCGGGGCTACCGAGGCCCCACTACATCCAGGTTCCCACAGACAGAAGCCAGGAATCCTACACCCTTCTTTCCTGTCAGGGGCAGATCATGTCAGTCCAGAGGACACAGAGGTGCCACATACGGCCGACGGCCTTATGGTAAGTACTCTTCCCCTACCTTATTCTGGTATAACACATGTGGGAGGCAGATTATCCCAATTTTTCGGGGCATGGCAAAGACTCACGTCCGATGCCTGGATCCTCAACACAGTGCTAGGGTACCACATAGAGTTTGTGCAAATCCCGATACAATACACTATACCAAGACGGATGGTGTTTGCCCCCCAAGACAGGGAACTAGTGTCGAAGGAAATCGAAACACTGACGGAGAAGGGCGCGATCTACCAGGTCGCGCCTCACTCCCCAGGCTTCCTGAGCAACCTGTTCTTGGTTCCCAAAAAGGGCGGCGGCGTGAGGCCGGTGATCAACCTACGCCCTCTCAATACATTCGTACGATACCACCACTTCAAAATGGAAGGGATCCATTGCCTACGAGACCTTCTCCGGCTGGGGGATTGGATGGTCAAACTGGACCTCCAAGATGCCTACCTCACCATCCCCATCGCAGAGGAGTGTCACCATCTCCTCCAGTTTCTATGGAACCATCAGACATGGAGGTTCCGCTGCCTACCATTTGGCCTCTCGTCAGCACCATGGTGCTTTACAAAACTGCTAAAACCGGTAGTGGCACTGCTGCGCAGCAGAGGGGTGCGCATGATCATATATTTGGACGATATGCTGATCATGGCGCAGGATGCCCTTATACTTCAACAACATCTATCCTGGGCACTATCCCTCCTTCACAACCTGGGATTCCTAATCAACTGGGAGAAATCGGTTTTAATCCCCTCCCAGTCCATGGAATTCCTAGGATTCACTATAGAGGCAGTCCAAGGGACCCTAAGCCTACCACCTTCAAAGATCAAGACTATCAAGAAGGAGATTCGCAGAACGCTGGCTCGTCCAACGCTCACCGTGAGACAACTAGCCAGAATAATCGGACTCCTCTCAGCCTCCATACAGGCAATCTTCCCGGGCCCCCTACATTACAGAGCCCTGCAGAGACTGAAAACAGCACAACTACAATCGGGTCACTCCTATTCAGACTCCGTGCCACTCGATCGCACAGCCAAAGAGGAGCTCAGGTGGTGGCTCCAGCACATGGAAGCATGGAATGGCAGAGCAATCTTCGGCACCACCCCAGATTGCATAATAGAATCCGATGCCAGCACGCGGGGCTGGGGAGCGCGTTGTGGTCCTATCTCCACAGGAGGAAGATGGTCCCAACCGGAAAAGGCACTACACATCAACAGCCTGGAACTTATGGCAGGCTCTTTCGCGCTGAAGAGCCTCCTGGGCCCCAAAACGCACTGCTCCATAATTCTGCGGATGGACAACATATCAGCAGTCCAATACATCAACCGCCTCGGCGGCACCAGATCCAAAATCCTGGCAGACTTAGCCACAGACTTCTGGCAATTTTGCTTGGAACGCAACATATCAGTTCAAGCCGAATACATTCCGGGACTCTCGAACACCGTAGCAGACTGGAACTCCAGATACCTACGGGATGCCAGCGATTGGCACCTGAACCGCGCAACGTTCTTAAAACTTCAGACATTATGGGGCCCGATGTACATGGACCTGTTTGCGTCGAGATTGAATACTCAACTTCCGAAATTCTTCAGTTGGAGACCGGACTCAGAAGCAGTAGCTACGGATGCATTCCTCCATCCATGGCCGGTCAGAAGACTATACGCTTTCCCTCCATTCGCTCTACTGGCACGAACATTGGTACACCTCGACCGCTCGCGGTCATCCATGGCCCTCATAACACCATTCTGGACAACACAGCCTTGGTTCCCTTCACTCATGGAGATGTCCATAGATGTTCCCAGATTGCTACCAGAGCATCCACACCTCCTTTCGGATCCCGAAGGGAATCCACATCCACTGGTGATGCAGGGTCAACTCAAATTGCTAGCGTGGCTCCTCTCAGGGGACCCTGGGTCATACCAGATGTTCCACAGACGACTCTCGAACTATTGGCGGGAGCCTGGGCTCCAGGAACACGGAGATCCTACAGTACGGCCTGGAACGCCTGGAGTGGTTGGTGCATGGAACAACAAGTGGATCCTGTATGTGCCTCTGTGAATTATATGTTACGTTTCCTCACACTCCTATACGACCAAGGCCTGGCGTATCGGACGATCAACGTTTACAGATCAGCGATCTCCGCTGGACACAAAGGCTGGGAAGGATCCCCAGCGGGCAAACACCTACTGGTGTGCAGACTCCTACGTGGGGTTCGATTTTCCAGACCCCCACAACCCCGATACACATCAGTGTGGGACGTGAACCTAGTCTTAAACTTATTAGAAAGATGGCCACAGAACTCTTCTCTCACACTGAAACAACTATCAGCAAAACTGTCCATGCTCTTCTGCCTGATCTCATGCAAACGAGTTTCGGATGTTCGGGCACTAGACGTTGATGCACGCTCGTTCACCCCAACGGGAGTAACATTCAACATATCCAGACGTACCAAAACAACGATTTCATCAATATCATACCCAGCATTCCCTCATAACGTAAACCTATGTCCAATAGCCTGCCTGAAGGAATATGAAAAACGGACACAGGCATTTAGAAATCCGAGACACCACGAACTGTTTTTGTCCATCAACACGCCACACCAACCAGTATCCTCGGTAACAATAGCCCGATGGGTGAAGTGGATAATGACCACCGCTAATATAGACACGTCCATATATGGCGCACACTCCACCAGGGGAGCTATGGCGTCCAAAGCGTTCACTTTGGGATGCAGGTTGGAAGACCTATTGCGGACAGCGGATTGGTCCCGTGAGTCCACCTTTAAGGATTACTATTTTCACCCTACAGACCACATATCATCGACAGTCATTGCACAGCTTTGAACTAGCATAATATGAGCCTCCGTGTCCTTTAATAAAATTACCAGATTTTACTAATTACATGACGTAAAGTCATGATTTTATAAAGGACACGGAGGCGAATATTCGCCCACCCGGTAAGTATGTCATTTCAACAATTGTAAGACAGAATTGTATGCCCACCCGATATATCCTGACATTGCAGGTAAGGTTGAGTTTGTCTAAATACGAGTCGATTATGTACCATAAGTTTTATTACATACCATAGCACATACAACAGGCAAGTTAATCTGTACAGATAACGAATACATAGAGTTAAACAATACCAATGTGGCAAACAGTTGCGAGACCATATTTTACCACCTCTTTTCTCTATCCCATTTCAGCTTGAAGATCTAATATCGAAACCTTCAGATGACCAGTTGTCAGCACAGTTCAAACGGATAACTTCTACAGTTCAGTTGCATAGAAGAGTTCGTTACAAGGGATAAAGTTTCCAAATTGTTCTTCTCAAGTTATGATGATCCAGCTTCGGCATGACCAAAGAAAGAGGGAGAGGAAAGGTCACATGGGTGGTTATGGACAAGAGGACTGTTCCTATTGGTTAAGGGTGGAATGTTATGTTAACCCTTTGAGAACCTGTTCTTATTGAGTTTTTTTTTTCTATGAATATCTTATACCTTCTCTTTGCTGCTGAGGTATAATAAAGAAAGAGATAAGCATAATATTCGCCTCCGTGTCCTTTATAAAATCATGACTTTACGTCATGTAATTAGTAAAATCTGGTAATTATTAGTATGTGTAATAGCCTATTTACCATGCATGGCACAAGCAATGGAATGATATGCAATATATGCAGGGGAGCATAAATCAAATTATAGCAACAAGACAATCTATACACTTTGCTGTATAACCAAATATGCTTAGTATTATTGGGTTAAATTAAACAGTGTATTTAACTCCTATAGGGAAACAAAAAAAATGTACTATAGAAATATAGATAATGTGTACTTCTCATTCAAGCCTCTGGGATATACTGTGTCCAAAGTTTTTATCCAGAACGTTTCACATTGTAAGAGAAGTTTACTTCGATTACCCACACATCGGAGGGGGGGGGGGGGGGGTATATGGTTTATAGTCATAAACTTCAGAGTAGGTAACATGTGGCCATGGGCTAGGTGAGTACACAATTAAGGTAAATTATTTTGAGGGATTGGGGGTACATATTTCTTTGTGTCTGCACTTGTAAGTTATGTTTTGTCCTGATGAAAGCTCCATGTGGGAGCTGAAACTTTGACTTTTTAAATGGATTGAATAAAAGTTAAATTTTATTTGAAAATCTCTATAAAGTCCTTGGAGTGCGGTCTTTTCTGCTATGTCTACATGATCCTTGCCAGACCAGCACCGGGCACCACAGGATTACAACAGGAGTGCAAGCCCTCGCTTTTTATATATAACGGCACCCCGGGCATAAAAGGGGTTAAACGCCGTTTAGGAGATATTCCCTTCCAGATATACAGGCAGCTACTGTAGACACCAATCCACTGAACTGGAGAAGCATATGAATGCTCTCAAACATATGAATGCTATAAACAGCCGAATAGGAAAAAACATACGAAAGGTTTACACTTCTAGCAGTCGAACTGGAACAGCATACAATAAATCCCCCCACGAACGAGACAAAGCTCCGTGTTCAGGGTCAAGCAGTGATCAGACAGAGCTGTGGGTTTATTGTTCTTATATACACATTCTTACACATTAGTACCACCCACAGGGTTTGGGAAAATAACCAATAAACACGTACAATACACTCAGACACTCCCACACAAAATCATCCCCTCTGCCTGTGATACAATTACCTTACACCATGGGTTAATGTAATTATCACAGGCAAAGAAATACAGTTTTTCCACATTATTCATAACTTTAAAAGTATACATCACATTCACATTTTCAGAATCAGCATACTCAAAATACAAACATATGTCAAAATCATCCAAATTGGTCCATTGGTTCAAAAGATAGATCAAAGTCCTTTGTGACCAAATGAAGCATGGCTTTTCTACCCAAAACCAGTTCCACAGAGTAATCCAATTATCTCCAAGGACAGAGGCAAAACTCCATTAAGCACAAGGCAGTAAAAAGACAGTAAAATACAATAAAATACACAAGGTTACATTTATTACATAAAATACAGACATGCAACATATCCCCAGATAGCTTAGGTCTGAGCTCACATTATTACTGAATGGCGCTCAGACCACACACATACAGTTCAATTGCCATGGAGCCAAAGTCTTTTTTTTTTGTAAATCTGATTATTATTTATTTGCGATTTCTCATAACATATAGTAGGATTCGCAGATCCTTACATTTACACAACAATCGTAGGTCAATAAAATAAGCAACAAGCAGTTCAATTGAGAATCCCAGGCCAATTTAGGGATGGGACTCGCAGGTTCGGTTCCGATACCATGAGTATGTGTAGATGGATGGTTTCCTCCTTTATTAGGGTTCATACAATTGCATGGGGATTGTCATACAAGGCCAAGTGTGGCACTATTAAAATCAGTTCACTTTACCCTCAACACGCAGCCTCGTCTCGTGATTGTAGGGAACAGCTATAACAACTAGCTCTTCTAAGAGCGGTCCAGCTATACCGGATTCATGGTCTGCTTGGAGATTTCTTTAGGATTACTGCAGCGCTACTCACACTAGGGGAGAAGGACGTCTGTGGCGTTGAACACCCCTCATCTCATGGGGTGACCGCCACAGCAACTTTCCTGGAAAGATTCACCACAACAAAAATGTTGTAATACTTTATTGTATCCACACAAAAGTAAATAGGTAGCAACCACAACATAGTGCAAATACACATAGCAGCACATAGCCTCATAAGCGGTTCAAACATGTGACCCCAACTTAATTGTGTACCAATATAGGTTAGAGCTACTCCAGATGGGCCATGTAACATGGATACAAAAATAAAACTTGTGTGCTGTTCAACTCGACAAATACTGTAATATATATGCTATTGTAAACTGAAACGCTCACCTACTGTAAATGACAATACCATGCAAAATTAAAAATAAATAAATAGGTAGCAAATCAAGCACAGGAAAGGTCAGTCAGTTTCATAAGAGACTTGCTTCCTTGTAGGATTAATACCATCAAGCAAGTGGGGAATTGTTAAAACATTCTTATGTCCTTTGTGATTACCACAATTTCCTGCCATGGTCTTACAGCTCTATCCAGACAGAGTCACACCCTTTCACTACTTGGAGACACTTTTGATAGTCATACAAGGGAGTCAGTTCAGTAAAACATCTGTTCTTTATTAAACAGAACAGTTTTATAATAACACACAATAAAGGGAAGTCTAAGGGAGTAGCATTAATTACCAATCACATATTGACAACTACTAACAGAATGGACAACTTTTGCATACATCATGGTATGAGCATGTAACAATCATTGATATAAAACTTATCTAGGTGGCATTACTGTGTGGAGACTTCTTAGAATAGGAGGATGTAGGGGTAGTGTTTTCATAACATAGGAGAGAACAAAGATGGTCATGTGTCTATGACTGTCAGGGTGGCGGTCCTATGCCCGGAACCCAGACACAGTGTCCAGGCAACGGAGCAGGACCGGGACCCAGTATGCCTGATGTTCAGAGTAGGAGTCACAGTGTGGAGGAGGATTAGCAGGGTCTGGTGCAGGGTAACCGCACGCACCCTGGTGTTGAGCACCAGCATTTGTGCAGCCACATACCAAGACCCTGAATAAGCTTAAGCGGATACCAGGAACTAGGAGCTTGGAAATTAAGCAGACCTCCCAGGAGCTGAATAGGGAGGCTCTGCAGCAAGATTGTATCCAGTACTAGAAACAAGGCAAGACTAGAGATAGGCACCAAACAAGGAAACAAGACAAAACTAGGAGAATCCAGAACCAGAGAAGGATAGTAAGCTAAACCCAGAACATATACACAAGACATGAGGAAAGCATGAACATAACATGGGCATGACTAGACAGGACTGTACATGGACTGGATATACAAACTAAAACAAGACAAGATAACATAGGCAAAACAAGAGGATAAATAACTAAGTACTACATATGAAAATCATGGGGATTTAGTCACACTATATGATCATACATTGCATAAGCCTGCCAACAACACCAATGTACCCCATATCTGGCAGGTCCTACACTGCCTAATGTATGCTAAAACAACCAAAAGACATATATAGCACTTACTTGCAAGAAAGGGCAGAAGCCTTGAGGAGCTGCCTGCAGGAACACTGAAACAGAGTGAATGATGGAAAACAAACGGGTGTGGCAACATAAAACAAACATTTAAATGAAACCTGGAGACTGGGAATCCCAGGGATGGATTACAGGAATGAACCCAGAAATCCCAGCATAAAGAAAACCAGACATAGAATAGAAAACCAAAAACCAAGAAAAACTAAACAAGAATTGTAACAAGAGTACTGGATACTAGAAGCCAAGGCCAGACATCTCCACAGAACAGAGCAGGACGTGACAATGACCATGTGTCTAAGACTATGTACATGAAGTTCTGGCATGGTCAGGTGCAAAACTATGTATATGACGTCATTGCAATGTACAAGGATGTTAGTCTTATGATTCACCAGAGCAGAAATTACCCCTATCAGGTATATCACTAGAGAGTCATTTGCGAAGAAAGAGATCCTAAGTTTGTAGATGCAAACTTAAAGTCTCTTGGGAAACCCACAGCCATTTCCAATGCTTAATCATTTTTATTTTTGTGTGGAAATAATAAAGAATTACATGATCTATTCTGGTAATGGTGAGTCATTACAGAAAAGTTGCTGCACACATCTATGATCCATCGCACACAAGGGGTTGATTTTCCCTGGGCTTAATAGTAAAGAATAGTGCTTAATCCCTTCATATGTTGTGACTGAGATTTCATTTGTGTTTTTAAATTATTTATATGTATTTTACTTGTATATTTCTAGGTAATAAGTATTTGTAACTCAGTGGTTGTACATAAGCAAGGTATATTTTTAGATATGTTTGTGCTCCATATTTGTTATTGTATTGATGTTTTTATTTATTTATATGCCAGCATTCTTTATGGTTGCTGAACTTTAACTGAATATACTTGAACTTTAATAATATTTTTGCACATTGTAAATGCATTTAAAGAATGTTACTATTTAATCTGATTGCACATTCAAATATATTTAATTATCAAACCATTTCCATCACCTGGTTTTGGAGTAGTTGTATGAAACAATCTGGATGTGGAAGTGATATTTATCTTTTTAATACATATTTGTTGTGTTTTTATTTTTTTATTTTTTTACATGTCTTGGGCAGGCAATGGTCCACCAGTTCACAACTTCATTTCAGTTTCTTTGTGCCCTCTGCTGTGCATGATTTCCAGCCAGGAAGGAAGCAGCCCAGTAATAGAGATATAGGAAATGATAAAATAGGACACTATCTCTGCACTGATTCCACTCCCAGTCAACTCCTATCTAAGGAGACTGGGGATAGAGCGCAATGAAAAAAAGATCCAGGACTATAGGGCACCACATATCAATGCCCCTAGTTTACACAACGACAAAATAGGCATGTATCACCCCCTGTAAAAGTTAGAATATTATTTCTACTGCAATTTAAAAAAACAATGATTATTCAAAAACTTATTTTGTGTCTTCAAGAAAGTGCATTTTCAAATTGGTTTTGCTTTTGGTATAGAATTAACTAACTCATGCAAGATATTGGTATTTGCACTATTATTATATGCCCTGCTGTGTTCATCAGTCTGAGAGTGAGAGTGGTGAGAGTGTGTACCGCAGGTAAAGAAAAGCAGGGTTATTTACTGAAGTAAGAATTCAAAGTGTATCCAATGTGAATTTCCAATTTAAGGACAGAGTAACCACACTGAAAGCACAGCAGACTTTTTCAGTTTGTCTATTTAGGCCTTAAATGAATAGTTCACTCTGAATTCCATAATTGTGAATAACTCTGATGGTGTGTTTTACTTTCTGGTACTAGATACACATGATGATCCAACTTAAAACAAAATAACTATAACAGAAAAAGAAAACCACTTTATTTAACCCCTTAAAGGACCACTATAGGCACCCAGACCACTTCAGCTTAATGAAGTGATCTGGGTGCCAGGTCCAGCTAGGATTAACCCTTTTTTTCTATAAACATAGCAGTTTCAGAGAAACTGCTATGTTTATAGTAGGGTTAATCCAGCCTCTAGTGGCTGTCTCATTGACAGCCGCTAGAAGGCTTCCACGCTTCTCACTGTGAAAATCACAGTGAGAAGACGCCAGCGTCCATAGGAAAGCATTGTGAATGCTCCTGCCGCACATGTGCATTCAGCCGAGGAGGAGGAGAGTAGGCGGAGAAGAGGAGGAGAGTCCCCCGCCCGGCACTGGAGAAAGAGGTAAGTTTAAGCCCTTCCTCACCCTGGAGCCCGGCGGGAGGGGGACCCTGAGGGGGGCACCCTCAGGGCACTATAGTGCCAGGAAAACTAGTATGTTTTCCTGGCACTATAGTGGTCCTTTAAGGATGGCAGGTGCTTTATGAAAGATTTTTAAAAGTTGTTAAATGTTTCAAAACACTTTATTACTTCAATAAAAATCATATATCTAAATACATTTATATGTACTGTACATACACACACTATCATTCTAAGTGTATTTTAATATTAATATACATATAAGATTTTATTTGGAATGACTTATGAACCTACCTTTTGAGATATTATTTCCATGTTTTGTGGTGATTACAACCCAGGTCTTTAGAAGTCCTTGACACTGACAAAGGTTAAAGCCTTCCCATTTTAACAAAACAGAGTCAGCTGTAAGCATGATAACTGTGAGGTTGCTTGGTCCTTTATTCATCGAAGCTGAAAAATATGTTTGAGAGTATCAATTAGTATATTTTGGTACCAAAGCAGATACTAAAAAATTACTCTAGTGAAATGAATTCTAACCAATAAATAGGGTAATAAAATATATGACAAATGCTCCCCTAGAGTCTAAACATAAACCCCTAATAGATCCCAAAGGAGCACACCCAATGCAACAATCTAATACATTTTGTTACATGTATTCAGAACATTCTCATTAGAAATGAAACAAATCAGAAAAAAATATTTCTAGACAATATCCAATTTCACTTACCAGACATTAGGTGGTAAGTCGATTGACAAAGTAGTACATAACAAACCACAAAATAGTCAGTACAACTCAAAATAAATGCAAAATAAACCAAATACACAACGAAGAAAACAAAAATGTACATTCTAAAACCAACAAATTAGTTAAATGATACATACCAAACACCTGAATCAATGCACAAAAGTATTGAAATATATGTCCCTCCAGTCGGATGGGTCCTTGGGAGATCCTATGTCTCTCTCCCATGCTGCGGTGTAGGAGAAGGCCTCGGGAGGGGGGGGAGGGGGGGAGTTGTGGTGTAGGATGCCGTAGATGATGGATATTTGTCCCCTTTGTATTGGGGTGTGCATGCACATCCTTTCAAAAGTCGTGGGTGAGGTGGTGGCTGCTTTATGGTTGGTTGGGTGGGACAGAAAACTTCCAATTTGTATGAAGTAAAAATGGTCGAACGTGGTAAGTGGAGTGGTGTTCGGAAGGTTCGGAAAGGGGATGAGGTGTTGCCCCCCGAAGAAGTGACAGAATCTGGCCAGGTCGTTGTCTTCAAACCTTGCAAAGTGTTTGGGAGTCATGCCTGGTTCAAATTGAGTGTTTCACAGTATTGGTGTTAGTGGGGAGGGGGAGTTGATAATGTCGTGTTTGCGGGTGATCCGGTCCCATAGTTGAATAGAGTGCATCCGTGCTGGGGTCATGGGTGGGGTGTGTGGTCTGTCGTGCTTGGGTAGCCATAGGAGTAGGGAAGGGAAGTCTTGGCCGAGTAGCTCATGTTCTAGATCTACCCATAATGCCTGGGCTGGGCCATGTAGGTTTTGAATTTGGGCTAGCTGGGCCGCCTGGTGGTAGTCCCAGAGGTTGGCGAGGCCCAACCCCCCATCTTGTGTGGTATATATAAGATATATGAATTTGTCGATTCGAGTCTGTAGTGACTTGAAGTCCGTCTTAGATATAGGTATGTGTAAGGCCTGGAAGAGGTAGAGAAAGCGCAGGAGCAAGTTCATCTTTATCGATGCCAGACAACAAAGCCATGAGATGGATAGGTGTTGCAAGGTTTCCAGGTCTTGAGTTGCTTTGAGTAGAAGTGGGAGATAGTTGAGTTGGTATGTTGTTTGCAAATCTACCGGTAAATGTGTGCCTAGGTAGTGTATGCTCTGCAGTTCGTAAAGGAATGGGTAGTCTAATTTAAGTGCCTACAGCGTGTCGACGGGGGTGTGGATTGAGAGGGCTTCTGTTTGGCTGAGGTTCAGTTTGTAGCCCGACACTTTACAGACCACTAGGACAAATAGAAGAGTTAGATAATCGACTAGCTGAGGAAAAAGCTAAAATGACAATGAAGGGGGAAGTTATCATCATGGGTGACTTTAATCTTCCTGATGTTAACTGGAAATCCAAAATAGCTGCTTGTGCCAGGAGCACACATATTCTAAACTCCATACTGGAATTGTCTCTAAAACAACTCATTGAGGAACCAACTGTAACGGAGCTCCCCGTACTCCGACCGAGTACCCTCCGTTGATGGACGCTTCCTAGATTGTGCCGAGGACCATGAGCATCACACAGGACACCACAACCACTGCAGACTCCGCAACCGCCGTAGCTTGGCTGGAATCTCGCCGTCTTCCTTCCCCCCTGGATCAGCTCCTGTCCTCCAGGACCGCGTGAGAAAGACCTCTTCCTTCCACCCTGTATGAACCTCCAGCAGACTGTGTGGGGAAGACCACTCCTCCAAGGAGAGCCTAACAGAAACAGAGGTGATTAAAGCTCAAGGGAGTATGCAGAGCATAGCAATCCCCAGTGTGAGTATACTTGTCCCCTCCAATCACGTGACAAGACTACGTGTTGAGGGTCAAGAAGAACTGTCTAAAACTTTATTTTACTTGGGACTAGCCCATATGGTCATTACATTAACATTGCTGTGAAAACTCAATAAAATTACAAATAGTCACATCATAGCAGGCAACATACAGTGACTTATTATAACACAATGGCATATTTTTAAAAAGGTGGGGGAGACAATAATTAACAGAAAATATCTCACGTGCCTGCAGAATTAGCAATATGCAAATCTACCTGAATATGCAAATGAACCAGTCTTGCTATTCAGGTAGTGCATATTGCTGTTGCTACCAGCAGAGGGCACTAGACAAGCTCCATAGCCAAATCCACCTAGTTGGTAGCAAACCTCAGCAGTACAGGAGAGCAGGCAATACATCCTAGGGGCCATAGTCACATGTCAGGAGGCTGGCAATCAGTCTTCTCCAACTCCCAGTGGCGAGGCTGGTTCCGCCACACCAAGGTCTTGATGGTAAGGTATGTCTTTTTGCTGACGATACTAAAATTTGCAACAGGGTTGATGTTCCAGGAGGGATAAGCCAAATGGCAAATGATTTAGAAAAATTAGAAAAATGGTCAGAGCTGTGGCAACTGACATTTAATGTGGATAAGTGCAAGATAATGCACCTTGGATGTAAAAACGCAAGGGCAGAGTATAGGATATTTGATACCCTACTAACCTCAACATCTGAGGAAAGGGATTTAGGAGTAATTATTTCAGATGACTTAAAGGTAGGAAGACAATGTAATAGAGCAGCTGGAAATGCTAGCAGAATGCTTGGTGGTATAGGGAGAGGTATTAGCAGTAGAAAGAGGGAAGTGCTCATGCCATTGTACAGAACACTGGTGAGACCTCACTTGGAGTATTGTACGGTACTGGAGACTGTATCTTCAGAAGGATATTGATACTTTAGAGAGAGTTCAAAGAAGGGCTACTAAACTGGTTCATAGCTTGCAGGATAAAACTTACAAGGAAAGGTTAAAGGATCTTAACATGCATAGCTTGGAGGAAAGACAAGACAGGGGGGATATGATAGAAAGATTTAAATACATAAAGGGAATCAACAGAGTAAAAGAGGAGACTATATTTAAAAGAAGGAGAACTACCACAACAAGAGGACATAGTCTTAAATTAGAGGGGCAAAGGTTTAAAAATAATTTCAGGAAACATTACTTTACTGAGAGGGTAGTGGATGCATGGAATAGCCTTCCAGCTGAAGTGGTAGAGGTTAACACACTGAGGGAGTTTAAGCATGCGTGGGATAGGCATAAGGCTATCCTAGACTTAAGATAAGGCCAGGGACTTATTAAAAGTATTTTGAACTATTGGGCAAACTAGATGGGCCGAATGGTTCTTATCCGCCGTCACATTCTATGTTTCTATGTCATAAACCATAAACACATAGATAAAGTGCGAGATCTCAAATTATTAAACTATTTATCAAGTCTTGATATAATAGTTTTTATATAATTTTTGAATTCTTGTCTACCTTCTGTAACATATTCATCCTCACCTTGTGCCGCTCAGCAGCTATGCGTCAGTATACCTGACTCCTGCAACATGTTGGTGGATGTCGGCCGCTGTGGATCCACTCCATTTTATAGACCCACGTACGCCCACGGCAACGATGATGTCAACGTGCGTGTGACTTCACGCAAAGGACGCCCACGCACGTTCTGGGGTCAAAGGCCAGTTACGGCCAATTAAGAGGCTTATTTAAGCATATTTTTACTTCTTCCCAATGCCCTGTCCTGGTATCCCTTAGTAGGTTATTTGAGAGTGTGTTCCTGAGCATTTATTTCTGGTTACTGACTTTGGCTTCGTTTTGACTTCCCTTATTCTGGTCTAAATGTGCAGAAAACTTCCGCACCTAAGAACCGTATGGGGACAGGTCTTAGGTGTGATGGATACTTCCTCTGGTAATAACCAAAAATAGATTTCTCCTTGATATTATGGCCCTTTGCAACAAGAAAAACGTTTCATGCAAAACCCTGATGGACTCAGGTGCGGTAAGAAACTTCATTGACATACATTTTGTTACCAAACATTTAATACCTATCAAGGAGAGATTATCACCTCTAGCCATTGAGGCTATTGATGGGAGACCTCTCTCTCAACCCTTGATTACCCACAAAACCTTGCCTATTAACATTTCCTTAAGAGCTTTACACAAGGAAAACATAACATTCCAGATAATTGCTTCTCCTTCTTGTCCCATCATATTAGGATTCCTTGGCTCATTAATCACAATCCTCATATTGACTGGGCAAAGAGAAAAAAACTGGAGTGGGGTAAAGACTGTATAGAGAGATGTGTGTTACCCATTAACAAAAGAGTGGGCATTGTTACTTTGCCCACTACTATGCCTCAGGCCTCCAAAGTTCCCATACAATACTAGAAGGTTAAGGAGGTATTCAGTAAGAGTCAGACTGATATTCTACCTCCTCACAGATCATATCATTGCTCCATAAATCTGCTACCTGGCGCTATGCCCCCAAAGGGGGCAGTGTATGCCTCATCTCTACAGGAGAGTAGAATCATGGATGAGTACATCAAATATTCCCTAAGTAAGGGCCACATACGTAAATCATCCTTGCCTGCTGGTGTAGGGTTCTTTTTTGTATCTAAAAATGATGGAGAATTACGCCCATGCATTGATTACAGGGCATTAAACAAGATCACCATAAAAAAATGCCTCTCATTCCCCTCATCTCCGAATTGTTTGACAGACTCCAGGGTGCTAAAGTATTTACTAAACTTGACCTCAGGAGTGTGTACAATTTGTTAAGAATTAAGGAAGATCATGAGTGGAAAACGGCATTTAACACTAGAAGTGGGCACTATGTGTACCTTGTCATGCCCTTTGGGTTATGCAATGCTCCAGTCATATTTCAGGACTTAATGATGTGCTCAGAGACTATATTTATTAATTTGTTATAGTATACCTGATATCCTTATTTATTCCCCTGACTTTCAGACTCACCACAAACATGTCAAACAAGTGCTGCAAACCTTGCTTAAGAATAGACTTTATTGCAAACTTGAAAAATGCATCTTTGACCAAACTGGGGTACAGTTTTTGGGGGTATAATATTTCTGCCTCTGGTTTTCAAATGGATCCTCATAAACTTGAGGCAGTTCTACATTGGCCATTGCCTAATGGACTAAAAGCCATTCAAATGTTAATTGGTTTTGCTAATTACTACAGCAGCTTTATCAAAGGATTCCCTTCTGTGATAGCCCCCATCACCAATATGACACAGAAGGGAGCTAGTTGTACGATATGGGCTATGGAAGCTAGAGAAGCTTTTGAACTTCAGCTGACATTTTGGTACATCCTGACACTAGCAAAACTTTCATACTGGATGTTGATGCCTCCAAAAACAGGGTATGGGCTGTTCTTTCTCAGAGGGAAAGTCAGGATACCCCTTTGCATCCCTGTGCGTACTTCTCTAGAAAGTTGTCTCCAGCAGAGCATGATTATGATATTGGTAACAGATAATTGTTGGCCATTATACGTGCACTTAAAGAATGGTGACATCTTTTAGAGGGTTCCAAGGACCCCCTTTTGATCATAACTGACCACAAAAATTCGGCATATATCGGTGATGCTAAAGGACTGTCTCCTAGAAAGGCCTTTGTTCTTATCTCGCTTTAACTTTCTTTTTACATACACACTTTGTCCCAAAAACGTTAAAGCTGACGCCTTATCTAGACAGTTTGACATTGAATCAGAACAAGAACAAGAGACATCTCCTATTGTTCCACCTGAGTGTATCATTGCTTCCACTGTTCTTTCCTTATCATCACCTCTGCTTGGTGCTATCATAGAGGTTCAATCTGTCACGGTAATATACCCCAACACGCAAGAATAGTCCAGATAGTCTAGAGGCAAGAAAACAAGATACGTCTTACCGGACCTTAGAATGGCCGGACTTAGACGAGTACAAGAAAAGACAGAGTCCAGAACAAGCTGAGGTCAAACGAACAGAGAGACAGCGTAAAGTAGAACAAGCCAAGGACTGGTACACAGGAGAGCAAACCGGCGGACTAGACAAGTAAGGATAAAGAGAAAGCGGAGTCAGGAACAAAGCCAAGGTTAAGCACCAAAAAACCAACTGAACGATACAAGCACTAAAGGGAACTGAACAGAAACCACGATAGGGCAAGGTACTAAGGAACAGGTGAGTATAAATACCCTAGAGTTCACTTTGATTGGCCCCTGTCATATCCACGCCCCGAAAACGCGAGTGTATGTTGGAATGTGGCATGACAGGGGCCAATGGGAGACCGTTTTAAATTTCGGCTCCCACTGTCCCTTTAAGAGCGCGCCCGAGACACGCGGCACACTCTTAGAGTCAGGCTTCTCGCGGTCACTGCCCGCCTTCCTGATTTCGCCATCGGATGAGCCGCGCGCGGCTCGTGCAGAAGCAGGACCGCGCGCGGCGAGAACAGAGGACCCTGGCCAGCCCTTGGAGAGGGTAAGTACCGCTGCAGTACCCCCCCCCTGAAGACACGCCCACCGGGCAGGGAGGACCAGGCCTGGCAGGAAAACGAGAATTGAAAGAACGCACAAGGCGAGGAGCGTGAACAGCGTCAGCGGAAATCCAACTGCGTTCCTCAGGCCCATAGCCCTTCCAATGTACCAGATATTGGAGGCGACCCCGAAGAAAACGAGAGTCAAGTACAGCAGTCACTTCAAATTCCTCATGATCCTCCACAGAAACTGGAGGGGGAGGAGGAACATGCCGGGTATAACGGTTGCACAGGAGGGGTTTTAACAAGGAGGAGTGAAAGACGTTAGGAATACGTAGATTCCTAGGAAGATCCAAGGCATACGAAACAGGATTAACCACATGTAAGATAAGAAAAGGACCAATAAAACGAGGAGCCAACTTCAAAGAAGGCACACGAAGGCGAATATTGCGAGTGGAAAGCCAAACCCGGTCCCCCACGGCATAGGATGGAGCCGCCCTGCGATGCTTGTCTGCCTGAACCTTCTGGCGAGCAGCGGAATCCACCAAAGAACACTGAACCTGCTCCCAAGTAGTACGTAAACCAGCCAAATGTTCATCCAGAACTGGCATGCCCTGTAAGGAGAATGCAGCCGGAAGAACAACGGGATGCCGGCCATAAATAACGTAAAAAGGGCTCCTACCGGAGGATTCATGAGCAGCGTTATTACGAGCAAACTCAGCCCAAGGAAGAAGGGCAGCCCAATTGTTCTGATGGTGGGATACAAAACAACGAAGATACTGCTCTAGAGATTGGTTGGCACGTTCAGCAGCTCCATTAGACTCGGGGTGGTAAGAGGAAGAAAACGAGAGAGAAATACCCATCTCTGAACAAAAGGCTTTCCAGAATCTGGAAATAAACTGGCTACCCCTATCGGACACGATCAAAGTGGGAATACCATGCAACCGAAACACCTCCCTGGCGAAGAAAGAGGCAAGTTCCTTAGATGAATGCAACTTGACAAGAGACACAAAATGAGCCATCTCAGAAAAACGATCCACTATCATCAGGATGACAGTTTTACCATTTGAAGGGGGCAATTCAACAATAAAATCCATGGATAGATTGGACCAAGGCCTCTTGGGTATGGGCAACGGATGCAACAACCCACAAGGAACTCTGTGGGAGGACTTCATACTGGCACAAGTAGTACAAGCATGTACGTAATCGGTGATGTCCTTGCGTAAGGAAGCCCACCAGAAATATCTAGAAACTGCTGATAATGTTTTAGAAATACCAGGGTGTCCAGCAGTTTTTGTGTCATGATACAATGACATAATGTCCCGTCTCTCGGGAACATCAATGAACAGTTTATCAGCAGGTCTCTCTCCAGGTGCCATGTTTTGTTTAGCCTGTATAGCTTGTAAGAGGAAAGAAGAAATAGATAGAACAGTAGTAGCTATTTTTCTGTCAAAGGGGGAATGACATGGGTAACATCAATTTCTAGTTTGTCAGCAGTTTCGAATTGTCTGGACAGAGCGTCTGCTTTAGTGTTAAGATCACCTGGTCTGTATGTGATTATGTAATTGAAACAAGATAAAAACAGTGACCACTTGGCCTGCCTAGAAGACAATCTTTTTGCTTCACTAAGGTAGGAAAGGTTTTTGTGATCTGTAAAAATGAGGATGGGATCCTTAGTACCTTCTAGTAGATGTCTCCATTCCTTGAGTGCTAAAATGATAGCAAGGAGTTCGTGATTGCCTACATCATAATTATTTTCTGCTTTGGACATCTGTCTGGAAAAGAAGCCACAAGGATGCAATGGCTTTTCAGGTGAATCTCTTTGAGACAAGACAGCACCTACCCCTATATCAGAAGCATCAACTTCAAGAATAAAGGGTAAAGAAGGGACAGGATGCTGTAAAATAGGGGCAGAAGCGAATGAAGCTTTCAGGAATTTAAAGGCCTCAAGCGCTTCCGGTTTCCAGACATGAGTATTACCATCCTTTTTGGTCATTCTGGTTATAGGTGCTACAATGGCAGAAAACCCTTTAATAAAACGCCTATAATAATTTGAAAAACCCAGAAAACGCTGAATGGCTTTCAAACCCTGAGGTAGAGGCCATTCCATGATAGCAGAAAGTTTCTTGGGATCCATACGAAAACTCTTTGCAGAGATGATATAACCCAAGAATTGGACTTCTGATTGATCAAATTAACATTTTTCGAGTTTACTATATAGACCGTTAACAAGAAGAGTCCTCAAAACTAATTTAACATGCATGTGATGAGTATGTAAATCAGGTGAATATATTAATATGTCGTCCAAGTACACTATTACGAATGTGTGTATGTACTCACGTAGGACATCATTAATACATTCTTGAAAAACTGCTGGAGCGTTACAAAGACCAAAGGGCATCACAGTATATTCGTAATGGCCAATCCTGGTATTGAATGCCATTCCATTCATGATCCTTTTTGATATGTATGAGATTGTAAGCACCCCTAAGGTCCAATTTAGTAAACACCGTGGCATTTTTAAGCCTATCAAATAGTTCCGTGATCAAAGGCATGGGGTACGCATTTTTTACGGTGATTTTATTAAGGCCCCTATAGTCGATACAAGGTCTTAAATCCCCATCTTTCTTGGATACTAAGAAGAAACCAGCCCCTGCCGGAGAAGAGGATCTTCTTATAAATCCCTTTTGTAATGATTCTTTAATATATTCCTCCATAACAAGATTCTCTTGAGGAGGTATAGCACCAGGTAGTAGATTAATAGCACAGTCGTAAGGTCTGTGAGGTGGCAACTTTTCAGCCTCCCTTTTTATCAAAAACAGATTTAAGAGACAAGTACTGAGGGGGTATAACAGTAGACACAGGAGGAATATTAGTAGAATTCAAAGGGGTGATTTTAACAATACAAGACTCTTGGCAAGCATCACTCCAAGATACTATTTGTCCTGACTCCCAGTCAATAGTGGGATTATGAGTATGCAACCAAGGATACCCTAACACGAGGTGAGAGGAAGGAGAAGTAGACATATGCAATGGTACAGTTTTATGTGTGATAACTGGAGAGCATTGGTCTACCATCTATGGTCTACCATCTATGGCCTCAACGGCCAAGGGTGTCTTCTTCTCTCTAGTGGGGATATTATTTTCCTTAACAAAACCGGAATCTATAAAGTTTTCGGCCGCACCGGAATCAACCAGCGCTAGTATATTCCCTGCTATGCAGTTTCTTCCAAGGTGCAGGGAAACAGGGAGAAGCAATTTATTAAGAGGCAAATGTGAGGACTCTGATGTCACACCCAAGGCCTGTCCCCTATACGGTCTTAGGTGCGATAGTTTTCCGGACGCACGGGACATTCTTGTCTCATATGGCCCCTCCTACCACAATAAAGGCAAAGTCCCTCTTTTCTCCTTTAACGTTTTTCGGCGTCAGTAAGGTTCGCAACCCCTAACTGCATGGGTTCCTCCTCTGACCCTGTAGATCCCTCAGGAGTTTCAGCTCTAGGTGAATTAAAGGAAACAAAGCATCTATTTCTAGACTTGGTATATAGCCTGTCACGAATCCTGATATCTATATCGATGAGATAGTCGATAAGGTCCTCTAAGGGTACAGGAAGATCCTTAGCTGCTACCTCATCCAACATAGTTTCAGATAGGCCTTCCATGAACGCAGTAGTAAGCCCATTGTTAGTCCAATCTACCTGTGAAGCAAGGGTACGGAACTGAATAGCATAATCGGCTACAGACTTAGATCCTTGCTTAATTCTCATTTACGCCCTGGCGGCATTCTTTGACCTTTTAGTCGTGTCAAATGTTCTACGAAAAGCCGTGAGGAAGCTATTGAAATCATGTACCATAGGTCCATTAGCCTCCCAAATAGGATTTGCCCACTCAAGTGCTTTATCAGTAAGCTGGTGCATAAGAAAACCCACCTTAGATCTATCAGTGGGAAATGAACGTGGATACATTTCAAAGTGGAATTCCACTTGATTAAGGCATCCCCTGCATGTCTTAGCATCCCCTCCATACCTAGGTGGAGGGGTTAGATGTGCTGAAGCATTAGGCATATTAGCTGTGTCTGGTACAGGGGTTGTTCTGGATAAAAGTGTCTAGATGGCTTGAGCCATCTGATCCATACGGTGATCCTGTTCTGCAAATCTAGCCTCATGAGTGGCCATCTGTTGTCCTAAACCTGCGGGGTCCATGGCCCTATCGTAATGTCACGGTAATATACCCCAACACGCAAGAATAGTCCAGATAGTCTAAAGGCAAGAAAACAAGATACGTCTTACCGGACCTTAGAATGGCCGGACTTAGACGAGTACAAGAAAAGACAGAGTCCAGAACAAGCTGAGGTCAAACGAACAGAGAGACAGCGTAAAGTAGAACAAGTCAAGGACTGGTACACAGGAGAGCAAACCGGCGGACTAGACAAGCAAGGATAAAGAGAAAGCGGAGTCAGGAACAAAGCCAAGGTCAAGCACCAAAAAACCAACTGAACGATACAAGCACTAAAGGGAACTGAACAGAAACCACGATAGGGCAAGGTACTAAGGAACAGGTGAGTATAAATACCCTAGAGTTCACTTTGATTGGTCCCTGTCATATCCACGCCCCCAAAACGTGAGTGTATGGGGAATGTGGCATGACAGGGGCCAATGGGAGACCGTTTCAAATTTCGGCTCCCACTGTCCCTTTAAGAGTGCGCCCGAGACACGCGGCGCGCTCTTAGAGTCAGGCGGGACACGTGACCGCTCTTGCGGTCACTGCCCGCCTTCCTGATTTCGCCGTCGGATGAGCCGCGCGTGGCTCGTGCAGTAGCAGGACCGTGCGCGGTGAGAACAGAGGACCCTGGCCGGCCCCTGGAGAGGGTAAGTACCGCTACACAATCCCAGGCACCTTGCAATAAACCTCCAGATTAATTGTTTGTTCCGTTGATTGAAAGAGAGAAGGTAATGAGGGTATTCCACAACAATGTGACTGCTGGGCATCCAGGCATTAATAAGTCCACATCCACTATCCTGAGATAATTTTGGTGGGATTCACTCAGGAAAGATGTCAAGAAATATGTGCAGGCCTGTTCAGTATGTGTAGTTTCCTCATAAACGTCCTTGTGGATTATTACATCCGCTTCCTGTACCTAGTGTTCCATGGTCTCATTTATCCATGAATTTCATCATGAATAGTTACATAGTTACATAGCTGAAAAGAGACTTGCGTCCATCAAGTTCAGCCACCCTCACATTTGTTTTTTGTTGTCCAAAAGAAGGCAAAAAAAAACAAACAGTTTGCCAGGAACAAGGTTACCCATGACTCTTCCGGACATAGTCCATTCTTTGTCAATAACGGTCGTCATCCTACTGTCCTACCAGCTGTTTTTTCTGACACAGCTATCCCTGCTCTGGATGATCACCTCGCTTCTATTTGTGAGACTCGGACCAAAGTTCACTCTGCTCTCGAGACTGCGGCTGCTCGTTTTAAGTTTCATGCTGCTAAACAGCGGGTTGCCAACCCTGGATCAGAGGGTGTGGTTATCATTGTGCAACATCAAACTAAAAGTTCCTAGCATGAAATTTGCCCCCAGATTCCTCAGTCCATTTTGTATCATTTGGAGAACTAACCCTGTTTCATATTCTGTGGTACTTCCTGCCTCCTTACGTATTCCTAATCAGGGCCGAATTAAGAGCCCAGTGGGCCTGGTGCTGATAATTATGATGGGCCTAATTACAAAATCTTATTGACCAAAAACACTAAAACAGTCCTACCTCCTAAGCGTCATGTATCTGATGGAGATGATGCTGTAGGGAAACTCATAGGATGCATCTATGAGAAAACACATACCCTTTGCTAATCTCATGCTTTCATCTTTCAAGTAAACCCATACCCCCTAACAGCAGTGTCCAGTAAAGCAGGAAGTCTATGGATGTGGTAAAAGGGTGGGCTACTGACACAAATCACATAACCAGAAGGGCCGAAAGGGCGAACATACACAAAAAGGGGGAATGTCTGTGTCCCTATGTCTCCCAGTCCCTTAGTGTATGAGTCCTCATGTCTCCCAGTGTCCCCATGTCACTAAGGGACATTGAGAGACATTGGGACACTGGGAGACATGGGGACACAAATACTAGGGAACACTGGGAGACCTGGAAAATCTAAGACTCTTGGGGACACTGGGTGACAGACACGAGGGGACACGTGGAGACATGGGGCACTGAGACACTGTGATATATAGGGGACACTGGAGACTTGATAAAAACCTGGGTACAGGTCAAAATGTTGCAGTGTCCAATAAACCTGCTTAAAGCTATCACAGTGAGTGCCTGAGATTTTTTTCTTTTATACTAGGGGACAGAGACACTACGGGCACAGAGACACTACGGGCACAGAGAGACATGGGGCACTGAGAGACACTGATACATAGGGGACACTGATACATAGGGGACATTGGAGACTTGATAAAGACCTGGGTACAGGTCGAAACGTTGCGGTGTCCAATAAACCTGCCTAAATCTATCACAGTGAGTGCCTGAGATTTTTTCTTTTATACTAGGGGACACTGAGACACTAGGAGACATGGGGACACAGAGACATTGGGAGACTAGGGGACTTTGGGAGTCTAGGGAACACTGAGACACTAGGGACACTGGCACACTACAGACACTGAGAGACACCAGGGACACATGGGGATACTGAGATACTAGGGACACTGCCTGGGAGACATGGGGACACTGCCATGTCTCCTATGTCTCAAAGTCGCCCAGTGTCCCCATGTCTCCCTGTGTCTCCATGCCTCTCAGTGTCCCCATGTCGCCCAGTGTCCCGTAGTGTTTGTATCCCCATGTCTCCCAGTGTCCCTTAGAGTCTGTGTACTCATGTCTCCCAGTGTCCTGATGTCACTAGGACACTAGGCGACACTTAAAGACATGGGGACACTGGGAGACATGGGGCCACTGAGCCACTAGGGACAGTGGCTGGGAGACATGGGGACACAGATTAGGGGCCACTGGGAGACATGGGGCCACTGTGTCCCTAGTGTCTCAGGGTCATGGGCATCCAAATGGGGGGTAAAGGGGGGTACTTGCCCCCCCCCCCTGGATTTTTCAGCTTGTGCTGCTATTTTTCGTTTTAGTGTGAGAATACAGTGCAATACCAGCGCTGGCCAGTAGGTGGCTACAGCTTATGCCTGCCTCTCTCTCATGACTGAAACCGCAGGGGAGCAGCACAGAGGCAGCCTACAGAGCAGGTAAGTGAGGGATGGGGGGTGGGGGAGACCGCATAGAGGAAGGTAAAGTAGAAGAGCAGAAAGGTTCTGCAAGGGGCAGGAGGGGTCAGCAAGGAATAGAAAGGGGCAGCAAGAAGCAGGAAGGGGTCGAAAGGTTTTCAAGGAGCAGGAGGGTAAAGTAGAAAGAACAGCAAGGAGCAGGAGGGGTCAGCAAGGAGCAGGAGGGGTCAGCAAGGAGTAGAAGGGGTCTGCAAGAGGCAGGTGGGGTCAGCAAGGAATAGGAAGGGGCAGCAGGAAGGGGTAGGGACGGTCTGCAAGGAGCAGGAGGGGTCACCAAGGAGTAGGAAGGGTCTGCAAGGAGCAAGAGGGGTCAGCAAGGAGTAAGAAGAGGCAGCAAGGAGTAGGAAGAGGCAGCAAGGAGTAGGAAGAGGCAGCAAGGAGTAGGAAGGGGCAGCAAGGAGTAGGAAGGGGCAGCAAGGAGTAGGAAGGGGCAGCAAGGAGTAGGAAGGGGCAGCAAGGAGTAGGAAGGGGCAGCAAGGAGTAGGAAGGGGCAGCAAGGAGTAGGAAGGGGCAGCAAGGAGTAGGAAGAGGCAGCAAGGAGTAGGAAGAGGGAGCAGGAAGGGTCTGCAAGGAGCAGGAAGGGTCTGCAAGGAGTAGGAAGGGGCAGCATGGAGTAGGAAGGGTCAGCATGGAGTAGGAAGGGTCAGCATGGAGTAGGAAGAGGCAGCAAGGAGTAGAAAGGGTCTGCAAGGGGCAGGAGGGGTCAGCAAGGAGTAGTAAGGGTCTGCTAGGAGTAGGAAGGGGCAGCAAGGAGAAAGAAGGGGCAGAAAGGAGTAGGAAGGGTCTGCAAGGAGCAGGAAGAGTCTGCAAGGAGCAGGAAGGGTCTGCAAGGAGCAGGAAGGGTCTGCAAGGAGCAGGAATGGTCTGCAAGGAGCAGGAATGGTCTGCAAGGAGCAGGAATGGTCTGCAAGGAGCAGGAATGGTCTGCAAGGAGCAGGAATGGTCTGCAAGGAGCAGGAAGGGTCTGCAAGGAGCAGGAAGGGGCAGGAAGAATCAGAAGGAACAGAAAGGATCAGCAAGGGGCTGGAAGGGGCAGAAAGAAGCAGGGAGGGCAGTAAGAAGCAGGAATGGTCTGCAAGAAGCAGGAAGGGCCATCAAGGAGCAGGAAGAGACATCAAGGAGCAGAAGGGATCAGAAAGAGAAAGGAGCAGAAGGGCGCAAAATAAGCAGAAAGTAGCAGAAAGGTAAAGGAGCAGAAGGAGCCTCAGAAGACAAAGAAGACTGTGTCAAATGAAGGAGAAGAAAATGAGATTGGAGCACTTCATTCTGGACACCACATCATAAGGCATTGGTACTTGGGCCTGGCAGGGAAACTTTGGACCTTCTCATCTCCCCAGGTAAAAACAAACAATATCAGTGTTAATGTGTTCACTTTTATTTACTGAGTGTCAGAATCACAGAGGGCCGCTGGATAGGGGTGCCGCTGATTGGCTAGATGGGTCAGCTAGGACTCTAAGCCAATCAGTAGCTCCCCATTCATAAAAACCACTCTAGCCAATCAGCGGCACCCATGCCCATCTGCACTTCCTGACACTCTGTTTCAGAAGTCGAATACCACTGAGCGACCTGGAGATCTGGAGCTGAAGGAAGCCTTTGGGGGTAAACCATTTGAGAGCGGTTTCACCCCTTCAAAGAAAGAGCACCCAGGGACCTCCTTGCATCACAGCATTTTCATTTAGATAAAGTTGTTATGGTGACCAGAATGTTCCTGTAATTTGATGAAAGGAACACTATAGTGTCAGGAATACAAACATATATTCCTGACACAGTTGTGAAAACGCTATTCATCCTTGCTTTATGTGAAAATGACTATGCTTCTTCCCTTTCATGACACTGTCAAAAAGGGGCCAAGCATGGATGTCATTACAATTATGCCTCCCCCCCCACGGAAAAATTCCTGCGGACGTCCATGCTCAGGGTCCCCATGTTCCCCAGTGTCCCAATGTCTCAGCGTCCCCATGTCTCGGAGCTGCTGTCTGAACTCTCTGTGCAGAGCTGCTCCCCCGCAGATCAGTGAGTAGAGAGAGGCAGGGAGGGAGATGCCGTAACTTCTTATCACTGCCTCTCTCCACACAAACAGCGACCCCTACTGGCCGGAGCTGGTATTGCAGAATAATCTATGTTTATGCTGAGACAGGCATTTGCATTGCCGGTATTACTGCAATACCGGCACCGGATAGGCAGCCTCAAATGCCTGAGAAATACCTGGCAACCCTAAGAAATACATGAGAAATGCCTGGCAACCCTAAGAGTAGTGTGTAAAAAAAAATAAAAATAAAAATGTAAAAAAAAATTATTATTTTTTTTTTTTTTTTAAACCAATGGGCCTATTCCATGGGCCTGGGCCTGGAGCTGCAGCTCCATCAGCCCCTATGTTAATCCGGCCCTGTTCCTAATACATTTATTATTTCGTTACCTAAACCGCATATTTGCAATAAGTATACTGTCCAAAGTGTGCCCCTTCCTCCATTGGTTGTTTCTGGACAGGAGGAGTATGAAGTCTCCTCCAAAATTGATTCCAGGTTTTCTTGTGTTTTTTTACAGTACTTGTACTTATAGCCCTGTTACTTGCAAAAAAATAAAAGCAAAGAACATGTTAACATTGGGTATTTCTAAACTCAGGACAAAATTTAGAAACTATTTAGCACAGGTGTTTTTGGCAGTTGTAGATGCTTAACAGATTTTGGGGGTCAAAGTTAGAAAAAGTGTTTTTTTCCATTTTTTTCATCATATTTTATAAAAATGTTTATAGTAAATTGTATGATATGATGAAAATAATGGTATCTTTAGAAAGACCATTTAATGGCGAGAAAAACAGTATATAATATGTGTTGGTACAGTAAATGAGTAAGAGGAAAATTACAGCTAAACACAAACACTGCAGAAATGTAAAAAGAGCCCTGGTCCTTAATGGTAAGAAAATTGAAAAATGGTCTGGTCACTAAGGGGTTAAACACGCATTACTAACGTTTTTTCTATACAAAACTCACATACACACATTCACACAATGGCACTCCATAAATGAATCTAAAATCAAAATCCGTATTATGTGTTGTATAGCAGTGTTAGACAAAGATTACTAGTAGGGGCTGATGCAGATGAATTCACTGCAAGCATGAGGTCTAGGCTTTTAAGGACAGTCCACATTGCTATGAGAGGTTCCATATTGAATGCTAAATGGTACAGCAGAAAATTGTCAGATTTTTGTGATTACACAAAGACAAGCAGAAGACTCCCATATTACTGTAAGGAATGTTTAAAACATCTGCTTGCCCCCACTTGCCATACAGCAGGTTGGACATGTGAACTAAATGATTAAAACAAGCTAACAAAACTAGGCAGCTATAGATGAGGACTGTAAAAAAAAAAAAAAAAATGATGGGCATCAGGTGAGGTACTTTAAAAACAATAATGGGGGTAGACCGATCACTGTTCATCCCGATGCCAGCACCAATGGCCAGAGGGCCAGAATAATTTAGGCACCACATTTTATGACTCAAATACAAAAAAATAAAAATAGTAGATAGTAATATAATAGTAACTCACGTTTCAAATAGTATGCCATTCCAATAGTACGCTGCTGTTTGTGTATTTGATATACTGTGATGCGGTAACATTGCATTGGTTGAAAATCTAGAAAAAAAAAAAACGGTGAAAACATTTTCACATTACACTTTGTACATTTTTTTACAGAGCAAATAATCTAGGTTTAGCCAAGCGGATTCAAAATCATTTTCAAAAAAAAAATTTCTTTCACACACATGGAGCAACTGTATATTCTAAAGTATAAAAACAGAGTTTATAAATGTAGATGTCAGTTTCCCCTCCATGTTGGCAGTATGGGGAGACAAGCCACCCATGTCCAGGCTCTCTGTTGAGTTTTCAGACCAATGTTATCCACTGTGGAGTATAGAATTGTTAGTAATTGCTAGAGTAGTGGTCACTGGAGGTGCACCAAGTCTGTAATGTAAACACTGCCTTTCCTCTGAAAAGCCAGTTTTTACTGCAAAAAACCAGCAGGGACTGACTATACTCACCAATACAACTACATTAAGCTATAGTTGTTCTGGTGAATATAGTGTACCAGGTCCAGACAAGCATTCCTTCTAGTTTGTGCTTGTACAAGTTGTGACCTGAAGGTGTCATTTAACAAGTTCAATAACCTAATTCCCTTTTCTGAACTAGTAGTCCCTGTGTCCTAATTTATGTCCGGGTAATTAAAATATCCAATAATAAACGTGTTACCCAGATTTGCAGCTTTCTCAATTTGCTTAAACATCTGTTCTTCCTCGTCAATATTAAAATTATGTAACATTAACAAATCCCAACCATTAATTGATTTCCCTCCTTTTGCCCCAAGCAGATACTTACCCATAAAGCTTCTGCATTTTCCTCATCACATTCCACTTGCTTGAGATTTGGCTTTAACTCATGGTTGACATAAAAACATACCCCACCACCTTTCCTATTTTTTCTATCCTTCCTAAATAGTGTTTAACCATTAAAGTTAACTGCCCAGTCATTTGTCTCATCCCACCATATTATGCCTATTATGTCATATTGCTTAGTGTATGCTATGACCTCTAGTTTCCCCATTTTGTTATTTAGGTTTCTTGCATTAGTAAGCATACATTTAATATTACCTGTTCTGATTTTGCCCCTCCCTCCATTGCTTTCCTCTTGTACTGAGCTAAAGCCCATCTATTGTCTGTCCTATGTTCATTTTGTAGATTAATATGTCCCCCACCACTAGTTTAACTTCTTCTCCAACCTGTTTAGATGCAATCCATCATGGCTCTAAAGGTTGTACCATGTGCAAAATCGGGCCAGTACTCTAAAAAAACCAAACCCTCCTTCCTGCACCAAGACTTCAGCCAAGCATTGATAAATCTAATCTCCTCCTGCTTTTCCACTGTAGCACGTGGCACAGGTAATATCTCAGAGAATAACACCTTGGAGGTCCTTTTCTTAAGTTTACTACCTAATTCCCTGAAATCATTCTTAGGACCATCCATCCTCCTCTAACTTTGTCATTTGTACCAACATGGACCATGACCACTGGGTCATCCCCAGCCGCTCCCAATAATCCATCCACTCTGTCAGCAACATGCCAGACCCGAGCCCCTGAGAGATAGCAAACTGTCTGGTTGAGCCGATCAGAGCAGCAGATTATCCAATCTACTCTCTTAATAAGAGTCCCCTACCACCACGACCTGTCTTGCCTTCCTTACATTTTCATCCCCACCCGTACTAGAGGGGCTGTTTCCTCTAGCTGTTAGAAGGAACAACTTCCTCTAGTACAGCTACTCCTGAGCTGATGCTCGCAACATCTTCACTCAAATGGGACAAATCTACTAGTTTGCACAAGTCAGGACTAGCTAGCCCTTTCCTCTTCCCTCCCCCCTGCTACCTTGCCCAACTGTCACCCAGCTACGTGCTTGATCCCCAGATGTCGTATCTCCTCCCACTCAGTGAGCAGCAGACCCTTCTCAAGATGGTCAATCTCCCTCAATGTTGCAATTTGCTTCTCCAGATCTTCAATATGAATTTCCAGAGAAGCCACTTGCAGACACCTCTCACAGAGGCATACATGCAACAAAATGTGCATTGAGTCAAACCAGCAATCTTGCTAACACTCATTTTCCCAGTTACAGGACAATAAAACAATTACCTTGTTGGTTTAAACTCCTGTTTCTTTTAACTCCTGCTTTAAAGAGCCTACTTAACAGAGTCTGCTTTTAAGCAAATGTGAGCAAGCTCTGTGAGCTAGGGGTGTGCTTATATGGGAATACAAATCCCACACAAGTGGAAATTAAGGGACACTCCTCCGACTAACTGAGCAGCAGCAGAAAGGAGGTAAAAAAAACAGAACACACACAGACAAAAAAAAAAACAGCTTACAGTACCCTCCACATACACTGTTCCACTACTGATAGGTGCAGTCCATTAGTAGCTATCTCAAAAGCTCTGGCTAATGTAGCCCATGGCAACGCACTGCAGCCTACAGTAATGCACCTGAACACTTTACTGCTCCTTACCACATATAGTAAACAAACTGACCATGTTACACATATTCAATCCCACAACCACAAGAAGACTCCAAACACATACAATGTCACAGTCAGTGTCCAAACACATGCACTTAACTTTAATTAGCCCACAAGCAAACACAGTCAAAGTGTATCATTACATTTTTATTCAATAATGAAAGGGAAAGGTGGCATTCCAGCAAGGGTTATTTATCTAAACAGTATTTTATTAAACACTTTTTGTTAGGTGTAACCCCATAAATGTAAAGCAGGCCCTGTTTGGGGTTCCTGAAACTTGTGGGGTCATGTCTTTGCAGATCTTACACAGCGATAATAGTGCTAGGCAGAACAATCATACTTGCACAATCATGGGGGAGAAGAGTGTGAAGGAGGTGTGGCATAATCCTTCTTTGCTTGTGTAATAGAAATTCCTTGCACCTGGAGGGGATCCTTGATCTCATATTGCTGCAAATTGTCAGTCCATCCCTTTGTTGCATTGCACCATTTTCTCTCTCCCCCCCTTCTTGTTTTAAAAGATACTATATATTAAAAGAGGGGAGAGTGCCACCTTAAACGGTCATTAGTGCCTACATTTCTGGAATCTTAAATGATTATAAAGGTAAGCAAGACACAGATGGTTCCTGATTGGTTGGTATTATCACTATATTTGTATCTTTTTTTCTGATAAATAATGGGATAGAACTAGGGTGTTGCAGTTAATGTGATCTACTTGGATTTTGCAATGGTATTTGATACAATTCCACACACAAGGCTATTGTACAAACTGAAAGCAATTGTGTTAGATGAAAAATCTTGTCTTCTTGAGGATTTTGTCCTGGGCCCAATTCTCCTTAATCTCTTTATAACTGATTAGGCTTAGATGGTTGGTTCATTACAAATTGCAATTGATCCAATTTGGCCAATCAGGTTACTGTGCATTACTTGCACAATGGACACAGTGTGAAGGATGATAGAAATGTGCACAAAAAATTGCATTCCTTCTACAAGACTTGTAATATAATTTTGAAATGAAACTTTTACCTGCATGATTTCATTACACATGTATGTTTGTTTATGAAATGTTATTGTAAATGATACAATTATTTGGTTATCACCCAAAGTATCAAACATGGATTTATTTAGTTGTCCAAAATCACATTACATTATTTAATTAAAAAAAAAAACTGTTCTATTGACCTTCTGGCCAAACTATTGTCCCTGGATTTTAACAAACACAAAGTTGCTAGCAACTCCAAACAACTTAGAGAGTCTCTAATTGTGACAAACGTTTCTGCCCCACACCTGTTTATTGGAAGTAACTATTTGGAATTTAAACTTGGGTCTTTTAATTGCTAGTGTTAAAGCTCCACCATGCATTCACAGGGAGTATCAGGGAGGTTTGGGAGCTGGGTTACACTTACAGTACCAGCACTTTTACATATATTATCACATCCTCCTGTATTCTGTGATGCTTTTGTGGATTCTAGAACATATGATATTTTCATAACTCACACTTTAGCCGAGAAGCATATAATTCCTTTTGTTTCCAAACCTAGAATCCTGTGTATCACAACTCTGTGTGGTCAGTCATTAGGAAAAGGCAGTGTTGATTTGAGACATTAGTCACTCTTTAAATTAGTGTACTCCACAAGGAAGGTAGTGTCCTATCCCTAATTAAATCCTTCTAGCCTGTTATACATGGCTATCACTTGTTTCAAGGACACAATAGATATTTTGACTGGAAAACTTTAGCATTACCCTCCTGGGGAATCTTGTCAGCTGAACTGCATAAATTGCCGCTCACCTACGGGGAGGTCCAGTTTAGTTATAACCTGATTTGAGTAAGAGAGGGTGGCATGTGGAATACAGCATTTATAATTTGGTGTGGGCACTATGAGTATCAGGTTATGTCATTATGATTCTGCATAATGTTTTCCAGCATTTAATGGATGTGGTATTCCATGACTTCAGAAGCAAATTCAACATTATGTAGTTTGATGACATCTTAATCATTTCAAGGACTTACTTCATGAAAGCCACTTGTATGCCAAAATTGAAGAATGTACTTTTCACCAAAGCCATATACCTTTCCTGAGGTACATCATAAACCCTGAAGGGTATCAAATGGACCCTTGAACAACTTGCTGATGAACTCCCTGAGATGGTTGCAAAGCTTTCTGGGGTTTGCCATTTATTACAGGCATTCAATCAAAGGGTTTGTCACTATAGAATCCCACCTTACTGCTATGAAACCTGTCCTGACAAAGATCCTTCTATAGGAAACAGATTGGAAGGACAGGGAGACAGCCCTCTCGTGTAAGGAAGGACAGGGAGACAGCCCTCTCGATGCTATTAGTGGAGTATTGTCCATTTCTCTCTTATTGAGGGGTACTATTAGGAGAGTATTGTCCAGGTCAGAGTTAATTCTATTATTTTAAATGGCCATTGCATTGTTTGTGCCAACTATGATTTTGTCCATATTAATTGTTGTAATGGCATTTTGCAAAATAGTTATTCTTTACATTATGTTAACCCCTTTCATCTTTCATACACAAGTAGTTGTGAGTTATCTTTCTGCTTGGAAAATAGTCACAGACGGATATAAACTGTTTAATAATGGCAATCATGTGGTCTGGGGGTATTGCCCACATTCCATGAATTATGGATACCCCTCTGTGAGAGTGCCATGGTCCCTGTAATCTTTGTGAAAAATGGGATTTGGTGGGTTTATCAAAAACAAAATGTCAAGAGCCTGCTAAGGTTCACTGATCATGGGGGAGTGGTATTTTCTAATAGAGATCAGAAAAAACCCAGATAAAGTGATTAAGCCTATAAGTAATGCAACCATAATTTTTGAAAATAGTGTACTTTGAATTATGGAAGCCAAAAACGAATTATGTCCCTTGTACTGATAAATTGAAAGCATTTTGATGGAAGATCCTATTAGAAGATATTTCGGTAAAATATCCCAAAAGGATAGAATTCCCATCATTACTAATCAGGTTTAGATAAATTTGACCTCTGATGTAGAGATTGATAAATTTGACCTCTGATGTAGAGATTAATAAATTTGACCTCTAATGTAGAGATTGATAAATTTGACCTCTAAGGTAGAGATTAGAAACCATAATTATAATGAGCACCTCAATGTTACTATTCTAAGAAAGGAATATAAAAAATGAGAGAACATAATTTGTCCTGGTTGGTTTGGATCCTAAATAAGCTGAGTTCGGTTTCACCAAACTCGACATTTAGGTGATCTCCCCTTTCTCCCTCAATGTTTTATTTTTGTAACTTAAGTGATACTTACCTTTCCTACTATTGTTACTATTATATAAATACTTTCAGATAGTTACTTTTTTTCAGCTACTGACCTTATTAAAAAGTATCTATTTGCCTTACTAGCATTTGATAAGGTATTTATCACTTTGTACTACACCTTGTTTGTATATATATTTACCCCTTGTACATATTCTTCCAACCCCCTGTATCTCTGTGTTCCAAGGTTACTTAACCTTTTTTAAGTATATCTATTAAACATTAGATTTTATGCGTCTAGCTTATTTAGGATCCAAACCAGCCAGGACAGATTATGTTCTCTCATTTTCTATATTCAATTTTTGTGAAGGGTTAACCCCTCTAATCTGTCCTTAGATAGTTACAATATACATTAGTAGCTTCTTACAGCTTTCTCTCTTTTATTGTATTCTACGAAGAGCACTAAGGCCCATACTATTGACATTAATCTTCTATTTGGGGTATATGTGGAACTTATGGTGGTAAAACTCCCCAGACTCCCCAATAATTGGGTGGAAACGTGTTATTTTCATAAAATTATCCCAAATAGAGAAACCACATTTTCGATAGGGAAGGCCCATCATGAAACCTATTGAAGACTGTAACACAAAACCATACAACGTTTTGACCTAAAGACCTTAATCATGTGTAAAGAAATCATGCACATACCACAGTTTAAATACCTGAGATTTTGGCGCAAAAAATCAAAACCCTTTAATAGATAGATCTACAGTCTCTGGATCCTGGCCCATACACAGCTCTGGGTAGTTCTCTAGTTAGATGCAAATACAATCCTGGAAAGTTCTTTTCAGGCATCCATCAATGTCCTTGTTAAAGGAACACTATAGTCACCTAAATTACTTTAGCTAAATAAAGTCTATAGATCATTCCCCTGCAATTTCACTGCTCAATTAACTGTCATTTAGGAGTTAAATCACTTTGTTTCTGTTTATGCAGCCCTAGCCACACCTCCCCTGGCTATGATTGACAGAGCCTGCATGAAAAAAAAAAACTGGTTTCACTTTCAAACAGATGTAATTTACCTTAAATAATTGTATCTCAATCTCTAAATTGAACTTTAATCACATACAGGAGGCTCTTGTAGGGTCTAGCAGCGCTATTAACATAGCAGGGGATAATAAAATCTTAATTAAACAGAACTTGCAATAAAGAAAGCCTAAATAGGGCTCTCTTTACAGGAAGTGTTTATGGAAGGCTGTGCAAGTCACATGCAGGGAGGTGTGACTAGGGTTCATAAACAAAGGGATTTAACTCCTAAATGGTAGAGGATTGAGCAGTGAGGCTGCAGGGGCATGTTCTATACACCAAAACTGCTTCATTAAGCTAAAGTTGTTCAGGTGACTATAGTGTCCCTTTAATTCACTGTCATTTAGGAGTTAAATCACTTTGTTTCTGTTTATGCAGCCCTAGCCACACCTCCCCTGGCTATGATTGACAGAGCCTGCATGAAAAAAAAACTGATTTCACTTTCAAACAGATGTAATTTACCTTAAATAATTCTATCTCAATCTCTAAATTGAACTTTAATCACATACAGGAGGATCTTGCAGGGTCTAGCAAGCTATGAACATAGCAGGGGATACGAAAATCTTAATTAACAGAACTTACAATAAAAAAAGCCTAAATAGGGCTCTCTTTACAGGAAGTGTTTATGGAAGGCTGTGCAAGTCACATGCAGGGAGGTGTGACTAGGGTTCATAAACAAAGGGACTTAAATCCTAAATGGCAGAGGATTGAGCAGTGAGGCTGCAGGGGCATGTTCTATACACCAAAACTGCTTCATTAAGCTAAAGTTGTTCAGGTGACTATAGTGTCCCTTTAACCCCTTCAGGACCGGCCTGTTTTTGCGATGTTTGTACGTTAAGGACCAGAGCAGTTTTAACACTTTTGTGGTGTTTGTGTTTAGCTGTAATTTTCCGCTCTCTCATTTACGGTTCCCATACAAGTTATATATTGTTTTTTTCACGACAAGAAGGGCTTTCTTTACATACCAGTATTTATATTATGTCATATATTGTATTTAAAAAAAATAATGAAATATGGTGAAAAATAAAAAAAAAAACATGTTTTTGGACTTTTACTTGAAAAATCTTTTACTTATCTACAAAAGCTAATGAAAAAAACTGCTAAATAGATTCAAAATTTTGTCCCGAGTTTAAAAACACCCAGTGTTTACATGCTTTATTGCTTTTTTTTGCAAATTATAGGCCTATAAATACAAGTAGGAAATTGCTGTTTCAATATATATATATTTTAAATGTATCAATAGTGACATTGTTACACCGTTATCTGTCATAAATCCCCGAAACACACCTAACATGTACATATTTTTTAAAGTAGACAACCCAGGGTATTTAAAATGGGGTATGTCCAGTCTTTTTTAGTAGCCACCTAGTCACAAACACTGGCCAAAGTTAGCATTTATATTTGTTTGTGTGTTAAAAATGCAAAAACCGCTAACTTTGGCCGGTGTTTGTGACTAAGTGGCTACTAAAAAAGGCTGAACATACCCCATTTGCAATACCTTGGGTTGTCTTCTTTTGTAAATGGTATGCCATCATGGGGCTAATTCTCATTCCTTGGCTACCATACGCTGTCAAAGGCAACCTAACCAATCTGACAAATTTCAATAAAAAAAATCAAGCCTTATATTTGACCCTGTAACTTTCACAAACACTATAAAACCTCTACATGTGGGGTACTGTTATACTCAGGAGACTTCGCTGAACACAAATATTAGTGTATCAGAACAGTAAAATATATCACAGCAATAATATCCTCAGTGAAAGAGCTGTTTGTGTGTGAAAAATGCAAAAAACTTCACTTTCACTGACAATATCATCGCTGTGATATGTTTTACTGTTTTGAAACACTAATATTTGTGTTCAGCGAAGTCTCCCGAGTAAAACAGTACCCCCATGTACAGGATTTAGGGTGTCATAGAAAGTTACAGGGTTAAGCACAGTGCTAGCAAATTAAATTATCTGGACTTTTGGCCTGGGTTGGCAGGCAGGTCCCTCAAATTGCAATCATTAAAATTACTTAATTAGGTAAAAATATTACATAAATATGCACGTAGAATTTTAATATATATACATATTTATATATTTGACGTCTACGTGTATATTTATGAAATTATTAATGTAATTTTGTATGTGGACATATGTATATTTCGTATTATTTTTATTTATTTATTTATACATAGATATATATATCATTACATTCTAAGTGTATTTTGATATAAATATATATATATCAATATCAAAATACTGTTAGAATAAAATTGAATATATATATATAATTTTTTTTTAATTATTCAAAATTATTTTTATTTTTTGTTATTTATTTTTATTAACATATTATTTGTATTTTATAATAATATATATATATATATATACCATATATATAGTTATTATATATATTGTATATATTCGTGTGTAATTTAAATATAAGTGTATTTTTATATTAATATACGTATATATAAATATAAAAATACACTTAGTGTGACATTATATATATGATACATATACATATATTATATATATAGATATAATACATGTATATATATCATATATATATACACATATTATAATTTTTTTTACACTGATTGTTTTTTTTTTTTACTTTATTTTATGATTTTACACTTGCAGGGAGACTGCCTGTCAGCACAGACAGTCCCCCTGCAGGCAGATACAAAGACCCCTATTGCGGTCATGTGATCGAGTGATCACATGGCCGTGGGGTCCTGATCTGCCGAGGGGGGACTGCCCGGGCAGACAGGCAGTCCCCCTGGACCGGGAGGAGAGCTGATCGCCGCCGTGGGACCGACGGCGATCAGGTAAGTAGCCCAAAACCGTTATGACGGTTCAGGACCGTCAGCGGTCCAAACGCACGTTTTACCGCTGACGGTCCTGAACCGTCAGCGGTCCTGAAGGGGTTAAAGTCCAGCACATGCATCTATCGCTGGGCTTACGCAGCCTGAGAAGGTATTACTGATACAAAGATCCAGGAACCCTTTTATTGACAAAGAATCCTATGACTTTCACTTCCTTCTGTAACATTCCATAGCCTTCCCCAGCTTTGCACAGGCTAAAATTGTGATCTCAATACCCTGAGTATGTGTTTTTTTTTTTATACCATTTTCTGTATACTACTCAGGTTTCCATAAAGAAAAACTGCATAGCTACAGTACCCAGCATATACATCAGCCAATTTTAATGTTATAATCATGAGCATTTCTAAAATATCATACAAAATATAGCAAACAGATTGTGTCTAATAAAATGTAAGTACCATACTAATGTAAATATAAAAAATGGTCAGAAGAGTACAGTCCAGATGTTTACCAAATGATCCTGATTCCCATATGACTTGATTATTTCTCAGTAGGTACATGTAATAAAGATAACAACTGTGGAAAAGGACCAATAGTGTTTTATTTTTCAAAAAGGTGGATAACTAATAGTGATGTACCGAACTGTTCGCTGGTGAATAGTTCCCGGCGAACATAACGTGTTCGCTTTCGCCGCTGCGGGCGAACACATGCGCGGTTCGATCCGCCCCCTATTCGTCATCATTGAGCAATCTTTGACCCTGTGCCTCACGGTCAGCAGACACATTCCAGCAAATTAGCAGCAGACCCTCCCTTCCAGACCCTCCCACCTCCCTCCCAGCATCCATTTTAGATTCATTCTGAAGCTGCATTCTTAGTGAGAGGAGGTAAAGTGTAGCAGCTGCTCATTTGATAGGGAAATTGATAGCTAGGCTAGGGTATTCAGTGTCCACTACAGTCCTGAAGGACTCATCTGATCTCTGCTGTAAGAACAGCACCCCAAAAAGCCCTTTTTAGGGCTAGAACATCAGTCTGCTTTTTTTTTTTTTCTGTGTAATGTAATTGCAGTTGCCTGCCAGCTTCTGTGTCAGGCTCACAGTGAATACTGTGGCCATTTGCCCAGTGCCACCACTCATATCTGGTGTCACAATAGCTTAAAGGACCACTCTAGGCACCCAGACCACTTCAGCTTAATGAGGTGGTCTGGGTGCCAGGTCCTTCTAGGGTTAACCCATTTTTTTCATAAACATAGCAGTTTCAGAGAAACTGCTATGTTTATGAATGGGTTAAGCCTTCCCCCTATGTCCTCTAGTGGCTGTCTCATTGACAGCCGCTAGAGGCGCTTGCGTGCTTCTCACTGTGATTTTCACAGTGAGAGCACGCCAGCGTCCATAGGAAAGCATTATGAATGCTTTCCTATGTGACCGGCTGAATGCGCGCGCAGCTCTTGCCGCGCGTGCGCATTCAGCCGACGGGGAGGAGAAGAGGCGGATCGGAGGAGGAGAGCAGGAGGAGATCTCTCCGCCCAGCGCTGGAAAAAGGTAAGATTTAACCCCTTTCCCCTTTCCAGAGCCGGGCGGGAGGGGGACCCTGAGGGTGGGGGCACCCTCAGGGCACTCTAGTGCCAGGAAAACTAGTATGCTTTCCTGGCACTAGAGTGGTCCTTTAAGCTTGACATTTAAAAAGAAAAAAAATGTTTTCACTGTGATAGATTGAATAGCAGTTAGTTGTCTGCCAGATTCTGTGTCAGGCTCAGTGGATACTGTGCCCATTTGCCCAGTGCCACCACTCATATCTGGTGTCACAATAGCTTAAGCTTGACATTTAAAAAGAAAACATTTTTTTTTCACTGTAATAGATTGAAGAGCAGTTAGTTGCCTGCCAGCTTCTGTGTCAGGCTCACAGTGGATACAGTGCCCATTTGCCCAGTGCCACCACTCATATATGGTGTGACTATAGCGTGCCTTTAAAAACAAAAAAAGTGTTTCACTGTAAGCTAATAGCAGTTAGTTGTCTGCAAGCGTCTGGGTGTCAGGCCTTCAGCGTGTGCTCTGCCAACCTCAGCAAGTGTAATTTGCCACTCATATCTGGTGTCTGTATAGCGTGCTTTTACAAAGAAAAAAAGTTTTTCACTGTAAGCTAATAGCAGTCAGTGTCCTTAAAGCGGGTGTCAGGCCTTCAGCGTGTGCTCTGCCAACCTCAGCAAGTGTAATTTGCCACTCATATCTGGTGTCTGTATAGCGTGCTTTTACAAAGAAAAAAAGTTTTTCAGTGTAAGCTAATAGCAGTCAGTGTCCTTGAAACGAGTGTCAGGCCTTCAGCGTGTGCTCTGCCAACCTCAGCAAGTGTAATTTGCCACTCATTTCTGGTGTCTGTATAGCGTGCCTTTACAAAGAAAAAACTTTTTTCACTGTTATAGATTGAATAGCAGTTAGTTGTCTTCAAGCGGGTGTGTCAGGCCTACAGCGTCTACTCTTCCAACCTCTTCCAGTGCACATTGCCACTCATATCTGGTGTCACAATAGCGTGCATTTAAAACCAAAAAATTTGTTTCACTGTTATAGATTGAATAGCAGTTAATTGTCTTCAAGCGGGTGTGTCAGGCCTACAGCGTGTACTCTGCAGACCTCTAACAGTGCACATTGCCACTCATATCTGGTGTCACAATAGCGTGCATTTAAAACCCAAAAACTTTTTTCACTGTTATAGATTGAATAGCAGTTAGTTGTCTGCAAGCGTCAGAAACTCTCCCCCTTGCCCGGCGTCTGACACCTGGCTTGTCTGAACTATTAGACCGCCAGCTTTTACCATACAAGCTGGTGGAGTCTGAGGCGTTCAAAAAATTTGTAGCTATTGGGACACCACAGTGGAAGGTACCCGGACGAAATTTCTTTGCACAAAAGGCAATCCCCAACCTGTACTCGAATGTGCAAAAGGAAGTAATGGCATGTCTGGCACACAGTGTTGGGGCAAGGGGTCCATCTGACCACTGATACCTGGTCTGCAAAGCATGGTCAGGGCAGGTATATCACCTACACTGCGCATTGGGTAAACCTGCTGACGGCTGCCAAGCATGGAATTCGTGGCTCTGCAGAGGAGTTGGTGACACCGCCACGACTTGCAGGCAGGCCTGCTGCCACCTCCTCTACTCCTCCTACTCCATCCTCTTCCATAACCTCCTCGGCTGAGTCCTCTTCTGCTGCTGCATCTTGCTCCACATCAACGGCACCCCCCCAGCTCCCCAGGTGCTATTCCACATCCCTATTCTGCTGTGTGTCAGTGTGTATCATGGTCTCTGAGGAAAGGTGTTAATACATACCTGCCAAGTGACCCTATGTAGGGGGAACAGTCTCTATTCTGCTCTTTGTCAGTGTGTATCAGGGGCTTTGAGGACAGGTGTCAATCCATATCTGCCAAGTGACCCTATGTAGGGGGAACAGTCTCTATTCTGCTCTGTGTCAGTGTGTATCAGGTTCTCTGAGGACAGGTATCAATCCATATCTGCCAAGTGACCCTATGTAGGAGGAACAGTCCCTATTCTGCTCTGTGTCAGTGTGTATCAGGGTCCCTGAGGACAGGTGTCAATCTGCCAAGTGACCCTATGTAAGGGGAACAGTCGCTATTCTGCTCTGTGTCAGTGTGTATCAGGGTCCCTGAGGACAGGTGTCAATACATATCTGCCAAGTGACCCTATGTAGGAGGAACAGTCCCTATTCTGCTCTGTGTCAGTGTGTATCAGGGTCCCTGAGGACAGGTGTCAATCTGCCAAGTGACCCTATGTAAGGGGAACATTCCCTATTCTGCTCTGTGTCAGTGTGTATCAGGGTCCCTGCGGACAGGTGTCAATCCATATCTGCCAAGTGACCCTATGTAGGGGGAACAGTCCCTATTCTGCTCTGTGTCAGTGTGTATCAGGGTCCCTGAGGACAGGTGTCAATACATATCTGCCAAGTGACCCTATGTAGGGGGAACAGTCCCTATTCTGCTCTGTGTCAGTGTGTATCAGGGTCTCTGAGGACAGGTGTCAATCCATATGTCAAGGTGTCAATCCATATCCATTGTGATTTATGCCATTTATGTATTAAAACCAAACTCTGCATCAACTGTGTAATTTTCCATGGGAGTTTTGCCATGGATCCCCCTCCGGCATGCCACAGTCGAGGTGTTAGTCCCCTTGAAACAACTTTTCCATCACTATTTTGGGCAGAAAGAGTCCCTGTGGGTTTTAAAATTCGCCTGCCCATTGAAGTCAGTGGCGGTTCGCCCGGTTCGCAAACGTTTGAGGAAGTTCGCGTTCGCCATTCGCGAACAGAAAATTTTATGTTCGTGACATCACTAGTCTGCATCATTGATGATCCTATTTTCTGACTATCATCTTTATTTAAGGGCTTGTTTCTATTTCTATCTACTTTAGTATCAATAATGCAGTTAAAATCCCCGCCAATGGGGGGCGTGGCTAGCTGAGCAAGCAACCAGACGTGCTGATGTGGAGCTCCTGCAGGCCCCATCGACAAACACACTATTTAGCCACAAAGAGTGGTCCTAAAAGACCCACAAAGAATACCTGCACACAGCAGAACCCCCACAGAGAGAAATGGGGAGAAAAAAACGCAAGCTGACACACTCGGGAAGCTCAAAACAGCCCGACATCAGCGCGTCCTTCGACAGGCCGCAACAACAGGCGCAGCCCAAGATGGCGCCCGAGCGGACCCGAGACTCTAGCTACTCAGACGAATCCCCGGAGGAAGATGACCACAGGCCCTCGGTGACCCCAAACCGGGTTTACGTGAGTGAAGATTCAGACTCCGACACCTCACCCTCCACTAAAGGGGACATTAAAAGACTGCTAAGTCAACCTGCTGGAGGTCTGAAAGGCCGACCTGGCGGGAGTGCGGTCTGAAGTGGATGGTATAACCACGCGGATCAGTGTGGTGGAAACGAGGGAGGAGAAGAGAGATCAGGAGCTGGCAGGAGTGAAGGCCCAAATAGAGGCCATGTCCCAGCAACTCACTAGACTCACACGTACGGTCACCTCGCTGGAAGCGAGGCATCGTAAGAAAAACGTTAGGATTCGCGGTGTCCCGGAGAGTGTGGGTATAGAGGCCATACTAGGCTTTGCCAACTTGGTCCCAGAAACACTAGGCGTGCGACCCACAGCAGGAGCCTCACCCGTCACGGCGGCATTCCGAATTAGAAAAGCCCCGACGGCACCGGCTGACACCTCAAGGGACGTCATAGCAGTGACACGGGACATATCCACAAAAAGTGTGATTCTGGCCCGCTCCAGGAACAACCCTACCACTATGGTGCAAGGCAACCCCATCCGGATCTACGACGACCTACCTTTCACGGTGCTCCTGGAGAGGCGGAGGTTCCTACCTGTGACAAGGGAACTCCGCGATAAGGGGATACGATACAGGTGGGGCGCATCGGGCAGCCTTATAGTACAACAAGGAGAATCGGTACTCACTTTATCGGCGCATGAGGATCCGGCGGAATTTCTAAGGGCGCTCCATCTGCCGACGCAAGTCTCCCCTACAGGGAAAGAAAACGCAAACCTAACGCCCGAAGGACCCAGTCGGGCAAGAAAACAGACCACTGACGCTGACCACACGCAGCGCAAGATGAGAGTTCTGCACCCACCATAGATTGGGACATTGGGAGGTAAACAGGACTTTTAATACCCCAGGGGACCCAAAAACACTCACGCTACCCCCTGCCCAGGTCTTCACCTGTCTCACATTCCACGGCTCTACCAAAACTCTCCCTACAGCTGTGCATCGTCAGCATTACTACACTCCTGTAATTTTTATTTTATCTTATATATTTTTTCCTTTTTTCATATACCAGTCACCTTTTACAGAGTCAACAGTTTTTCTATTTTTCGATATGGAATGGGGAGCTATTCACAAACCTGCGGTTCCCTGGCTGAATGAACATTTTGACAGTAGTCTATGTGTAAATTTTACGTTCAAGCTACCTGCTAACCCAACACTGAGATACAAATGGGCATTTATTAGTTTCAGAGAATTTACGTGTATATACTTACCTGACTAGCACTAGACATAATGTTTTTTACAGTGTAAGGTCTCTTGCTATCTGCACTTATGATTATTTTGTAGAAAGTAACTGCAAGGGTACGACGACAAAAGCGATGCATACCTCACTACTCTAACCAACTGTTTCGAATGCAATGAGACATGCCTTCGATGGAACTAGGTTCCTAACACATGCACAGTGAAGCACTTCATCTCATAGTACATATAGCAGGACCAGCGTGGCCACGCTGTAATTTGTAATGCTCACTATACAATCATAATTCAGGCGCAGCCTTGACAGCTTAGTACATAGGTAATGCGTGTGCAGGCATAGAGGTCTCTACATCCTCTAATATATTATACGATTACTTTAACGTTCTTGTGCATTATGGTATTCCAATGTCTCTTGAGTGCGCTCTTTCTTCAAGTTTTTAATTTTCCAAATTCCCTCTGGCTCTCAATACTGACTGCTACTTTTGACTTGTAGACGTGACTGCTATGCCCACCTGAGTGGTTGACGAGACTAGGAAATTGTATAAAAAACAGCCACCTCTGCGGGTCATTAGGGGGGATAATGCCACCGACTATGTGATATGCTCTGCACGCAGGCTCAATATCTTTAAGGAACTCTAGATACTTCAACGAGATGCCAGACCACACGTATTATAGTCTTAAGCTGCAGCAAGATCATATATACCAAAACAAGTATACTTAGCCATGTCATCTAGATAATCCTTGTTACCCAAATAAGTCTCATAAATATAACACCCCCAAAAATACACTGTTATCACAGCGAGAATAGAACAGCTAGACTTACACATTACAATCTGTTTATTTTAAATGTCTACAATGTTGACCTTGTTAATCTTTATACCACTTTCAAAAGTGCTCTGTATTTCTTCTGCCATGTCATTATCTGTTAATGAACGGTTTGCTGTGCTATTGTGGCGCAGCGGGCCGAACTGTAATTTCATGCACAAACAAAAATAAAGAATTTAAAAAATAAATAAAAAATCCCCGCCAATGATCAGGCTTCCAGACGACACGCGGTCAACCTTTTGTATTAGGCTTTCCAAAAATCTATGTGGGAGTTGACTTGGAGCATATACATTTACCAGGGTATACAGTATGTCATTAATTCGAGCTATGACTATTAAAAACCTGCCACCAAGATCGGTCTCCTCATAAACAAGCTCATATTTCAAACTATTTGAGAAAATGATTGCTACTCCTCTTTTCTTGTTTTTTCCAGTCAAGTTAGATCTGTGTACCACTGGAAATGTTTTATAATTCCATAGCTTAGATGTAGAGTTAATCCAATGTGTTTCCTGAACGAAACCAATATCAGTTTTACTGTCAATTAGTAATTTGTATAAATAACCTATTTTCTGTCCTGAGTTTAAGCCCCTTGCATTAATAGATAATATGTTAAGTGACATCTTGCCACTGCTCCCCCCACCTCTTCCTCCCCTCTGACCACCTCTCAGATAGCAGCCACACACAAATCCTCTCATGCTTTTTCCATTCGGCCAAAATGAAGTTGTGTATTTATTATGCTCGTTTTCTGCCAACATCCATTCTTTATTTTTCTCCTTTCACCCTTTTCCTTCCCTTCTTTTCCTTTTATTTTCTTTTAAGTGCAACTAAATTAGGAAGACTTTAACCCCATCTGTTTATACATATTGTACCTTTTAACCCCTCCTTCTTGTTCGTCACTTTTAGTGTAAACCATTATTATATGTATCACAAACATTTTTTTCCTTTTTCCTCTTTCTTTTTCTTATATATGTGTTTACTTTCAGCAACTCTAAGTGATTTCTATTTCTTTTAAACCGTGCTAGAAAACCCTTATCATATATTGACCCAGTTTGAGATCGAAACGAAGAAAAAAAAAAGACATTTTTTTTCAATTTGAGGTAAACTTCCAAGTTGTCAATTTCTCTTTAAGTGCCGTATTGTCTCTAAAGATATATGTTTGGTCCTTAAAAAAGACCATGATTGCCATCGGAAACAGCCACTTATATCGTATCTCCATATTTCTGAGAATTGACGTCTCCTCTGAAAAAGTTCTTCTTGCTTGTCTTGTCTTTTGTGATAAGTCCTGAAAAAGTTTTAGATGCCTCCATTCTTCAGTGTCCAGGATCTTGTTCCTTGCTTTCTGTATAATTGGATTTTTTATCCGGAAGCTCAAAAAACAAACTATAACATCTCTTGGATAAGATTTATCAATTCCATTTGGTTTAGGCAGTCTATGAAATCTTTCAAAAGGTTCAGGACCCAAGGTCTGCGGGGACAGAATATTTGAAAAGAAGCTATCACGATAAGACTATAGATCTTCTTGTGTTATTGATTCTGGTATGCCTCTAACTCTTATATTATTTCTCCTGGAGTGTCAGGGTATTTATATCGGCAGACATTTTGTGCTATGATAGAAATTAAAATGTATATTGTCAGAATCACTCTGAACAGAGCAGACTCCATTTTGTTATTTTCAAGCTAACAAAAGACACAAGATTTCTATCCTTTCTGTAATGCTAACTACTGAGCTGGGAGCTTAGGAATGCTTAGTATATACAAACCAAGTAATAAGAAATGAGAACGGGGGATGGACAGACTGTCTAAATGCTAATGGAATAGAATTAATTCTAAACCCAGACATAAGTGACAGAGAAGATTAAATAATGTAGTTTTACTTTCGATATTGTATAAGGTCCTATTGTAATTTAGGGGTCATATTTAGTTTATAACTGTCATATTAGAAATTATAGCAGAATTTGCCAGACACGTAGTCTGGACAAAACTCAAAAGAACTCTTTGAACTGACAGAAAACTTAAATTCTAAATAACCAAAAAGATAAGCTAAATTACGTAAAAAAAAGCCACCAGGAAAAGTTAACTCTTTCCTGGATAGGAATGTTTAGTGGGACGAGACTGCCCTCTATACACCAAATACTTAAATTGCTATCTGGAAGGTAACCACACCAGTTTTCTATTGGTCTATCACCTAGTGAAAATTCCATTTAAAAAGTTAAGACAAAGGGAAGAGAGAGGTAAGCAAAGGAGTAAGCAAGGGGAGAAGAAAGACAAGGAGTCAGAAAGAAGCAAGTGAGTCAGAGCGAGAAAGAGACCCATGACAAACATTCATTGACACTTAGCTACCTGAGAACATATGATGAGAATGTCTACTCAACTGGTAATTATACTGGTTTCATTTAATTGATCTAAATTAATTAAAATTTTCTAATAGAATGGATAAATCATGATCAGATTTCATCCAGTCATGGATATGACTGGATAAATCATGATCAGATTTCGATATTTAGAAATCTTAGCTACTAAAGAATATATAGTTATAGCATCCCATTCTGCAGATGGGAAAATAATAATTATGTATTATGTGATTTATCACATGTTAGCATATCGTGGTATTTGCTCTAAGATAAGATAAAATATATATTTAGGCAAGTTAAAATTCTGCTTATAGAACATGGTAGATTACTCTTATTGGATGGTTCCAAGAAATGACTAATGAGCTGGTTTAGCTGTTATTTTATTTAAGATTTCATGAGAATAGGTCTTAATTACCTAGGAGGTCTAACCAGCAATGAAATGGTTATTCTAACTTTTAGCTAAAGTTTTATGCCCTTAAGCTGCAAGCTGTGTGAAACTTTCAATTTCTTTGTCTCTGTGAAACACCGTCATAAATCATTGTCTTGACAATTGGCTGTGTTAACCATTGGAATGTGTATTGCCATTGTATTGCATACCATGTTATACTAAATATTAATTGATTATTATCAAGCATGTTACATATTATTATTATTTAATTTGTCACAATAAATTGTATCCATTTTTATAACAAATTGTGATTTTATTTATATGGAATACATTTCACTTACACAATAACCATCTTTGGGATCTGAGAATTGAAATAGTGGGCAATTCTCAACTGTTTACTATTATTATCCCATAAATATCCCCACAGGAGCGATCTTCTAGATTTGTGATTTTAATCTCAATGTCTTGCAGTTTCTTCTCTAGTTGTATATTGGATGATTTAATATGTTCGTAATCATCTTGAACTTTTTGTAATATAATTTACTGACTTGAGATTTTCTCAGAAAGAATGGAGATTTCCAATCTAAGGTAGTTTGTATTATGTTCAATATCATTTTTTTTTATGTAGATTGTCCAGCATTTGAGTTAGTACTTGTTGCGAAATTCCCTGTGAGATTTTTGGCAAGTGTGGGAAATCATCTTCTGATAAATTAGATGTTTGATGAACGGAAAGCTCGGTATTTTCTAAGGGCAAAGATTTTCGCTGCTTCTCTGGTTTTGTAGGTGCCATTTTAGGTGAATAATATGTGCTAATTGATGCTTTCTTTTTCTCAGTATTTAGGGCTTTTTCTTTCTTAGGAGCCATGTGTAGTGAGGGATGTCCTGCTTCAGTTTGATAAAAAAATTTATATTGCCTTTACCCCTTAGCTTTACCTTTAGCTTTATTTTCAAGCATAAAATACGCTGTTTGTTGGAGTTAAGTGATGCTGTTTTACATCTAAGTACCCTTCACTTGGGAATGTATAATTCTTTAACACATATGTCTTTAAACTAGATGATGCTAGTTTAACCTCTTGCAGGTTTTAGTAATTGACATATAGTTTGATTCCCACCAGCCTTTATTGCTTAGAAAGGTTCAGTCCTTTTTAAATATAGCTTTAAATAAGTATGGATTATTTGTCTCAACAAGTAAGTAAGTAGCAGAAAAATAGGTATTACTTACAAGTATTAGCTTTGTATTCACTGGGTTCTCTGTCCCCAGCTTGTAAGCTCCTCTTGCCTTTTTTTCCCCTCTTTTCTTCCTTTCTCCAAGATGTCTCACATGCTGTCCCTCACATCAATAACAAAGCCGATCTTTCCACTTGAAGAGCCCAAATACCAGCAGCCTGTAGAGTTGTGGAGTCAGTCTTAGCTAGATGACGGTCCCTGTCATCCCGATCTGCCTCGCCGTTTCAACTTCTTTTGCACCGTCGAACTCGGCGTCCATGCTGCCTCACTACCTCACTTCCTGGTCCCGGAAGTGCGCGGACCTGTTGCGTGCGCACATGCTTACGTCACGTACCGCCCGCCAATCTCCCCGTCCAGCGTTAGAAACACACTTTAAAGTCCTAAACAGATGGTACTTGGTACCGGATAAATTAAATAAAATATATCCCTCAACTAATCCGGTTTGCTGGAGATGTAGACATGTAAGAAGTAATTTTAGACACATCTGGTGGGATTGTCACAAATTAAGAAATCTTTGGTTGGTAACACAAAAGTTTATATCTAAAAATCTAAAACTTGAGTTGAAAATTTCCCCAGAGGTCGTTTTGTTACATTTAAATTAGCCACCTATGCCGTATGAATTAAAAGCAATTCTTATACATCTTTTTTTTTAGCTATTAAAATAGTTGTTGCGAGATGGTGGGAAAAAAGATTTTAGAGGTCCCTTGGAAGAAAGTAAAAAAACAACTCCAGTTTCAGATAAAAATGGAGTTGATGCTGAGTAAACAAAAACTAAGTAAAAAAGTATCTGTTTGGATGAAATGTCTAGAACTGATTAATACAGGAAATACTAGATAAGTAAATCTTTACTAATTGGAAGCAATACCAACCAACTGTGTATACCTTGAACATTGGAAATATATAAGCCATATCTAAAGCTCCTCCTACCCTACTTAAGGAAAATTTTCAAAATGTCCTATTTTGCTGCAATGTTGTCTTGTGTTATATTGCAAATTTGTATAATATATGTACTATTAATAATGCAATGTTAAATCCTATATCTTAAAGAGGCCTTCATTTTATATGTAAAATTTGTATGAATTGAATATTGACTATAGAAGCACAAATTACTAACAGAAGTATTGCAATTTGTTAAATGTTTAAAACAATTGAAAGGAAAAGAAAAAATAAAGATAAAAAAAAAAAAGGGATGTATGGAAAACAGTAGATATACTCATGAAAGGGGCAAGTCCAGAGCATACGATGCAGGGTTCTCGTTGCTTAGGATGCTGAAAGGACCAATGAGACAAGGAGCGAACTTCATCGAGGACACTCTGAGAAGGATATTTCGGGTAGAAAGCCAAACCCTATGCCCCACCACAAATAAAGGAGCTGCACAACAATGCCTGTTCACCCGTACCTTCTGTCTTTGGGCAGCTTTCAAAAATAGTTGTTGAACCTGCTCCCAAGTACTTTGTAAACCAGCCATGTGCTCATCCAGAGAAAAACATGTTACTTGCGCTCTATCCTTTATCCCTATGTATTTTTAAAAACAAATTGAGGTCTTTTAGTTACCTCCAATGGCCATGAGAGGATTGAGCCCACCTGCCACATCAAGGCAGACCCCCCTAGGTGGGTCCTAACTCTAACCATTCACCTTGCTTCCTTGAGCCTCTGGCAAAAATCTCTAATGAGACAGAAAGGGGTATTTTTTATATACACCCCTATACATTATTAACCCTTAATAGGGAACACATGGGATGGGCGGCTGCATTTTAACAAGGCTGAGTAATACAAAAATTGGATACAAATGCAGAAAGAAAAGTCCTGCGCTCAACTCCCATCACTACTGGGCGGCTGCAATGACTACAGTACACATCAGCCCCAATACATAGTAAAAACCAAAGAAAAACATGTTACTTGCGCTCTATCCTTTATCCCTATGTATTTTTAAAAACAAATGGAGGTCTTTTAGTTACCTCCAATGGCCATGAGAGGATTGAGCCCACCTGCCACATCAAGGCAGACCCCCCTAGGTGGGTCCTAACTCTAACCATTCACCTTGCTTCCTTGAGCCTCTGGCAAAAATCTCTAATGAGACAGAAAGGGGTACTGTAGTCATTGCAGCCACCCAGTAGTGATGGGAGTTGAGCGCAGGACTTTTCTTTCTGCATTTGTATCCAATTTTTGTATTACTCAGCCTTGTTACAATGCAGCCACCCATCCCATGTGTTCCCTATTAAGGGTTAATAATGTATAGGGGTGTATATAAAAAATACCCCTTTCTGTCTCATTAGAGATTTTTGCCAGAGGCCCAAGGAAGCAAGGTGAATGGTTAGAGTTAGGACCCACCTAGGGGGGTCTGCCTTGATGTGGCAGGTGGGCTCAATCCTCTCATGGCCATTGGAGGTAACTAAAAGACCTCCATTTGTTTTTAAAAATACATAGGGATAAAGGATAGAGCGCAAGTAACATGTTTTTCTTTGGTTTTTACTATGTATTGGGGCTGATGTGTACTGTAGTCATTGCAGCCGCCCAGTAGTGATGGGAGTTGAGCGCAGGACTTTTCTTTCTGCATTTGTATCCAATTTTTGTATTACTCAGCCTTGTTACAATGCAGCCGCCCATCCCATGTGTTCCCTATTAAGGGTTAATAATGTATAGGGGTGTATATAAAAAATACCCCTTTCTGTCTCATTAGAGATTTTTGCCAGAGGCTCAAGGAAGCAAGGTGAATGGTTAGAGTTAGGACCCACCTAGGGGGGTCTGCCTTGATGTGGCAGGTGGGCAAAAACTGGCAGCAGACATCAAGAAGGAGGTACAAGCAATTGGGGAGCACACAGCTCATTTAGAAGACAAGACAGAGGAGATTATAGAGGCACACAACAATCTGGCTGATGCCTATACTAACTTCTCTGCAAAACTTCAGATGCTAGACACTAAGGTTACTGACGTGGAGGATAGAGCCCGCAGAAATAACATCCGCCTGCGTGGCATCCCAGAGGAGGTCAAGGCACAAGATTTAAAGCCATACTTAACCCAGCTATTCCAAACGCTGCTGCTAGATGACTCAGCCCAGGAATTGGAGCTAAACAGGGCTCACAGGCTAATGAAACCGTGGAACATCCCCACGGTGGCACCCAGAGATGCCATAGTCCGCGTCCACTTTTTTGCCACCAAAGAGCGACTGATGCAGGCGGCCAGAGACCCTGCACAACTGGCAGGCAGGTATGCAGGCCTTCAGCTTTTTGCAGACCTATCTCCAGCTACACTAGCAAAACGAAGATCCTTTGGTACCATCACCAGGGCGCTGAGAGAGGCGCAAATCCCTTACAAATGGGGATTTCCCACCCGCCTCATGATCCACAAGAACGTCTCAGACAGGATTCCCGTATCGCCAGAAGGTGGTCACAAAATACTGACACAATGGAACATTCCGCTCCAAGCAATTACTTCGCCCGCCGGGAACCCGGAGCCGTTGGCTGACCACATACTGGGAACCCGGAGCCGTTGGCTGACCACATACTCTTAACACACTGATGTGTGGGGAAATCCTCCCCTCCTACTATCTCTTTCACCTTCTATATTCTCTAACAAACACAACATTTTAAAATAAATAAATATATATATATATATATATATATATATATATATAAATATATAAATTCATTAATTAATTTAAAAAAGAAAATAATAATAATAAAAAAAAAACACCAACTCAGAAGTTCCAACACCGTTGCTACTCTCAAGGAACAAAACCTATACTTTAGCACCAAGAAACCAAGCTGGACTTGCTCTGGCTAGCTCACAAGGCCTACATTAGAGGGGTTTTGATTAAACATGCTAGTTGTGCTAAAGCACAAAGGCTTAAAACATATTTGGACCTTACCAAAAAACTGACGGAAATATCTGCATTAAACAAATCAGCCCCATGCCCCCAACAAGCGAAGGAGCTCAAACACATACAGCGCCAACTAGAAGAAATAGAACTGGCCAAAACCAATTTTATGCTCTGCAGATTTAAACGGCGCTTCTTTGAACGAGGTAATAGAGCTGGAGCTCTTCTAGCCTCACAACTGAAAAAAAGAGCATTAGCCACAAAGATTGCATATATACACACAACAAGGGGAGACAGGCTTTTAAACCCAGACGCAATCGTACAAGAATTTGCCAAATACTACAGCTCACTGTATAACCTTGGGGATGACCCCTCGACCCATGTCACAACCCAGAATGAGATCAACACATTCCTAAATAAGACCCACTTGCCCAGACTACAGGAAACAGACATGCAGACACTCCTTACGTCTATCACGCTTGAGGAAATACAGACCCATATCAAGGCCCAACCCACAGCAAAGAGCCCGGGACCAGATGGCCTATCGGCTACCTATTACAAGACGTTTCATAACCAATTGAGCTCTCACCTATTCACCCTGTTCAATGACAGTTTCCAAAAAGGTACCCTCCCTAGGGAAATGATCCTAGCCCATATAGTTACCCTACCAAAGCCAGGCAAAAAAACAACTGTTTGTCCGAATTTTAGGCCAATCTCACTCCTAAACATAGATACAAAACTATATGCCAAAATAATAGCGGATAGACTTAGCTCACTCCTACCTAAACTCATACACTACAATCAGGCTTTAGTAAGGGGAGGCAGTGTCAGACAACTCCAGGCATCTCTTGAATGTGATACATCTCATCCGAGAGGAATAGAGCGAGGGCCTTCTCTTAGCGCTGGACACGGAGAAGGCCTTCAATAGACTTAATTGGTTATACATGGAGGAGGTGATGACTCCCTCCCCTGTTTATCACAGCAATAATGGCATTATACACCAGCCCTACAGCTAGTGTCTCAAATGCGGGTTTTATCCCCCCCCCCCCATTTGCCATCATGAACGGGACCAGGCAGGGGCCCCCCCATTTGTTCATTTTATCCCTGGAGCCCCTAGCTCAGCTCCTACAAGAATCCCAAGACATCACAGGCATTTCAATCGAAGACCAAGCCCACAAACTCTTGCGCTTTGCAGATGATATCATCCTAACACTCTCTCGACCAGAAAGGTCACTTCCCTGGCTGGTAGACCTATTGAATACCTTTGGGAAAGTGTCCTACTACAAACTTAACGCGGGCAAAACACAGGCGCTACCTATTAACATACCAAGAAACAAACAGACGATCCTCGCTAACCTCTGCCAGTTTGACTGGAGAGAAGACTATGGAGTGAAAATTACCAAATCAATAACAACAATAATACAACACAACCATATCCCGATGCTGGCAACCCTGAGACAAGAGCTGGGGGGTTGAAGAGATGTACGAATCTCGTGGCTGGGCCGCATAAATGCCCTTAAGATAATGTCACTACCTAAATTACTATACATCTTCAGAATGCTCCCTAAACAGATCCTGAAAAGCTACTGCGAGAAGGTACAAAAACTGTTTATGGATTTTTATCTGGCTTAGAGGCAGGGCCAGAGTAGTGAGGGAGGTGTTACAGAGACCATTTTATGAGGGTGAAATGGGTGTACCTCAGGTATGGGCATATAGCAGAGCGGCTTTACTAGCTCAAGCAATCAACCTCCACGCACCCCATGGAATACTAAGCTGGCTAGACATGGAACAGAAGCAAATGCCAGGGGATTCACCAATAGCACATATGTGGACACCCCCCTCCCTGAGAAAACCACACCCCCTCCTATACCCAACCACAAGAGCGTCGCTGGATGCATGGTCTACCTTCCACACGAGACACTCACACTCTAAATTTCACCGATTGGTGCCACTGGCAGCCCTAAAAACTATATCTCCATGGCTTTCGGTCCGACAACAGGAAGACAGGGGAGTCAAAAGTTTGTCACAACTGATCCTAGGGGGAGAGCTAATCCCATTCCCGACCTTGCAGGAAACTATTCCAACTACCATCAAAATTTACGTTCTCATACCTGCAACTCAAAAGTGTTATATTAGAACGCGTAGATTATGAAGCGAAAGACACCACTTCTATAGAAAGTGACACGCGGCTACTGCTAGCTTCATGATGGACGTCACCGCTGAAACCCAACCTCCTCTCCGGCTACTATAGAACCCTTAATGCCCCTGGATCCCAGAACCCCATGACACTAGTGTCGCAGTTGGAAAAAGAAACAGGTAGAGTAGTTTCACAGGAGAGGTGGATAAGGCGACTAAAAAGGCGTTACCAGGTGTTACTCGCTGATCGAGGCTCGCCACAAGCTTATTTATCGCTGGTACCTTACCCCTGGCAGACTGAGGCGCATATACGAGACGGCATCAGCTGTATGCTGGTGATGCGGCCTAGAGAGGGGCACCATGTCCCATGTATGGTGGGAATGTCGGGCACATAAACAGTTGTGGACTGGGGTGGCAGAGCTGGTGGCGGCACTTCAGCTAGAGGTGCCAGTAGACCCAGAGATATATCTTTGGCTGTAGTTCCCCCCAGGGTGCCATTCCAGAGCCTTAATATCACATATTGTCCTTGCGGCTAGATCACTTATAGCCCTCAACTTGAAATCCAGCATATGCCCCACAAAAAAGGCGCTCATAGACAAAATTAACCTCCACTATGCATACGAACGTATGGCGATCCTCTCATTGAACGCTAACTGTACAATTACAAAGATCTGGGCCCTACACCCATCAACCCTTGGGGGAGGTGACCCTAAACCTAGCAGCCAAGACAGACCCCAACTACAATAAAAATAAAAAATAAAAGACAGCAGCACCCCGCGCAACCTCACTACCACACTGCGATCTTACTAGCCAATTCACAGTTAGACTACTGCACGTTAATTTTATTTTCCATTTCCATTTTCAATTGTATTTCTTCCACTTTTATTTCTTTACTTTTGGTTAACTGTTCTAATGTGACAAGAATGTTACCTAGTTTACATGCCAAAGCAGAACTGATACTACTGGATATTATCGCATACACCACGTAACCTTTCCCCTCTTGCCAGAACACAGGAAAGCAGGAGCCCAACTCATTTGAGAAGGACCATGCTCCACACCAACATCTAAACACTCCTCCGACATCTCCTCTCCATTCACATCAGCTTTGGCATTGCGTGGTCCAGGTCTATATGTGATTATAAAATTAAATCTAGACAGGAAGAGAGACCATCTCTAGAGTTGAGCGAACCAGAACTGAAAAGTTCGGGTTCGTACCGAACATTATGTTTTATGGACCCCGGGCCCTGAACACGGACATATCACTGTATGTTCGGGTTGGAGTTCGGTGTTCGACGATTTAATGGCGCGTTTGACTCGTGTGTCCTTAGAAGCCATCACAGCCATGCCTACTAATGACATGGCTGTGATTGGCCAGTGCAGCATGTGACCCAGCCTCTATATATAAGCTGGAGTTGCGCAGCACGCATATGCGGTCTTATTAGTGTAGGGAGAGGATTCTGCAGCTGATAAGGACAGCTTAGGAAAGAATTCTGTCAAATAGTACATTGGTGGGGTAGGGTGCACTTCATATCTGAGAGTCAAATAGAAGCTGCAAATACCGCAGTTACATCTGAGTTTTAAAAAGTAAATTTTTTTGGGTGCGAAATAGTACATTAGTGGGGTGCACTTCATATATGAGAGGCAAATAGAAGCGTCTAATAGTGCGCTTACTGTGCAGTGGTAAACATTCTAATTGTTTTGCTGCTAAACTGCTAAATAGTACATTTTGGGGCCTGTTCTTCATATCTGAGAGTCAAAGAGAAGTGGCTAATAGTGTGCTTACTGCGCACTTGTAAACATTCTAATTGTTTTGCTGCTAATCTGCTAAATAGTAAATTTTTGGGCCTGTTCTTCATACCCGAGAGTCAAATAGAAGCGTCAAATAGTGCGCTTAATGCGCACTTGTAAACATTCTAATTGTTTTGCTGCTAATCTCCTGCTTACATTGGAGTTTTAAAAAGTCAATTTTATAGCATGATAGGAGGCTTCATATTTGCTTAAGTCTCTCTTTACTAGAACTCCACAGCAGCACATTAACATAGAGATAAAAACACCAGAGACAAAAAAAATCAGGAATCTATAAAAGGCTTTTCCTCTTTCTTTGCTGCTCCGCAGACAGTACAGGTCAGAGTGCTACTACCTCCTGTTATATATGGGTGGTTGTGGATGTTTTACTGTATTTGTATGTTTATTACTGTATTGATTTATTTGTTTAGAGGGTATTTTTGCATCTACCTTCTTAGTGCTGTAGTGATTGATTTATTTAGCTATCTGTATTTTCTTCACCTCTCGCTTAGTGCTGTAGTGATTGCTTATTTACTCTGTCTTCCTGCATCTACCTTCTTATGGCTGCAGTGATTTATTTGTTTAGAATGTGTTTACCTCCCTACTGCCATTATGATTTATTTATTTAGATTGTATTTTTCTGTCCCTACTTTTTTGCTGTAGGGATGTATTTTCTCTTATGATTTTTCTGCATTTTCCTGTTTTGGGCACCCCTGTCTGGGGATTGTTTTTTTCTTGGGTTTGGGGGGGTTCCCTTCCTCCCTCTACCTTTTCTGGGTGGCTTTGCCCCCTTCACTTTTCGTCCATTTTGCGGCCGCTGGAAAGCGGTCCTCTGACCGCTTTCCATTGCCGACCGCCGGGACCCTGGAGTAAGACTCTGGTGGTCCCACGTGTTGGATCCCGCCCGCCGGCTCAGTCCGCCAAGCGAGATCCTCTGCTTCCCATGCAGTGCGGCGGCCCCGAGCATCCACTTCCCCGCGACCGCATGATCGGGTGGTGGCGGGCCCGGCCAGCTACCAGACTTACCGCATTAGTTCCGTCGATGGCAGGCACATGTGCTGGAGCTTTGACTGGGACTCAGCTATTGTCAGGGTCTTACCTGAGTTGGGAGTCTGTAGCGCAGATATGTCGCTCACCCTTGCAGATAGCCACAGGCCGAGGTGGTCAGGTAAGAATTCACCTGGCCTGTGGGTCTGTGCACGGGGGCTGTGCAGGATGCAGTACCAAATACGCAGGACAAGCAAGGACAGAACCAGCAGGATAGTCGAGGGATAGCCGAGGTCAAAGGATGCCAGAGGTCAGGAACAACAAGGAGTAGCCGAAGTCAAGGGATGCCAGAGGTCAGAATAAACGTAGTCACAAGCCGAGGTCAAATAAACGAAGGAGATAAACTGGAACACTGGAACGACACAGCAACACTAGATCAAAGACTTGACCCTGAATACAGGGCGAGGCTGGGTTTAAATACCCTGCTGATGATAGATCAGAGTCAGGTGAGACACAGACAAGTCAAGGTGCAGCCCCCGGTGTAGTAGCCATGCCAGGATGAACAAGACCGGAATCAGTAGTCTCTGGTAAAGTTGCTGTGGCTCAGAGGCAGAGAGCAGGACTAGGATAGATAAGTTCCCCGGTTCAAGTCCCCTGTTGGGAATTCCAGGAGCGACCACGTCTGGCCGTCTGTCTCACAGGTGAGTACCCTGACAGCTATGACTTGGGCGCATTGCACTCTCAGGCTATCCTGGCTTTGTGCCCCATGTGGCTGGCAGGTTAGGCTACTGGGGACCATAGTGGATGATATAGATCACATGCATGCTATATAGAGCTGTGCACAACCCCTCAAGGGTTACAGGCACAACTGGCAGTGTTACCGCTTATACTCATCACCCCCCTTTTTGTTTGTTCAGATGATTGCTTGCAGCGCTCTGTTTTATCATATTGACCAAAGGAGCACCTCTTGCACCTGACTACAGGTGTACTCATTATGCAAGTTCACTATTTACGGAGTGTCAAGCACTATTTAACTGAAGTGCGTTATCTACAGTTACACAATGGAATGCTTGGTACAGTCACACAGAAGAATGCTATCTACAGTTACACAGTAGAAGGCTATGTACAGTTACACAGTAGAAGGCTATGTACAGTTACACAGAATAATGCTATGTACAGTTACACAGAAGAAGGCTATGTACAGTTACATAGAAGAAGGCTATGTACAGTTACACAGAAGAGTGTTATGTACAAATACACGGAAGAGTTGCACGTACAGTTACACGGAAGAGTGTTATGTACATTTACATGGAAGAATGTTATGTACATTTACACAGAAGAATGTTATGTACGGTTACACAGAAGAGTGTTATGTACAGTTACACAGAAGAAGGTTACGTACAGTTACACAGAAGTGTGTTAATAACAGTTACACAGAAGTGTGTTATGTGCTATTAATATGAAGAAGTGTTATGTTCATCTTATCTGAAGAGCAAAAGGTACATTTTATCGGAGAATGGAATGCGCAGTTCCTCACCTGTACATCTCTGAAGGTCCTGACTTGTCTGTGCCCCAGGACTTGGACGGCTTTGTCCGTGCCTTACTGATTGGCCTGCTCTGCCTGTGCCCCATTGATTGGCCTGCTTTGTCTGTGCCCCATTGATTGGCCTGCTTTGTCTATGCCCCATTGATCTGGCCTGTGCTGTCTGTGCCAGAATGTCTGCATGTCAAGCCTACTGCCCCATACTCACGCTTGTGCATTGCCTGCGCTGCCCAACTTGCCTCTGTCACTATGTGGGGTGCTGCCCCTATCTCCCTGCCAGTGACTCTTATCCTCTATACTCCTTGAAGTCGCTTTGCCTGGGACCGCTGCACAGGAGAACCCTTATCCGGGTTAACAGCGCAGACAATGACTACTATGGCAGTGACCGCCTCTGTGGAATTAGGCTTCAGCCAGGGTCCTCCCTTAAGCTTATCAGGAGCGTAACGCTAGAGGGCACACCTTTAAAACGGCAGATGACTTGAACGAGTAAGACTCTCCTGGAGGAGAGCAGGAAAGGGCACATAAGCGCTACTGGAAGGGTGAAGGCCCTGAACCAGTGACTTGAATGAGTCAGACTCTCCTTGAGGAGAGCAGGCAAGTGCGCATTAGCGCTATTGGAAGGGTGAATGCCCTGAACCAGGCTCCCGGAAAGATAAGACTCCGAGGAGTGGCTAACCCCTCTGCAGTCGGCCAGTCGGCCAGACGGCCCTGCCTATATGGTGATGACCACCGGATGCGGCAGTGACCATCTTCTTAAAAAGGCAGCCGACTTGGAGGAGTCAGACTCTATGAGTGGAGAGCAGTCAAGGGCATATAAGCACTATGGGTAGGATGACGCCCGGAAAGATTAGACTCCGGAGAAGTGTCTAGCCCTGATATGATCGACCTTGACGGCCAGACGACACTGCCTATGTGGCGCAGGGGTGAAGGTCTTTGTAAACCCCCCAACCATGGCCGCCCTAGCTAAATGGCGGGCGGACCGGTTCCCCTTGGAGGGAGAGGACGATGGGGGTGTGGATTATGATGACGGCCCCTAGTGGCACCATGAGATGTAGAACAAAGTCCACTACAGGGGCCCCGACGACCTTGGAAGAAGAGGTCATCTCGTGGATCGCCCCTGTTCGACCCTCGATCCATTGCTCACCTGGTTTCTTTGGAATGATCTCTGCCCGATCACCTAGCACCATCAGTGTGTTTCTGGGCCCGTAGACCGCTGGCTTGAGAAGCCCGCAGGATAATTCAAGCGGTATTCCCAGCCGGGCTCCCGAACAAAGTAGCCGCAAACCCAGACTTAGACCCCAATGGGGCACTGCGGTTTTGCTGGTTAAGCACCTGTCTAGTATTCAGGAGATCCTGAGTGTGGCCCACTGCAGTGCCTATACTATTATGTCCGCACTGGAAAGAATTGTTCTCCGCTACACGAGTGAGTTGTGCTAGCGGAACATACAAGGAAGTATAAGAGCTGTCCTTTTTTACATGGAAGTACTTCACGGAGGCTTATCTCAGCTCCAACTCGTACCTTTTATAGGAGATTGGACCCTTGACCCGGAATTTAACACTTGCCTCCACTTTCAGATGACATCCCAGACGGGGCCCCGAGTCCGGGGTGGCAGACGACCCTATCCTAAACGCAGTTTGGACCGCTGGAGGTGCTTGAGATAAAGGGAACGGAGTCCCGGCACGAGTCTAAGATTGAACGTATATTCATTAGTTACTGTGAATTAGACGCGGCCCTCAAGAAACTTCTAGGGACTGCGGGGCCCAGTTCTGGTAAGGTGGCCTCTATTTTCTCCCTGGTGAGTTAGGTATCTTGTGCATCAGTCATTTGGGCGACAATACAACCTGGTTGGCAGGTTGGGAGGAATTGATGACATTCAGGAATACCAGAACTATCTGAAGAGATATTTCTCGTTTTCCATGCGTTGGGACCCGGACGCAACTCTTCATCGATACAGGACATCTTGCTGTACGGTCTACCAGGACGGGCTTGCCGGATCCCCTGCGAGGCACCTCCCAGACCGAAAGGTCAGAGGCTCCCTGCGTTTTCCCTTGTTAGAGTCCCTGGATTTTGTTTTTTTCAACCAGGGAAATATCGACCTCCTCTACATCTCAAGGAGTGGAGTCCTGGAGGGTGGATTGGACGCAAGGGGGTGACCCTTAGGCTCTCCTCTGCCCGAGTTCTCGTACATATGGAATAGTTTTCTCTGGGAGGACCCAGCATCAAGCATCCTGACCAGGTCGGCTGGATGACGGACCCGTTTGCTCAGCGATGGCCGCTTCCCTCCAGGAGTGTTGGACACGGAGATGCGGACAAGTCTCCTCTGTTTGTTTGGTCTCAGGACCTTTCTACAGGTGCCTCGGTCTGCTGGTGCTTTAGAATTATGATCTCCATTTCGGCAGAGTCGAACCTAGTTCTGGATTCCCTGGACCCTTGCTCATTTGATCTCGGGGATTGTGAGACTTTGGTCTGCATGGCGACCCTGACGTAGTAGGGTTCGGGTATTGTTCGGTCACTGTAACGGAATGCAATGTATCAGCATACGATATCCGTTGGTACATCTAGGAAATCCACAGTCAGAGTAGAAAGCAAGGCAATATCCCCAATCCTCCCAATAACCGGACGAAACACAGTTTGGGAGTCAACTAACTCTGTTTATTCACAGGCAGCATATTTATACAGTTCCCCATGCAAGGGGTTTCCATACAGTAATTCCAGGGGATTTCTCCCAACATGCACTGTGACTTTCCCAACAGGCATTGCTGCACGAGAAGGATACTCCCACTAAAATGGACGATTAAGTGGATTATCCCCTCGTGCAGCAAAACCGACAATTGACATTAAAATCTGTAATTCACACAATATTCGGTACTTCGGAATAACTGAACGTTCGGTAGATAGCTGGGGTCGGGGCGCACACTTTGGGAGAATACCGCTCCGATCCCAGCTGATTTGACCGAACGCCGCACATAATACAGTTAAACATTAAAGTGGGTTTAAAAGTACCGAATAAGTACGGGACACATAATGTACCGAACGCGGAAATCCCGAACGCTCTAGAAGTCCAGCGGTGTTCGGATCATTGAGTAGCCGTTTTCAGTTCCAGGCTCTCGACGACCGAACACCGCTGCAGAGACAAAGGATCCAAGATGGCCGACCGCCGCATGGTCGGTAGTCGAACGACGGCCACCTAGGAGAGCCCTTAATTACCGATTGCAACAATGTTGCAACCGGGTAATTGGTGCCACACGACCTGTGAATGTGTGGTCTACCTGGGGAGTCCACATTCGTACGGCGAACGGCCAGGATAGCCGTGTTTCGCCGTATGAATGCTTTGTATGCTGGCAGCATACGGCTGTCAGCATGCGAACGGCCATAGGAAAATACATATACAGTTAACGTTACATAGTATAGCTTCAGCCTACGGACAACCTGCAATGAATATAGTCCAGAAGTGGCTAGGTTTGCCACAATGCTCCCCCAGAACCAAGCCGGCATACACAGTCTGATCCCAACGGATCGGCTTGGGGATGTCCGGGAGAACACTCACAGATCACTTCTCGAGTTCAGTCTGTCTGGATAACCCGTCAGCGTTACCGTTTTGTTTTCCTGGCCGGTAATGGATAGTAAAGTCAAAGGGCTGCAGCGCCAAGCTCCAGCGCAGCAGCCTGGCATTGTCTCCAGACACACGGTTTAGCCACACTAACGGGTTGTGATCTGTGAGTAAGGAGAAAGGTTGTCCGTACAAATATGGCTGTAACTTTTTAAGGGCCCACACCACGGCCAGGCATTCTTTCTCGATGGCGGCGTAGCTCACTTCACGAGGCAGCAACTTGCGGCTTAAATAGGCTACGGGGTGTTCTCCGCCATCGGCTCCCACTTGGCTCAGTACTGCCCCCAATCCAAACATTGAAGCGTCTGTGTGAACAAGAAATCTTTTAGTTGGATCAGGAGCAGTTAACACAGGAGCATTAGTGAGAGCAGTCTTGAGTTGTTGGAATGCCTGCTCGCACTCTGGGGCCCAGACAACCAGTCGGGGAAGGTTCTTCTTCGTCAGGTCGGTTAGGGGTTTGGCCAGGGTGCTATAGTCAGGGACAAACTTTCTGTAATAGCCGGCTGTCCCTAAGAACGCCAGCACCTGGGTCTTAGTCCTGGGGGTAGGCCACTTGGCTACGGCCTCAATCTTGGCTGGCTCGGGCCTCTGCTGCCCACACCCTACACGGTGGCCCAGGTACTGCACCTCGGCCATACCTATGTGGCACTTGCTAGGTTTTAGCGTTAACCCGGCCTCCCCAATGCGATCTAATATCGCCCCTATATGGCGTAGGTGGTCTTCCCAGTTCTGGCTAAACACGGCTATATCGTCTAGATAGGCACAGGCATACTCCTGAAAACCGTCCAGTAGCCGATCTACCATCCGCTGAAAGGTAGCCGGGGCGTTTTTCATCCCGAAAGGCATGACCTTGAACTGGTACAGGCCAAACGGGGTGATAAACGCCGACTTGGGGATGGCGTCATCGGCTAGTGGGATCTGCCAGTACCCCTTACACAAATCAATGGTAGTGAGATACTGGCCCCGTGCCATCTTATCCAACAGCTCGTCTATCCGGGGCATCGGGTAGGCATCAGACACCGTTTTGTCATTTAGCCTCCGGTAGTCAACACAGAATCGGGTGGTGCCATCCTTTTTAGGTACCAGGACTACCGGCGATGCCCAGGGGCTATCGGAGGGTTCGATAACCCCTAGCTGCAACATTTCGTCCAGTTCGGCTTTCATATGGGTCCGGACGGATTCCGGAACCCTATATGGAGCCTGGCGCATAGGTAGCTGTCCTGGGGTCTCCACTCGGTGGGTGGCTAGCGGAGTGTACCCAGGTAAATTGGAGAAGGTAGTCCCCTTGGCTACAATCAGCGCCTGTACCTGGGCACGCTCCTGGGGGCTTAGCCGCTCCCCCAGTTGAACTCCCCGGGAGGGCTCTATCTGTTCCTCGGGTTCTAGTAGGTCGGGTAAAGGTAGATTTTCCTGATCCTCTACGGAGGAGGCACATATGGCCGTTACATCCTCTATCCTCTCATGGTAGGGTTTGAGCATGTTCACGTGGAGCATGCGTCTCTTCCCTACCCCTGAGCAGGGGCCGATCACATAGGTAGTGTCGCATCGCTGCTCCACTACCTGGTATGGGCCTTGCCAGACGGCCTGCAGCTTATCTGTGCGGACGGGCTTTAAGATCAAGACCTTCTGTCCCACCTGAAAGCTGCGGTCCCTGGCTCCTCTATCGTACCAGCGGCGCTGGCGTTGCTGGGCCGCCTGTAGGTTTGTGTGCACAGCCTGAGTCAGCGCCTCCAGACGGTCCCTGAACTCCAGGACGTATGACACGATAGGGGTCTCGTTAGTGGTACTCTCTCCCTCCCAGTGTTCCCTAATCAAGTTCAAGGGTCCTCGCACCCTCCTCCCAAACAGTAGTTCAAACGGGGAGAATCCTGTCGACTCCTGGGGGACCTCTCTATAGGCAAAGAGTAGGTGAGGTAGAAACCTCTCCCAGTCTTTGTGGGTCTCCCCGAACGTCCGAAGCATCTGCTTCAGCGTCCCGTTGAACCGCTCACAAAGCCCATTGGACTGGGGGTGGTAGGCGGAATTAACTATTGGCTTAATGCCACACACCTTCCACATATGTTGGGTAACCTCGGCCGTAAATTGGGTACCTCGGTCCGAGATTATCTCTTGGGGAAAACCTACTCGGGAAAATACCTTCATTAATGCCTCTGCTACGGTCTCAGCGTGGATATTAGAGAGGGCCACGGCTTCGGGGTATCGGGTGGCGTAGTCCACTATAGTTAAGATATACCTTTTGCCGGAGGGACTGGGTTTTGGCAGGGGACCTACGATGTCCACTGCTACTCGGCTGAAGGGTTCTGCTATGATGGGCAGGGGGCATAGCCTGGCTTTGTGGCGATCTCCTCGTTTACCTACACGCTGGCAGACGTCGCAGGAGGTGCAATATTGGCGCACATCCTGAGAGATCCCGGGCCAGAAGAAGGCATGGGTCAAACGGTATCGGGTACGGGTCATCCCTAGGTGTCCGGACAAGGGGATGTCATGAGAAATTCGCAGCAGCTCCTGTCTATACTTCTGGGGTACCACTAGCTGTTTATTAGTTAAGGTGACAGATCCCCCCACATCTTTTGCTGTGACACGGTAGAGCAACTCTCTTTCCCAGATGAACCGCTCCCCCTCTAACCCTGCTTGGTCGGTTTGTGCCCGGTCCCTATATACTTGGAGAGTGGGATCGGTCTGGACTTCGGTCGCAAAGGTAGTCGGGGTATCCCAGGACATGGGGGTCAGTTGGGGAACATGGTCTCTTACCTGAGCCTCAGAGTGCGTTGGTGTAGTCGTGGTGCGAGCCTGTTGCCGGGTGGTTACGGGAAGGGCCTCCTGGTACGGAGTCTGGGGAATAAAAGCGGAAGTCATTTGGCCCAAGTCATTCCCCAGTACAACATCAGCAGGTAAATTCTGCATCAGCCCCACTTCTACGGTCCCCTCTCCCACACCCCAATCCAAATGAACTTTGGCAGTAGGTAGCCGGTATACTGCTCCCCCGGCCACCCGTACTGCCACGGAGCCGCCAGTGTGGGTTGCGCCTGGTACCAAATGTGGTGCAACCAAAGTTAAAGTGGCTCCCGAATCCCGGAGCCCTTGCACCTCCTTTCCCTCCAGGGTCACTAGCTGCCGATGGTGCTGTCGGTTGTCGGTGGCTCGGACTGACATTACTTCGTGCAGTACCCCCAGAGGCTCCTCAATTTGAGCGCTCAGCACGTCTTGGGTGGCGGGTGCTACCTGGTAATGGTGCGCAGCAGCCCTGGGTGCCAAATTTTGTCGCACCTGATTCCAAGCTTGTCGGCTCCGGTTTTGGGTGCACTCTCGAGAAATGTGCCCCCACTGCTTGCAGGTGTGACACTGAATGTTAGCCCTGCCGTTGTATCGGGAGGGGGCTGGTGGAGTATTCAGTGCCGGCCTGTGCAGGGGTACGGTGGGGCTGGTAGGGGTAAAATTATTAGGTGGCCCTGTAATCCGAGGGAGGGCCTTAGTTTGGGCCCCGTGATGTCTCCTGGCATCAAAATGTTGATCCGCCAATTTAGCGGCTTCGGGTAGGGTGAGGGGTTTCCGGTCTCTCACCCATTCTTGTGCCTCTGGGGACAAACCATTAAAAAATTGTTCCAGCAGCATTAACTGCCTCAACTCCTCCATGTTAGTGGCGTTGCTGGCCTGTATCCAGCCTAGCGATGCTTGGTCCAGCTTGTGCGCCCATTCTGCATGAGAATCTTTCTCAGGCTTGCGCAAGCCCCGGAATTTCCGCCGGTATGCCTCTGGGGTAATAGCATACCTCTCCAAGATTGCCCTCTTCACTTTAGGGTAATCCTTACTGTCCTCTCGGGGTACAGCACGGTAGGCTTCAGCTGCCCTACCCGATAATTTGCCTGCCAGCAGCGGCACCCATACTGCGGGCTCCAAATCGTGCAGATCGCACAGCCGCTCAAAGTCCTGCAAATACCCATCAATTTCGTCCTTTTCTTCACAAAACGCTTTAAAGGCGTGATGTGGGACTTTGGGCTTTACCTGTCCGTAGGTGGAGGCAGTAACAGACTCTGCCCTAGGCGGGGTTGCTGGTGTGCTGGTCGCCATCAGATAATCCTGTACATCTGATACCATCACGGTCAGTATTTCCAGCGGTACTGGTTGCGGTAAAAACTCCAACCTGGTTCGCAGCTCTTTTTGGAATGGGGTCTCTTCCTTGGCTGGTGGGGGTGTAGCGCTGCGGGCTCGGTCTTCCTCCATCAGTTCAGCGATCAGCACAGCTTTAGACTTGTTGCTGGCTATCTTACCCCTGGCTTCCAGTAGCTCTTTTAAAGTTTGTCGCTTTAGTATGGTATAATCAATCTCCATACGAATTGCCCTTGCTTTCCTTGTTCGGTCGTTCCAGTTTCCACGAACGCTGCTTTTTCGGCTGTAAGGTTCGGATCCCGTCGCTTGCCACCAATTGTAACGGAATGCAATGTATCAGCATACGATATCCGTTGGTACATCTAGGAAATCCACAGTCAGAGTAGAAAGCAAGGCAATATCCCCAATCCTCCCAATAACCGGACGAAACACAGTTTGGGAGTCAACTAACTCGGTTTATTCACAGGCAGCATATTTATACAGTTCCCCATGCAAGGGGTTTCCGTACAGTAATTCCAGGGGATTTCTCCCAACATGCACTGTGACTTTCCCAACAGGCATTGCTGCACGAGAAGGATACTCCCACTAAAATGGACGATTAAGTGGATTATCCCCTCGTGCAGCAAAACCGACAATTGACATTAAAATCTGTAATTCACACAATATTCGGTACTTCGGAATAACTGAACGTTCGGTAGATAGCTGGGGTCGGGGCGCACACTTTGGGAGAATACCGCTCCGATCCCAGCTGATTTGACCGAACGCCGCACATAATACAGTTAAACATTAAAGTGGGTTTAAAAGTACCGAATAAGTACGGGACACATAATGTACCGAACGCGGAACTCCCGAACGCTCTAGAAGTCCAGCGGTGTTCGGATCATTGAGTAGCCGTTTTCAGTTCCAGGCTCTCGACGACCGAACACCGCTGCAGAGACAAAGGATCCAAGATGGCCGACCGCCGCATGGTCGGTAGTCGAACGACGGCCACCTAGGAGAGCCCTTAATTACCGATTGCAACAATGTTGCAACCGGGTAATTGGTGCCACACGACCTGTGAATGTGTGGTCTACCTGGGGAGTCCACATTCGTACGGCGAACGGCCAGGATAGCCGTGTTTCGCCGTATGAATGCTTTGTATGCTGGCAGCATACGGCTGTCAGCATGCGAACGGCCATAGGAAAATACATATACAGTTAACGTTACATAGTATAGCTTCAGCCTACGGACAACCTGCAATGAATATAGTCCAGAAGTGGCTAGGTTTGCCACAGTCACTTTATTACCGGGGACTGCCATATTAATTAGATTAGGTAGCGCGTACGACTGTTGTCCGCGGGCCTCGCTCTGCTTAGAATTTCCTTTACGATTCCTGAGGACGGGTATTCATCTCTCCAGGGGGTACAAGCATTTTTGTCATGCTCCTATGGTGGGTTCTGTCGGGTTTTGCCCATTCACTGATTCTGGATTTATTTAAGTTATTATACCTTGTTTTTCTTTCAGATGGGTTTGGCGGTTCGGACCTTAGTTGTCTATCAGCCTTAGTCGGACCCGAGGGTCATATTCTTACTTTGGTAGCGCTCCCACCTTTAGGCGGTGTTCAACGTCACCGTTTGTTTAAATGGTTCTTCCCTTTTTCTCGCCCTTCATGTACCGCTTTGTTGTGGTTGGCATTGGCGGGGCGTATAGGTTTTTTCGGTTCACTTCAGTCCGTAACACGGCGACTTCAGGTACCGACATGGCGGGCGTTTTTCTCCAAGACATTGTACAGCTTTCCTGCCGGTTATGAGGAGAGATCTTCATAGAGTTTAGGTTGGTACGGCGGATCGTGTTTCTTTGGTCTTTGCTGTCCGAGCGTTAAAACGGCAAATATGAAGCCTCCTGTCATGCTATAAAATTGTAGATTATACTAGCTTTAGTGTAACTATAATCTTAATTTTATTAATGACAGGAGGCGAATATTTGCTTAAGTCTCTCTTTACTAGAACTCCACAGCAGCACATTAACATAGAGAGATAAAAACACCAGAGACAAAAACATAAGGTATCTATATAAGGCTCCTCCTAAGCCACCATTTCCTCTTTCACGCTGCGACAACGTAACGTACACAACAATGACAATAACTAAATAAAGAAAAATTCACAACATAACGATGAATGTCATCTGGAAAAACTTCGGATAATGGATGAACTTGATCTTTAACCCGCCAAACGGCCGATCCTATGAACTGAAGTTGAACCATTAAACTGAAACGAAATAAACAGAATCGAAAACACTGATTAGTGAACGAAATGTACTGATAAAACAAATCCCACAACAAGAGGCAAATTTCGCTGAAAGCTGGCGAAGAGAAAGGTCCTGGTTATCAGGCCAATTCCGAAAGAACGCCAAAACCACACGCACGTCCCAGAGGGAAGAATACTTGGGCGCCGGAGGGCGCATCAGTCTCATTCCACGCAGGAGCCTGCAGACTAGCGGATCCTGGCCGATGGGGAAAAACTTGAAGCGGGACATGTGCCGTCGAGATAGCTGATCTAACCACGATAACCGAGCGATATGACCGACCCAGGTCAAAGAGATGAGACAAGAAATTCAGCACACTAGATACAGGACCCGTAAAGGGTCCAAGCACCAGCGACACCAGGAGCTCCATGTTGAGAGATAACACCTCCTCATCCCAGAGGCCCAGGAATCCCAGAGAAGGCCACTAGCCGACTGCGATAACGCCTCGACATTCCAGGCACCCCTGAAAGAGTCCAGGGTCATCCCGAATATCGCCTTGCTGTTCCAGGCGGATATATGCAGGAGGCACCAGCTCAATCCGGCCTGCACGTCCGAGGCCAGGGAGATCATCTGGTCCTAAGACGGTCTCTTGCGTAGAGAGTGCGCCTTCAGCCGCTGCATGGCCCTGTAATGTAGTGGGCCCGGGTAGAACGCCTGTATCGAGGCCAAGAGGAGACCCACCACGCGAGCCAACCTCCGGAGGGGAGTCCGGTCTTGTCGAAAACACGTCTGATCTCCTTCCGAATGGCCGTTATCTTCGCCACAGGCAGGCGGAGAATGCCGTCTTGCGCAACGACTAAGAAACTCAAGAATTCCACCGTCTGCGCAGGCTCCAAGGCCGATTTCTTCAGAATGACCGCGAACCCCAGGCATTCCAACGAGGAAAACGCAGAGCGCGTCCGAAATCTGAGCCCGGCAGGGTCCTCGCAAAGATAAGCAAGTCGTCCAGATAGATGATGCAGCGTACGGCCTCTGATCTGAATTGGGTGACCACCGGTTTCAGGAGCTTGGTGAAGCACCAAGGGGGCGAGCTGAGGCCGAAGGGGAGGCATGGGAATTGGTACGGAGAGTCTCTCCATACGAACCAGAGGGGACTGCGACAGGCCCCGTCCACCGGGACGGAGAGGTAAGCGTCTTCTAGGTCCAGTCTCGTGACCCAGTCTACTGGCCAGAGAAGTCATCGAAGAAGGTGAATGCCCTCCATCTCAAAGTGGTTGTATACCACGAAAGCGTTCATTTCTCCTAAATTGATCACTGGACGGAATTCTACAGACTTCTCCCTTACCAGGAGAAAATCGAGCTGACGAAACCCCCCAAATCCGGGGCCTGTAGGACCGCGCCTTGGCTAGCGGAGCTCGAACTTCCACCTCCAACAAGGGCTGTTGGCCTCTTGTGATGACGGGGATCCTCGGGCGTCCAACCTGTGTAGCGGAAGAGTGGAAGTCTGTGACATAACTCTGCACTGTCCCAAGGACCCATACGTCTGAAGGTAACCGTGGGCGGAAGACCTTCCCGATCGAAGACTTCGCTTTATCCCGGGAGGTAAACAGAATAACCTGTTTCTGCAGTTCCTCAACGAAAGGCTCCCTGAACAGCAGACCTTTAGCCAGGGGACCCACATCTTCGGCTCCCAAATCCGACAGCTTGTTGTCCATATGGAAGAGTGCCGTCTTCCTGGGTTCCGTGCAAAGGGCCACAGTGGCATTGCCCAGCAGGCAAATGGAACGAAGTGCCCAGTCCCTCATGGTGGCTGGGTCCAGAGCCCTACCTTCTGTGAAGGCCTCGTCTGTTAGGGCCAACATCCGGGGTAGCCGCCACCCTGTCCGGCAGTACCGGTCTGGGGCATTCCGCCCGCAGCTTCTTGCAGGCCTCACTTCCAAGGGGTCTACGGACCCAGTAGCGCACGAATTGTGCCAAGTGGTCGGGCATTGACTAGTCCGAGGACCTGGGGCGTCGGATAGATTGAGGCTCTAACAGAGGTTCTCCAGTAGTGCCCAAAAGGGTATCGTCCCCCAACATTGTCGTGGGGGCCCTAGTCGGTGGCGCGTCTTCCTCTTCCCAGCATCCACCGGGACCCTCGCCAAGGTCCTCAACCCAAACATCTTCTCCATCTGAGGGAGGCTGGCCTGCCCGCTACACATCCAGCGCGGCCAAGGTGGGGGGTTAAGGAGACCTCCTCCCCTGCGCCCGATAGGCGGTGGCGCCTGGCCGGCGAGGTTGTCAACCTCAAACCACGTCACTTCGCCGGAGTCTTGCCCGTCCGGGAGCGTGGTTCAGGGTCTTCACCCTTTCAATAGCGCGTTCGCGCACTTGCCTGCTCTCGCACCTGAGAGTCTGACTCATCTGAGTCTTCTGCCAAATGAGGGGTTCCACACACACCCCTGTCCGTATGTGGTTGAGGGAGGGCCCTAGCCAGGGCTTTTTCAACAGATGCGGTCACAGCCGCATTAAGTAAAGCCTGCAAATTCTGCTCCTGTGCAGAGGCGTCCATAAAGTCTGAGTCTATGATACTTGATACCTAAGAAGCTAGAAAACAGGTATCATTAGCAGGCAAAAGGGGCAGCACCCCTAGTGTTGGCAGAGGCAAGTAATAATACCCTGGATAACAAAACCGTTATCCAGGGTATGGGGCCACCAGTCCAATAGCATGCATAGTATGGCACAGACAAAGCAGGCCAATCATGGGGCACAGACAAAGCAGGCCAATCATGGGGCACAGACAAAGCAGGCCAACCATTGGGCACAGACAAAGCAGGCCAATCATGGGGCACAGACAAAGCAGGCCAATCATGGGGCACAGACAAAGCAGGCCAATCAAGGGGCACAGACAAGGCAGGCCAGTATAAGGGTAAGGGCGGTACCGACCCAGAGGTATAATGCAGGCGGAAACCTAGATCCTTTTAGACATGTAGTAGAATCTTGACTATTAGGGTGCAGGGTAGAGACGAAGCTGGATCCTTATAGGCAAGGTTCTTCAAGATAGCGAAACACTTTAGTTTATATATGGTTGTGCCTAATCCATTAGGCCACAAAATACGAGTGCCATGCTCAACCACCCAGATGGGGCCTGAACCCACAATCCCTGGCTTTGGACGCCAGTTCGACCTCCATCAGGCAACTGGGGCTTGATTAGAGCAGTCCTAGTTCAATAAGTGGGTAAGGACACCAGGCAGGGACACCTGCAGGAGGCACGCAGTGCCATGTGGAAGTCAGGAAAACCAGTAAACCGTAAAACCATGTCCATAGAAAAACATGCAGGGCAAGCACACATGCAAAGAATCGAAAACTAAAGTCTATTGCTTAGTTACTTGGGGAGGTGAGGGGGATTGAATCTGCGATCCTCATATATGGGGCATAATTTATGATGCAAGGGCTCACAGAGCCTCACATGGACAGAAAAGAAAGCTGTCACCAAAAAATACGCACCCCCAAACCGCCCAGGAGATGGGGAAACACACTGGACCAACTAGTCACTGTACCTTTAATATGGCAGTGACAAGCGCGGCAAACAGTGGAGAGCCGCGCACCCGCTGCCCGACCACGCGGTCGCGGGGAGGGTGACCGGGAGCGGAGGCTCCCGCGGCAAATGAGTAGATCCCTGCTCCGTCCCCACTCTGATAACAGTGTTAGCGAGTGAGCGGGGACGCGGGCAGGGTAAAGAACAAAACGGGGATTCCCGCTCGGCGGACGAAGCCGGCGGGCGGGAATCAAAGGCAACACACGAGGGACCGCAGGAGTCTTTCTCCGCGGTCCCGGCGGTCGGCACGGGGAGCGGTCGGAAAACCGCTTCTCGGCGACCACCACGGCCAATAAGCTAGAGGAAACAGAATAAACAATAAAGCCAACAGGGTAAAACAAAACTCCCAAGGAAAAAACAGGCACAAAAGAAATAAACACATGGTAAACTACCAGTAATCTGTATAAATAAACACATAGTAAACTACCAGTAATCTGTATAAATAAACACATGGAAAACTACCAGTAATCTGTATAAATAAACACATGGTAAACCACCAGTAATCTGTATAAATAAACGCATGGTAAACCACCAGTAATCTGTATAAATAAACACATGGCAATCTATCAGTAATCTGTAAAAATAAACACATGGCAATCTATCAGTAATCTGTATAAATAAACACATGGCAAACTATCAGTAATCTGTATAAATAAACACATGGCAAACTGTCAGTAATCTGTATAAATAAACACATGGTAAACTACCAGTAATCTGTTTCTCCGCGGTCCCGGCGGTCGGCACGGGGAGCGGTCGGAAAACCGCTTCTCGGCGACCACCACGGCCAATAAGCTAGAGGAAACAGAATAAACAATAAAGCCAACAGGGTAAAACAAAACTCCCAAGGAAAAAACAGGCACAAAAGAAATAAACACATGGTAAACTACCAGTAATCTGTATAAATAAACACATAGTAAACTACCAGTAATCTGTATAAATAAACACATGGTAAACCACCAGTAATCTGTATAAATAAACACATGGTAAACCACCAGTAATCTGTATAAATAAACACATGGTAAACTACCAGTAATCTGTAAAAATAAAAACATGGCAATCTATCAGTAATCTGTATAAATAAACACATGGCAAACTGTCAGTAATCTGTATAAATAAACACATGGCAAACTACCAGTAATCTGTATAAATAAACACATGGCAAACTACCAGTAATCTGTATAAATAAACACATGGCAAACTACCAGTAATCTGTATAAATAAACACATGGCAAACTACCAGTAATCTGTATAAATAAACACATGTCAAACTACCAGTAATCTGTATAAATAAACACATGTCAAACTACCAGTAATCTGTATAAATAAACACATGGCAAACTGTCAGTAATCTGTATAAATAAACACATGGCAAACTACCAGTAATCTGTATAAATAAACACATGGCAAACTGTCAGTAATCTGTATAAATAAACACATGGCAAACTACCAGTAATCTGTATAAATAAACACATGGCAAACTACCAGTAATGTAAAGGAAACATTCCCCAAAGAAAATAAAAGAGCCAAAAAGGCACATAAATCTCACAACCAAGCATAGTTCATAACAATCATAAATAAATCACACTAAATCCCAAAGCCACCCACTAGACGCAGGAGGCAGTGGTACAGTGTACTGATGCAGAGCAGCAAAGAAAGAGGAAATGGTGGCTTAGGAGGAGCCTTATATAGATACCTTATGTTTTTGTCTTTGGTGTTTATCTCTCTATGTTAATGTGCTGCTGTGGAGTTCTAGTAAAGAGAGACTTAAGCAAATATGAAGCCTCCTGTCATGCTATAAAATTGTAGATTATACTAGCTTTAGTGTAACTATAATCTTAATTTTATTAATAACAGGAGGCGAATATTTGCCTCCCAGTTTCTCCCTCCCCTTGTTGTTTGTTGGTTTGACTGACTTGTTTATTCACCTGGTCTCCTGGGCTAGGTTGGTTATCTGGGGGAGTTGGGGTTTATCTGGGATACGGTACCGTCAGTATTTTATGAGGAGGATTCAGGTTTTTTCACTATCTGGGATATTATACTGTCAGTATTTACGATGGGGATTCATGTTTTCTCAGTACATTTCATTCGCTAATCAGTGTTTTCGACTCTGTTTATCTCGTTTCAGTTTAATGGTTTGGCTACAGTTCTTAGATCCGACTACTCTACAGGATAAAGGTCAAGGCTTCACCCACTGGTTCCACGGTTTCAAGTTCGCATGGCATTCATCGTTATGTTATGTTTGTTTCTCCTGTTATTGTATTTGTGGTGTATTGTTCATGTACTTTATTTGTCGCAGCGTGAAAGAGGAAATAGTTAGTTGGGAGAAGCCTTTTATAGATTCCTGATTTTTTTGTCTCTGGTGTTTTTATCTCTATGTTAATGTGCTGCTACCACGTGCATAGTTTACCCGAATGTGCCTTTTGTTCGGCATGTTTCAAATTTCGTGCCTGTCCAGTGTAAATCTAGCTTGACGTAATATGGCTTTAGCGAGCTAACTCGCACATAGTCTACTTACCACTTACGTAGTATGTCTAATCGTCCTAGCTTCAACGCTAAGCTTGTTCCATTTCCCATACTAGTATTCTGACAAGCGCAGTTTAAGTTATCTTTAATATATTCTTACGCTATAGTTAAGTTTAGTTTGTGTGACTATGTTTAAATATTATAAAATATGGCAATTTGTTGTGGGAGTGTACCCCAAATCATGCTGATACCTTTATTCTGTATCACTTTGCAATGACCCCCATCTTTATTCTGTACCCTGTGACTCAAATGCCATAATAAAAGAAAGATTGACAATACAAGTCAAACTGAGAGGTCAATACAATACAATACAAGTCAAACTGAGAGGTCAGTTTATAGGGAAAACTGTTGCCTGGATACAATTCTAAAGCAATTTCCATATGTCCTTTGCAGACTTTACATGCTGGAAAAACACAGGTGCCAACTGCTTTGGCTTTCTGCAGGGTTGAGGAGTGGGTGGAAGATGATGTGTGCTAATCTGCTAAATAGTACATTTTGTGGCCTGTAAAATCGAAGCGTCTAATAGTGTGCTTTCTGCGCACTTGTAAACATTCTAATTGTTTTGGTGCTAAATAGTACATTTTGGGGCCTGCTCTTCATATCTACAAGTCATGCTACAACAAAATTAAACAAGTTTTAAAATATGTATGGACCAACCAGTGACTGTAAACAACAAAGTTTTACAATAATAAGACCTATGAGTAGGTTACCTGTCTGCCTCCTTCTTATCACACATCGCTTTCAGGTGTCATCTTCTAGTTTGGTTTTCTTATCGCTGTTTCCTCCATTTTTATATTTTTCCATAAGTAAGGGGAGGGTATGTCTGTGGAAAGCGGAGAAGCAGTAGGAACATTGGACTGCGGCAGCCGTAGTGGTGAAGGCTGAGAGATATCTGCCACCCTCCTGCTGTATGTAAGGGGCCCAAGATCGCAGGGCGCCTTACAATTAAAAGAATCTGGCGGCCGATTTGCCACATTGTTATTCCACTGGAAGCGCCACTGTGTGGCACTGCAGAGAGGTGATGCAGAGATTTGCCTAATCGACAGTAATAGGAAAAGAGTACTAGCAACTTTTAGAAGACATTGTTTATGCATTCATATCCTGAAGATAGGCAGCAATTAACAATGGCACATCAGTTAACTTTATCAAACAACTTTATCCTCCCAATACTGCAATCGGCCCCTTTTCTCCAACAAACAAAACAGCCAGAATCCTTCCAACACTACAGCCTCTATCATACCCACCATACACAAATACTACAGCCCCTATCCCACCTACACATATCACATATCCCATATCCCAGAAAGGGAATATCAGAATAAAAGAACATAAGAAAGCAATGTCCTGCATGTAAATGACATACAGTGTCAATATGAAATGGAGGAACATGGAGGTGGCATCACATACACAGTCCATGTATCATTACCATTACCGTGATCAGATCAGTTCAAAACACTGAAGTGTTCATTAAGCTTGGAGTAATCTTTTAACCCAGCTGTGGAAATCAGCATCAGTAGGTTTAATTTTTCTACATTGACCTTTTAATAGTCAACAAAGTAGTTTCCCTCATAAAATAAAAGAGTGGTGTTATGGCTACAATTAAATCAATGCAGCTATAACACATAGGATAAATTGAGTTCCTTGCACCATAATTGACACAAGGGAAAAGTGATTTTTTTCTTTTTTTTTTTTTAAAGAGAAGACTAGGTTTAATGTCTGTCTAACCTTTTCTTTCAGACTCCTTGGGTCTCTCAACTTCTTATATGTCAAGCCACTGTGTCTTTCAGAGCCCACTTCACAAACAAACTCTTTGAAGCCACATATTCCCCAAACCCATGTCACGCTCTATACCTTGTCCATCTTAGACCAAGAATATAGTCATATTTCTAACCCAATGCCATATATGATCTGCAGCCACAACGCCAGGGAAAATGTAGCCATGGCTCAAGAACAACAGGGGAGATGAAATGATCTTTCCAGCTGGCCCATGCCAGTTACCTGAGCGTTGACCCAGAGAGTGAGCTCTACAGTCTGTTGGAAAGTCAAACATCGATAGGCGTGCGCACGGGGTGTGCCGGGTGTGCCTGGGCACACCCTAATCACACCTCCGTGCTGCACTACCTTTGGGCAGACTATGACCGAGGACCCGACACAGGAGGGGGCCGGCGGCGTGCACACAATGCCGCCGGGTGAGAGGCCCCTCCTGTCTGTCTGCCCTGATCCTCAGTCTGCAGCTCCGCCGGGAGTGAGCTGCAGACTGAAGTATCTCGCGATCTCCAGCCTGTCAGAGCGTTGCCACGGCAACGCTCTGCCTGGAGATCGCGAGACTCACCATGTGGTCTGCAGCTCACTCCCGGCGGAGCTGCAGACTGAAGAGAGAGGGCACCCACTGGACCGCCAAGGCAGGTATTTAAACCCCCCTCTGCCCCCTGTCACTCACTGCCCCCCACCCTGCCTCTGCACCCATACCCCCCCTAACCCCTGTCCCTAGCCCTCTAACCCCCTAACCCCTGTCACTTACTGCCCCCCAACCCCCCTAACCCCTGTCCCTACCCCTCTAACCCCTGCCACTACCCCTCTAACCCCTGCCACTACCCCTCTAACCCCTGTCACTACCCCCAACCCCTGTCACTACCCCCCAACCCCTGTCACTACCCCCCAACCCCTGTCACTACCCCCCAACCCCTGTCACTACCCCTCTAACCCCCTAACCCCTGTCACTACCCCTCTAACCCCTTTCACTACCCCTCTAACCCCTGTCACTACCCCTCTAACCCCTTTCACTACCCCTCTAACCCCTTTCACTACCCCTCTAACCCCTGTCACTACCCCTCTACCTCCCTAACACCTGTCACTACCCCCCTAACCCCTGTCACTACCCCTCTAACCCCCTAACCCCTGTCACTACCCCTCTAACCCCCTAACCCCTGTCACTACCCTCTAACCCCTGTCACTACCCCTCTAACCCCTGCCACTACCCCTCTAACCCCTGTCACTACCCCAACCCCTGTCACTACCCCCAACCCCTGTCACTACCCCCAACCCCTGTCACTACCCCCAACCCCTGTCACTACCCCTCTAACACCCTAACCCCTGTCACAACCCCCTTAACCCCTGTCACAACCCCCTTAACCCCTTTCACTACCCCTCTAACCCCTTTCACTACCCCTCTAACCCCTGTCACTACCCCTCTACCTCCCTAACCCCTGTCACTACCCCCCTAACCCCTGTCACTACCCCTCTAACCCCCTAACCCCTGTCACTACCCCTCTAACCCCCTAACCCCTGTCACTACCCCCTAACCCCTGTCACTACCCCCCTAACCCCTGTCACTACCCCCTAACCCCTGTCACTAACCCCCTAACCCCTGTCACTACCCCTCTAACCCCCTAACCCCTGTCACTACCCCCTAACCCCTGTCACTACCCCCTAACCCCTGTCACTACCCCCTAACCCCTGTCACTACCCCCCTAACCCCATCACTACCCCCTCTAACCCCACCACTACCCCCTCTAACCCCTGTCACTACCCCCCTTAACCCCTGTCCCCTGTCACACCACTCTACCCCCCTAACCCCTGTCACTGCCCCTTTACCCCCCTAACCCATGTCACTGCCTCTCCAACCCCCTTAACCCCTGTTACTGTCCATCCACTCCCCCACCCCCTGTCACTGCCCCTCTACCCCAACCCCTGTCATTACCCCTCTATCCCCCTAACCCCGTCACTACCCCTCTACCACCCCTAACCCCTGTTACTACCCTCTAACCCCTGTCACTAACCGTCTACCCCCGCTACCTCCTGTCACTGCCCCTCCACCCCCCCACCTCCTGTCCCTCTACCCCCCCAACCCCTATTGCTGCCCCTCCACCCTCCTAACCCCTGTCGCCCACACAGTGCACCCCTCACAATCATACACACTGTACCCCACACACACTGAATCCCTCACAATTACACAAACTGTACCCCTTACAATTACATACACTGTACCCCTCACAAATCACACACACTGCACCCTTCACAATTACACCACACTGTACCCCTCGCAATCACACACACTGCACCCCTTACACGCTGCACCGCTCACAATCACACACACTGCACAGCTCAGCTCACAATCATACATACACTGCACCTACGTATACTTGTATTTGTGTGTGTGTGTATGTATATATATATATATATATATATATATATGTGTGTTTATATAAAAAATACATATACACGCGGCGTGTGTGTTTGTGCTTTAGGGTGCACACCCTAATGCAACAGGCTGCGCACGCCTATGCAAACATCATGAAACAAAACAGCCCCCTTTCTCCAACACACACAACAGCCAGAATCTTTCCAACACTACAGCCTCTATCACCCCCCTCCCCCACACACACACACTATAGCTCCTATCCTACACACCTACACATATCCTACCCATACCTTTTTCAGCCCTTATCCCATCAAAACACACAGCACAACCCTTAACCAAACACAAACTACAGCCCCAATTCACACACATACAACACTGCATCTAGTCCAGACCACACACAGAGCCTCACAAGCAAACTTCGTTCCACACATGCTACAACACAAACAGCCTTCCCCTCACACGTGCAACCACACAAGCAGTGTTTGACAAACATGCAATGTCACAAGCCATATACAGCAACAATAGGTACAAATACACCTGTGTGCAGATAAAACACACTTAGTGGGTAATGAGTGAAAAACACACAAAAAAAAAAAAAATAATAATAAAAAAAAAATTACCCTTTCTTATATAGTATTGTAACAAATATTGACAAAATACCAGAACGGCAATCTACAATACAATAATAGAGGCAGACATAGGGCAATATTGTTTGCAAAAAGTATGGATTTATAAATAAAAATGCTGATTGCACTCACAAACCCAGTTTGATTGTAGGCATATCATAAAAAAATAAATGCGACAGCTTCAGGACTTTGGGACATCAGTGGCATGCATAGGAAAAAGAAAGAAAATAATAGTGCAGAGTATCTCAATAAAAGTTAACACGCTTTATTAATAGTAACACTTACAAAACCGAAGTGTAAAATAGGCACATCACACTCAGGTGGAAATATCTCTTATTCCAAGATCCACAGGAGCAGGAACAGCCGGATGAATAAATAAACAAATAAAACAAATGAAAAACAAATACTCTGTATACTATATAGCCCTAAGTGTTTCGTTCAATGTTGAACTTCCTCAGGGGCATCTACTAGGATGTTGTCCTCATGCAGGCATGAAGTGAAGTCCCAATCCTCTTCTTTTAAATCCGTCTTTGGCACAAAGCGATCAGCTGTGCGCCGTGCTTCCGGGTCCGGACTTCGGCGCACTTCCGTTTACGTCCATATTGCGTTCCGGAATTGCTAACCAAGCCTCGTTCTGATTTGCGTTTCGCCAGACAGCAAAACATGCGTTCCACTTGCGTTCCAATGCTCGTAAACGAGCAGAAAAAAGTCCCCAAGATAACATTTGTGAAAAACAACAAATATATGTATAAATTAATAATTAAAATGTCCCAAACTATGAATATGTAATAAAAATGCAGAAGAAATAAAAAAAATATGTAAATGAATAAATAAAATAAACATAAGGAAAAGAAAAAGAATAGAAGATCACAAAAATCACAGAAAACACATCAAATCAAAATCCACATTTAACCCATTTGGTTTCATAGTTTTTAATGTGTGGATCCAATAGCCCTCTCTCTTCCTTAGGGCCATCATAAGGTCACCACCTCTTTCATTTAGGGTTACCTGTTCTATACCTGTACATTTCAATGTATTAAAATTAAACAAAGAACAATTATTACAATGTACTGGCACCAAATGTGTTAACATACCTTTTTTAAATGTTATTTCTGTGTTCTTGAAATCTAACTTTTAATTTCCTCCCCGTCCTCCCCACATACTGCATCCCACACCCACAGGTGAGTAAATATACCACGTGGGTGGAGGAACAGGACACCTTATTCTGGATTTTAAATTTTACTTGGGTACTCACAAAATCTTTAGTGATACTGAATTGATGACTACAACTCTTACAATTTCCACATGTGTAAAAACCTCCCATGTGTTTAATTTGATCTTTCCCAGATCGAAAGGTGCTGGGAGCCAAAATCTGTTTTAAGTTAGTACCTTTTCTAAAAATAACTTTAGGAACCTGTGGCATTTGTTTGCTTAAAAATTCTTCCTCGGCGTGGCCTGGACGCCGGACGAGATGGCAGCGTGAAACGAGGGCTCCCTCCAGGCTCACAGCTATAACCCGCCAAACCTGCACTAATCGACGGGAAAAATGGGGAAAACGACCAAACAACAGCAGGCTGCCTCGACCGCCGGCACCCCGAGGAGCTCTCAGCCTGCGGGCATGCGCCAATACCTTACAGCCCAGGCCGACCAAACCGCGCAGGCCTCCAACGGCGCAGAAGCCTCGGGCCTGACACGCCCATCCTCACCGCATGGCGAGCACCAACAACAGGTACAGCACGGACCCAACCCGCCCCAGGCCCAGGCACAGCCAGACTGGGTAGCAATTATCAGCAGCTTGCCCACTAAAGCCGACCTAAAGGAGGCTAACGCAGCGCTACATAAATCCATAAAGGGAGAACTCCAGGCCCTGAGGGAAGACATGCAGGGAATCCACCAAAAACTAAATAAACTGGAGGCAGAATGTGACCAAGTGGCGTCAGCACAGAACACGGCCGCGGACACCATACAGAAACAAGCTGTCCAACTCCGCCAAATGGCCCTCCATGTAGAGGACCTAGATAACAGAGGGAGGCGGCAAAACATAAGAATAAGGGGCCTACCCGAAGAGCTAGACCAAATCACCCCAATACGTGACACCCTAACCGAGATATTCAATTCCCTCCTGCAGAGGCCAGTCACGACGCCCATCACCTTTGTCAGGGCACACAGGGCCCTCCGGCCTAGGGGACCCCCAGATTCCCCCCCCCAGAGATGTTATCTGCTGCCTGCAGCACTTTCTGTCAGGATCGGGTCAGGGATCCAACACGCAGAGTACAAAGAGTAGCAGATACGTATACCGGTCCTTAGAATGGCCGGACTTAACGTATAACTACGATAGAATGGTCAGAGACAAGCCGAGGTCGAGGGAACGAGAAGACAGGTAAGCGAGAGACAAGCCGGGTCAAGGATAACAGAAAGACAGGAGAGTAAATACCAAAGCCGGATCAGAACCAAAAGGCAAGAGAATAACAAAGCACTGTGTGACTAGGCGGACTAGAACCACGACAGGGCAATGAGTAAATGAGAGAGCCACTGTTAAGTATCCTGGCTAGGGAGAGAAGACACGCCTCCGGCGAGTCCTGATTCGTCTCCCGAGATTTGAGTGACAGGACGTTCCGGGTTGGCGTCATGACGTCGACCTCCGGTCCTCCTGCTATAAAAGGAAGTAACTCCCTCGCGGCCGGCGTTAGCAAGACCGAGTGAACCGCGAGGGGCCGAGGAGACATGTCGTCCGGACGGATAAACTTCTACGTCTCTACCTCTCTCAGAGGTAGAGGCCTCAGGTACCCTGACAGTACCCCCCCTCTCAGATACGCCCACCGGGCGGAAGGAGCCGGGGCGAGATGGAAAGCGGGAGTGAAATGCCCTGCGAAGGCGAGGAGCATGAACATCCTCTTGTGGTACCCAACTCCTCTCCTCAGGACCATAACCCTTCCAGTCAACCAAATATTGTACTCTCCCCCGGGAGACACGAGAATCAATAATGGAGTTAACCTCATACTCCTCCTGACCCTCCACCTGAACAGGGCGCGGAGGGGCGATTGTGGAGGAGAATCTGTTACAGATTAGAGGTTTCAGCAATGACACGTGAAAGGAGTTCGGGATGCGTAAAGTAGCTGGGAGAGCTAGACGATACGCCACTGGGTTAATTCGAGTCAAGATCCTGTAGGGACCAATATAACGAGGAGCGAATTTCATGGAAGGAACTTTAAGGCGAATATTCCTTGTACTCAACCAAACTCTATCGCCTGGAACAAAATTCGGAGCCGCCCTTCTACGTTTGTCAGCATGTTTCTTAACCAGTATAGAATTGTGTAGAAGAATCTGTCGAGTCTGGTCCCACAACTTCCTCAAATTGGCCACATGGACATCAACCGACGGCACTCCTTGGGAAGGAGAAACCGAGGGAAGAATAGATGGATGAAAGCCATAGTTCATGAAGAAGGGGCTTGAATGCGTAGAGTCACAAACGAGATTGTTGTGCGCAAACTCCGCCCAAGGAATCAAACCGACCCAATCGTCCTGGTGTTCGGAAACAAAACAACGTAAGTATTGCTCAATCTTCTGGTTGGTTCGTTCGGCAGCTCCGTTAGACTGAGGATGATAGGCGGACGAAAAATTCAATTTGATGCCTAATTGAGAACAGAAGGCTCTCCAAAAACGTGAAACAAATTGGGAGCCTCTATCAGAAGTGATCTCCGAAGGAATCCCATGCAAGCGAAAAATCTCTTTAGCAAAGATCTCCGCCAATTCAGGAGAAGTCGGGAGTTTAGGCAAAGGTACGAAATGTGCCATCTTGGTAAACCTATCGACTACGGTGAGGATAACAGTGTGCCTTTTAGAAATAGGCAAATCCACAATAAAGTCCATTGCCACACAGGACCAAGGTTTGTCAGGAATTTCCAGAGGTTGTAGAAGGCCACAAGGAAGCGAATGCGGTAGTTTAGTCTTAGTACAGACCTCACAAACTCCGATAAAATCCTTAATATCCTTCCGTAACGAAGGCCACCAGAAATCCTTGGAGATCAAAGAATACGTCTTGCGAACACCCGGATGACCAGCCACCTTACTCTCGTGAAGACACTGTAAGAGCTCCAATTGGAGTTCAGGAGGAACGAAAAGTCTGGAAGCCGGAGTCAGTCTAGGTGCCAGATGCTGCAAGCTCCTTATCTGATCAAGTAGCGGAGAATGGACTTTGAGAGTAGTGTTAGCGATAATGTTACACTTGGGTACTATAGAGGACAAAACCGGCTCAGATACGGCAGCAGGTTCATATTGGCGAGATAAGGCATCGGCTTTAGAATTCTTAGAACCTGGCCTATATGTGAGTACGTAGTTGAAGTGAGTGAGAAATATGGACCAACGAGCCTGTCTAGATGATAGTCGTTTAGCCTCTCCAATATAGGATAAGTTTTTATGATCTGTCAAAATCGTAACAGGATGCAAAGTACCCTCCAACAAATGTCTCCACTCCTTCAAGGCCATTATAACCGCTAGTAGTTCCCTGTCACCAATGTCATATCTGCTTTCAGTACCTGACAATTTTTTGGAAAAGTATCCACAAGGATGTAATGGTTTGTCAACACCCAACCTTTGGGACAGAACAGCACCTATACCTGTCTCAGAAGCGTCAACTTCGAGTAGGAAAGGTAGTGTAGTATCAGGGTGAACTAAAATTGGTGCGGAAGCAAACAGCTCCTTGAGTGTCTTAAAAGCCAGAAGTGCTTCAGTAGACCAATTCTTAGTATCAGCCCCTTGTTTGGTCATATTGGTGATGGGAGCAATGATAGAGGAGTATCCCTTAATGAAACGTCTGTAGTAATTGGAGAAACCAATAAATCTCTGGATAGCCTTGAGACCCTTAGGTAAAGGCCAATCTAATATGGATTGGAGCTTCTCCGGATCCATTTCAAACCCCTCCCCAGAAATCACATAACCAAGAAAGGTAGTTTGGGATTGGTCAAAGCTGCATTTCTCTAGTTTGCAGTATAAGCCATGCTGAAGAAGTTTGTGTAAAACCCTTCTGACTTGTCCGTGGTGAGTTTCAATATCCCTGGAATGTATAAGTATATCATCAAGGTATACAATCACACAGTCATCTTGAAACTCCCTAAGAACCTCATTAATAAGGTCCTGAAATACCGCCGGGGCATTGCAGAGACCAAAAGGCATTACAGTATACTCATAGTGCCCATATCGAGTATTGAATGCAGTTTTCCACTCGTCTCCGTCGTGAATTCTCACCAAATTATAAGCACCTCTAAGGTCTAACTTAGTGAAAATCTTAGAACTTTTTAATCGATCAAAAAGCTCGGTGATCAAGGGAATTGGATATACATTTCTAATGGTTATCTTGTTAAGACCTCGGTAGTCAATGCAGGGTCTTAAAGAACCATCCTTCTTTTTAACAAAAAAAAATCCAGCCCCAGCAGGAGAGGAGGATCTTCTAATGAACCCCTTGTCTAGGTTTTCACGAATATACTCCTCTAGAACTAAGTTTTCATTCGTAGACAAAGGGTATACATGACCCCTGGGGGGCATAGTACCAGAAAGTAAATTAATTTTGCAATCAAAAGGCCTATGTGGTGGTAAGGTATCAGCCTTTCCTTTGTCAAATACTGCCTTTAAATCTTGATACAAGAACGGTATCTGTACTTTGGTAGAGTCGGTAGCGTTATTAAGTGAGTTGACACTACAAAGAGGTGACACTTTCTTTAAACAATTCTCTTGACAATCCTGACCCCACGAAACTATTTCCCCTGATCTCCAATCTATAACGGGGTTATGTCTCTTAAGCCAGGAGTATCCCAGGACTATGGGAACAGAAGGAGATGAAATGAGTAGTAGGGATATTTCCTCCTTGTGTAGAATACCAGTAGTTAAGTAAAGAGGTGTGGTCTCCCGGAAAATCACCGGCTCAACTAAAGGTCTACCATCAATGGCCTCAACAGCCAAGGGTGTCTTCCTTAACTGGGATGGGATAGTGTGTTTGGTGAGAAACTTTTGGTCGATAAAACTCTCAGCAGCGCCGGAGTCTATCAATGCCATAGTCTCTAAAGTTCCCTTTTCCCAAGTTAAAGAGACCGGTAATAGGAGTCTATGTTCTTTGTAGTTATGAGTAGAGGACAAAATCGAAACACCCAAGGTCTGTCCTCTAGAGAAACTTAGGTGCGAGCGTTTCCCGGACGACTGGGACAGCTCAAACGTACATGACCTCTGACCCCACAATACATACACAGTCCCTCCCTTCTCCTGTACTGTCTCTCCTCCTCTGAGAGACGAGTAATGCCTAACTGCATAGGTTCTGAAACCTGTGGAGTTTTGGTTTCAGAAATTTGAAATGATGGTGCTAGTCTAAAGGAAGATTTACCGGTTCTATCTCGAGTATTCTGCCTCTCCCTTAGACGTTCGTCAATACGAGAGATAAAGGAAATTAAGTCTTCCAGGTTCTTGGGAAGCTCTCTTGTCGCTACCTCATCAAGTATTACATCGGATAATCCATTTAAAAATACGTCTATATAGGCCTGTTCATTCCATTTTACCTCTGCCGCCAAAGACCTGAACTCTAGTGCGTAATCCACAAGTGTTTGGTTGTCTTGTCTAAGGCGCAACAGTAATCTGGCTGCATTGACCCTCCTGCCAGGGGGATCAAAAGTTCTTTTAAAAGCAGCTACAAAGGCATTATAGTTATAGACTAATGGATTATCATTCTCCCACAACGGATTAGCCCATCTCAGAGCTTTCTCAATGAGTAAGGTAATAATAAATCCCACTTTTGCCCTATCAGTAGGGTATGAACGGGGCTGTAGCTCGAAATGGATACTGATCTGGTTCAAAAAGCCACGACACCTCTCAGGAGAACCAGCATAACGTACAGGTGGGGTAACTCGGGAAGAAGCACCTACAGTAGCTACCTCTAGCCCTGAACCCACAGAAGAAGCAGACATATTACGCATCTCCTCAGGTGGATTAATAGGACGAGATAGCAGCGCCTGTAGTGCTAGAGCCATCTGATCCATCCTATGATCCATGGCGTCAAACCTAGGATCAGGAGAACCAAGCTGACAATTTGTACCTGCAGGATCCATGGCCCTGTCGTAATGTCAGGATCGGGTCAGGGATCCAACACGCAGAGTACAAAGAGTAGCAGATACGTATACCGGTCCTTAGAATGGCCGGACTTAACGTATAACTACGATAGAATGGTCAGAGACAAGCCGAGGTCGAGGGAACAAGAAGACAGGTAAGCGAGAGACAAGCCGGGTCAAGGATAACAGAAAGACAGGAGAGTAAATACCAAAGCCGGATCAGAACCAAAAGGCAAGAGAATAACAAAGCACTGTGTGACTAGGCGGACTAGAACCACGACAGGGCAATGAGTAAATGAGAGAGCCACTGTTAAGTATCCTGGCTAGGGAGAGAAGACATGCCTCCGGAGAGTCCTGATTCGTCTCCCGAGATTTGAGTGACAGGACGTTCCGGGTTGGCGTCATGACGTCGACCTCCGGTCCTCCTGCTATAAAAGGAAGTAACTCCCTCGCGGCCGGCGTTAGCAAGACCGAGTGAACCGCGAGGGGCCGAGGAGACATGTCGTCCGGACGGATAAACTTCTACGTCTCTACCTCTCTCAGAGGTAGAGGCCTCAGGTACCCTGACACTTTCAAGAAAAAGAAGACATCCTGAGAAGCGCTAGAGACAAGAAGCAAGTCTCCCATAATAGACATGACATACAGCTGTACCCTGACCTTTCGCCGGCAACATTGGCATACAGGCGGGCCATGCGCCCACTCACACGTGTGCTACAGGCCAATCGGATTAGATACCGATGGAATTTCCCAACAGGACTTCAAGTCACCACACCGAATGGCCCTCTCACGGCTAGAAGTGAAGAAGATCTAGGGGACCTCATGAAGGACCTGCAACTACCCCCGCTACACATGAAGTGGCCGGACCCAATGGCCTTCTATAACTTTGCACCTGAGACGCACCGCCAAGCACAGCCACCCTCCAGAACCCGGAGGACGAGGCAACAGGCCACTCGCCTCTCGGGCGCCAACGCATAAGAGGACATGCACAACCCACTGCCCCTGGAACCCACGGGTGGCCGACTGCAGCCAAGTTTGCAATTACCTGCCTCCGCACCGAGAGACTAAAGACATTCCACACAACTGAACTGCAAGTATACAGCCCAATGGGCGATAACCACTCAGAACTCACACTGCCACGAAGAGCCAGAGACACAGGTGGACACGCTCTGCACACAGAGTATAAGGGACAGAGCGATACCAAGACAGTGGTCCAGACCCCCCGAGTCCCCCGCCTTGCTGATCAGTTTTGGGGCCACGGGAGATGGCTGGGGATGGGCTAACGTAGGGAGGAGAGCACACTCACAGACCTGTCCACCTTAAGCTAGAACAGAGTAGGGAGGGCCCGTGTCCCGGCTGGGCCCGGCCGCCGGAGCCCGCCCGCCCTGTGACGAACCTCGGGGAGCAGGCGGGGGGCGCCGCTGGTGGGGCACACCTGGGAGGGGGGTCACAACCAAATACTGAGGGATAGAGGATGAGAATGCAGTCGAGACTGGCAACCCGGCAGCGGGGATTGAACGGCCATCCGTTTCCTGATCATAGGAGAGGGACGTGGATAAATAGAGGGTATCAAACCTGGTAAACACCTTCACAGCATGGTCAGATAGCCCGAGTTAGTAAAACACAAATCCCATCTCAGGTCCCGGGCCCCGAATAACCACATTCCAAACCCAGCCTCACACACGCATAGGTCCAGTAAGGGACACCATACGTAACACGAGATAGAGAGGCCCAGAAACTCAAGTACTACTTGGCCCAACATGTGGGGATTGTGTGGGTTTTGGGGGGGGGGGGGGGGGGGGGTAAAATGTGCATGATCCTGTGAAGTTATCAAACTGTTATGACCTGTTTTCACCTGTTGTGATATGTACCCAGTTATAACGATATTTATTAACACAGCCTTTTTTTCTGATAAATGATAGAACAGCCGCACGCTGAAATACGGCACGCATCGACACACACCCATACTGGCCATAGGGCCAACACACCCCGAGGCGGGGAAGACAGAAACACTCATACCGAGTTGACAAAGACGAGCCACACAGGGATGTCACATGACCCGATGCGCCACAGGGACACTGACCCGTTCTACCGGACGCCCAACCGACGCCCTACAGGGAGGCGCCAGTCAGGTAACGAGACACTCACCAACACCTCAGGAGGTGCGGTGGAGTGAGGCTCCCCGACGCCTACACCTAATTGTCACTAGACAGTGACGAGACCACTGGAGGCAGCAGAACGCCTCCACGACTTACCCTTCAACTCAGCCTACACATCCCCCCATCCCTACCCTAAAGCCTAATACCTTGACCGTACCCCTCCTGACACGCCTGGGACTCTACGTGACTACCCACCACACAGAGACACCGGACAGTAACACCCCCCCAGAATCCGCCCATACGCGACCCGACCACAAGACATGACGCTGACTCCTGACCACCTACAGGTCCTCACGATAAATGCCAAAGGACTGAACAAACCAGAGAAAAGAACGGGGGCCCTGCGGGACTTCCACAGGCACAAGGCCTCTATAGTTATGATACAGGAAACCCATTTCAAAAAAGGGGCGAGACCTAAATTGACTAACCAACATTACACCCAGGGGTACTACAGTGATTATCACGGTGGCAAAGCCAGGGGGACAGCGATACTCCTTCACAGGAGGCTGGCGTTCCAGGAGGGGGGCTGCATGACCGACGACGAAGGCCGATACCTGTTCCTCAAAGGGACACCAATACACGTTCGCAAACATCTATGCTCCAAACAAACAACAGACGCGCTTTCTCAAACAGACATTGTACAAGGATTTTAATGTTGCGCTGGACCCTACATGGGACACCTCATCAGGCGTCTCCCATATCCCCATACAACACCTACAGAACATCAAATCCCTTCTCCGCAGCCAACGCCTAGTTGATTGCTGGAGAGCCCACCATCCAGATGAAAGGGATTTCACTTTCTACTCCCATCCGCACAACTCCTATTCCCGGATAGACCATGTCTATACAACACACCATGACCTCCCCCTGGTGACCGCAGTCACAATCGGTGGGGCCACCTGGTCGGACCACGCCCCGGTATTACTGACACTGAAATCACCACTCTACCACCCCACGACCCCGAAATGGAGACTCAATGAGTACCTCCTAGCCAATAAAGAGATCTCAGGCCTTATAGGCGATAAAATAAAAGAATACCTCGCATTCAACACGGCGGAGCAGACCTCCCCGACACTCCGCTGGGAAGCACACAAGAGCGTGATAAGGGGACACTACATACAACAGGGGGCATTGCTGAAGAAACGAACCGAGGCACGGTTAACCGAACTACTGGCCAACATCCACACGGTAGACGAACAAAACAAACAAACCCCAGACAGCACACACCAATCCCGACTCCTCCAACTAAGACGAGAACTTGCCACCCTGCTGCACACCAAACACCACAGGGAAGCGATAAGACACAAGGCCTTCTTTGCACAGCAGGGAAACAAAAGTGGCAAGCTTCTGGCCGCAATGCTGAAAAAACAAAGACAAAACACATACATTGACAAGATTAGAGACAAACAGGGGAACCTACAACATCTCCCGAAAGACATACTGAGCACCATCCGCACATATTATTCGGAACTGTACACACTACCACAACCACAAACCCAAGCGGCGAAAACCCACCTACGCGAATCGATCAGAAAGTACTTAGCCGAACACCCGCTACCGATCTTAGACCCAGAAGTAGCAGAAATGATAGACGAACCTATCACAGTAGAGGAGCTAGCGATAGCGGTTAAGCAAACTAAGCCAGGTAAAAGCCCAGGGCCAGACGGCCTCCCGACAAAATATTACAAGACCTATGCAGAGTACTTATACCAGCCTATGGTGGAAGCCTTTAACGCAGTCAGGGACGGACACAATATTCCTAAACAAGCCCTAACGGCTCACATCTCCATAATCCCCAAAGACGGTAAAGACAAGGAACAATGTGGAAACTATAGGCCTATATCGCTCATCAACTGCGACATCAAGCTAATGGCCAAGATCCTGGCCACGCGGCTCACAAAACACATCCCATCACTGGTTCACCCAGACCAGGTGGGGTTTGTGGCGGGACGCGAGGCCCGCGACAACACCATCAGGGCACTTACCCTCATGCACGGTAGCAGGGAAACAAAAGAGGGCCTTCTTCTCCTATCAACAGACGCAGAGAAGTCATTCGACAGAGTCTGTTGGGTCTACCTCTTTGAAGTGCTGGCTCACGCGGGGCTGGGACCCCACCTGAGACAGTGGATAGAGGAACTTTACCGGGAACCGACAGCCCAGGTAATAGTTAATGGAGCGCCCACGGAAGCCTTCACCATACGCAACGGCACAAGACAGGGCTGTCCCCTCTCCCCACTCTTATTTGTCCTCGCCCTGGAGCCGTTCCTCACACACATCAGACACAATACAGACATCACCGGCCTAGAGACGGGACGAGTACACCACAAGGTCGCCGCATACGCGGACGACCTGCTCTTTGTGGTGACCAATCCCGAGATTTCCCTTCCGAACATACAGAAGGAGCTGCGAGAATTTGGGACCATATCAAACCTGAAAATTAACCACGGGAAATCATACATTCTCAACGTCAATGTAAATGCCGCACGAGCGGATCCCCTACAGCACAGCTTCCCCTATCAATGGGCCAAACACAAAATCAGGTACTTAGGGATATGGCTGACAAGACAGAGTGAAGACCTGTTTAAAGAAAACTTTATGACCACACTACAAACATTCCAAAGGGACATGCGGGAGTGGTCATGTCTCTTGGCTGGGGAGGGTCCAGGTCCTGAAGATGAGCTTCCTCCCACATCTCCTCTACCTCCTCCAAGCCATCCCCATAGTGATCCAAAAGACCTTTTTTGGGTCCCTCAGAACAGAGATGACTAGGTACATATGGAACGGGGGGAGACCTAGACTGAAATTTTCCACACTAACACGCCCCAAGGACAAGGGGGGAATAGCCCTCCCAGACTTCTACCGATACTACGTCGCCGCGCATTTGCTGCGGATAATAGAATGGTCAAAAGACAACGTCGGGAAGCTCTGGAAAACAGTAGAGGAAGCAGAAGCGGGCAGACCGCTTTCTGGACTACCCTGGGGCCGAGAGACAGCGGATGGGAGGGAGATGTCCATATACACACGACACACTCTGAGAGTGTGGAGGAGGGCCTCCAAAATCGGTAACATGTCGCCATTCCCCTCCCCCCTCTTACCCCTAACACACAATCCTGACTTCCCCCCGGGACTAGACCCGAGAGCCCTTTGCAACATTCTTCCGGGCAAGACTCCTCGTCTACACCACATCCTCCATGCAGGGGAATGTAAACCACTAACAGCTCTACTAGGGGAGACACCCCCGACCTTCATGCACCAGTTCAGATACACCCAGCTAAGCAACTTCATCCGAACGCTACCACAAGGCTCAGCGCTCACTAGGGGTCAGACCACAATAGAAGCGGTTAGCGCACGCCCACCCCTCTACATGGGAAAATGGGAGACGGCCCTACACACCACACTCACGGACACGGAATGGGAATCCATCTGCTACCTAACACACCACTGCTCAACACATAGCAAAACTCAAGAGACAGCATACAAGTTATTAACACAATGGTATAAGACACCACACCTCCTACACCAAATTGACCCAGCTCACTCTGACCAATGCTGGAGATGCGAAAAGGAGGTAGGAACCATAAAGCACATTTGGTGGGACTGCGAGAAAATCAAAACATATTGGGAGGGGATCCACAAGGTCCTACAGAAGTTCTCGGATGCGCACCCCCCCCCTGGAACCAGCGGAAATGCTCCTACATCATACCACGATCCCTCACTCCAAGTACAAAAAATCTATAACCATTAGAATACTCAACACGGCTAAACAGGTACTCCCCCAATTCTGGAAACAAACCGTAACACCCCCGCTACTAACATGGTTTAACCAAATGGAAGACCTTAGGAAAATAGAGGAACTGACGATGACGGCCAACCTGACCCATAAGACATACTTAGACATATGGACGCACTGGATCCTTGAGACAGCAAAAGAAGGATTCCAACGGAGACTCAGAGTTAATGGACACTAAGACACGGACAGATAAGACCGAAACCCACACGACTGGAGACGACGGACAGCGGACGCACCCGAATCCCCTCGCATCCCCGACACCCCCCCCGACGACCTAAGCTACAAGCCTGCCCCAGCCCCCATGACCGCACCAACCTTAGGGAAAACAACGGACTCCGAATAGAGGCTTACCCAGCCACTAAGGGACCCCAGCTAACATGACATACAACCCTGACAACTAATGAACCAAACACACCTCAGACTTACCATATCACTCAGCCCCCCAAGGGGTCAGGCACATGAGAGGTGGGCCCTGACATAGCAAGGGACTAAGGAAGACAAGGGTGGAAGGAGCTAACTCTCACTTCTGCTAAAGACAGCAACACACGGACTAAGCTCCAACTGCCCTGGAGGCTTTCACTCCACCTGCCTCCCACGCACACCTAAACACGCAGGTATTGGGGGCGCTTTCAAACATCTTACACTTGAATACTTGTCCAACCAGAAATATAACTAAACCGACAAAAGGGACCTGCGAGTCCGACAACAATGTGGGCCTGCGTGCCCGAACTGATACTGATGACTTACCTTGCATTATAAATCGTTGAGGAGACCTGCGAGTCTCACAGCTTTTATATGATTGAACGACGAAAAGAGAAATAATAAAGATAATATTTACAAAAAAAAAAAGCAGTGAGTTAAATCACAGATTTCAAAATTAACTTATTTTTAAGCACGTGAGTTAACACAAATGGACCAATGTCTGTGTATGGCAAATCTGTTCTTCTTCTACCAAATTCTTTTGGTAAATCCTAGTCCAATTATATTAATATCACTAAGTCATACGGTCACCCCATCCACAGTTGTTGTTGCCCGAGTAGTTTTCAAAATAAATAAATTTCTCAAATAGAAAAAAAAAAAAAAAAATCGTCCTCAATGAGTAAACCCCAATGTTTTTTAATTATTCTTTGTATGTCGAAAGCCTTTCCGTTATACTGAGTGTTAAAAGAAAAATCAAAAATTGGGTTTCTGGTAGTTATATCTTTTTTCTTATTCTGAAGTAGATTACTACGGCTAATATTCCCAACCCGATCAATCTGAGTCTATAAATTCAGGGGAATAGCCTTTCTCCAGAAAACGTTTCTTAAGGATCTCTGATTGTGTAAAAAAAGAATCCAAATCAGTACAGTTTCTGCGTAGCCTAACGAATTGGCCTTTGGGAACCCCCCTAAGCCAATTCGGATGGTGCCCACTTCTGGTATCGATAAAACTATTGGAATCAATAGTCTTAAAGAATGTCTTGGTCTTGATCTCCTGATCTTCAATATATATCGATAGATCAAGGAAATCAATACTCTGGATACCTATCTTGGGGGTAAAAAACAAAGACAGGGAGTTGCAGTTGACATATTTGAAGAAATCATGTAAAAGATCTTTTAGAGAGACAAAAAATGGTGGGAGGTATCCTTCTTGGAGTCATACCTGAAAGAGGGACTGATTCCAAGAGGTCTAAGATTAGACAAAAGACCTGCCAATGGATTAGAAAAATCAAAATATATTGAATGTTGGGATGTAGCACTGGAAAGATGCTCTATGACGCTTATGGAAATTATTATCGATTTTGAAAGAGACAACTTAAGTGTGGTTTCCGATGAAATGGGGAAATTAGCTGAGACTAATATCTTTGAAAAGGATACCTCTAATTTTAAGAGGAAAGAAAAAGTTCTCTTTGAAAGGATAGAGAAACTTGACGATAACATTGCACTAACTAAGAATAAGAAATATCTTAGGGATAAACGAGACAAAGCTAATAATACCTATTCAACATTAAACAAAATCGATAGAAAATCTAGATTTAGAGATAATGATAGATACAACTATAGAAATGTAAATAGAGAAGGACCTACACAGAGAAAGGGTAACCATATGGGAGCAAAACCCAAATGGACTACACCTTTAAAAAATTCATTTAATTCGAAAAAACAAAATGATGTTTCAACCAATTTACCCAATTTTCCAAGACCTCAAAGGGATGCAGTCCCTAGTACGGTGAATACCACCCGATCTCCTGCCCGAAACTCCCATTCAGATAGGGATTTTTTTAGGGAAGGGGCAAGACCGAAGAAAGGGGGAGATCACGGAATTTTACCCCCCAAGGTCTCAAGAATTACCCTTAACCAACCGTTTTTTACCCCTCAGAGAACAACAGATCCCAGGGAAAAAGAGGAGATTAAGCGGAGAAAGGGTGGGAATTTAACTAAAACGCAAGAAGAAAGTCTAGGAGTCTTCAATTTATCTGGATTTCAGTTAATGTCACAAGAAATCCTCCTTTTAAGTAAGGGTTTGAAATTTGTCCCTGAAGAGCCCCCAAATTGTTTTCAACTTTTTATTGATGCACAGAAATTTATTAGAAAAATGTCGATCAAAAGATTTTAATTAAGAAAACCAGTGAGGGTTTTTTGAATTCCACCAAAGATAAGGAGATACAGAGATTTAAACCTAAATCTAAATTTTGTCCAAACGAAAGAGGAAGCCAGATTGAAGCCTTTAACAAGATGATTATTAGGGACTTTGATAAACTTGGAAGAGATCAGGCCAGGAGAGGTAAACATAGAAATCTTACCCCAGGAGAGAGTAACACCTTGATTGATCTAAGTAAGAGAAAGGAGCTGACTATCAAAAGTGCTGATAAGGGAGGAGGGGTGGTCATCATGTCAACACAATATTATGTTGCAGAATCCTACAGACTTCTAAACGATCATCTTACTTATACAAAACTTAACTCCAATCCTAATTATGAGTACAATCAAGATCTCAAAAGATTGTTACAGAATGCCAGAGCAGCAGGCACTATTGATGAGTCCACCTATTCCTTTATTTTCATAGAATCCCCTAAGGTACCCACTTTTTACTTTCTTCCAAAACTTCATAAATGTACACAAAACCCCCCAGGGAGGCCGATAATAAGTGGCATTGATTCCCTGACCTCAAAGCTCGCTGAGTATATTGACTTCCATCTACAAAAATATGCCCAGGGAGCCTTGTCATATTTGAGGGATACAAAACATCTCATTCAGGAATTGGAAAGTATTGAGTGGAAAGATGAGTTTATTTGGGCTACTCTTGATGTGACCTCACTCTACACCGTAATAGATCATGATCTTGGTGTTGAGGCGGTTAGGAGTAATCGGGCGCAGGATATCGAACTTGAACCTTCCTTTTGTTCTTTCTTGGAGGAAGCTATCCGTTTTATCCTTACGCATAATTTCTTTGGTTTTGATGGGGATTATTTTCTCCAGATCAAGGGCAGCGCAATGGGCACCAAGTTTGCACCGAGCTATGCCAATGTGTTTGTGGACCATTGGGAAAGGTCATCTATTTGGTCCAATAATCCGTTTGGTGCAAACTTGGTGCTCTGGAGAAGGTACATCGACGATGTCCTGATGATCTGGCAGGGCCCTATAGATCTTTTACATGATTTCTTCAAATATGTTAACTGCAACTCCCTGTCTTTGGTTTTTACCCCCAAGATAGGTGTCCAGAGTATTGATTTCCTTGATCTATCGATATATATTGAAGATCAGGAGATCAAGACCAAGACATTCTTTAAGACTATTGATTCCAATAGTTTTATCGATACCAGAAGTGGGCACCATCCGAATTGGCTTAGGGGGGTTCCCAAAGGCCAATTTGTTAGGCTACGCAGAAACTGTACTGATTTGGATTCTTTTTTTACACAATCAGAGATCCTTAAGAAACGTTTTCTGGAGAAAGGCTATTCCCCTGAATTGTGTAAAAAAAGAATCCAAATCAGTACAGTTTCTGCGTAGCCTAACGAATTGGCCTTTGGGAACCCCCCTAAGCCAATTCGGATGGTGCCCACTTCTGGTATCGATAAAACTATTGGAATCAATAGTCTTAAAGAATGTCTTGGTCTTGATCTCCTGATCTTCAATATATATCGATAGATCAAGGAAATCAATACTCTGGATACCTATCTTGGGGGTAAAAAACAAAGACAGGGAGTTGCAGTTGACATATTTGAAGAAATCATGTAAAAGATCTTTTAGAGAGACAAAAAATGGTGGGAGGTATCCTTCTTGGAGTCATACCTGAAAGAGGGACTGATTCCAAGAGGTCTAAGATTAGACAAAAGACCTGCCAATGGATTAGAAAAATCAAAATATATTGAATGTTGGGATGTAGCACTGGAAAGATGCTCTATGACGCTTATGGAAATTATTATCGATTTTGAAAGAGACAACTTAAGTGTGGTTTCCGATGAAATGGGGAAATTAGCTGAGACTAATATCTTTGAAAAGGATACCTCTAATTTTAAGAGGAAAGAAAAAGTTCTCTTTGAAAGGATAGAGAAACTTGACGATAACATTGCACTAACTAAGAATAAGAAATATCTTAGGGATAAACGAGACAAAGCTAATAATACCTATTCAACATTAAACAAAATCGATAGAAAATCTAGATTTAGAGATAATGATAGATACAACTATAGAAATGTAAATAGAGAAGGACCTACACAGAGAAAGGGTAACCATATGGGAGCAAAACCCAAATGGACTACACCTTTAAAAAATTCATTTAATTCGAAAAAACAAAATGATGTTTCAACCAATTTACCCAATTTTCCAAGACCTCAAAGGGATGCAGTCCCTAGTACGGTGAATACCACCCGATCTCCTGCCCGAAACTCCCATTCAGATAGGGATTTTTTTAGGGAAGGGGCAAGACCGAAGAAAGGGGGAGATCACGGAATTTTACCCCCCAAGGTCTCAAGAATTACCCTTAACCAACCGTTTTTTACCCCTCAGAGAACAACAGATCCCAGGGAAAAAGAGGAGATTAAGCGGAGAAAGGGTGGGAATTTAACTAAAACGCAAGAAGAAAGTCTAGGAGTCTTCAATTTATCTGGATTTCAGTTAATGTCACAAGAAATCCTCCTTTTAAGTAAGGGTTTGAAATTTGTCCCTGAAGAGCCCCCAAATTGTTTTCAACTTTTTATTGATGCACAGAAATTTATTAGAAAAATGTCGATCAAAAGATTTTAATTAAGAAAACCAGTGAGGGTTTTTTGAATTCCACCAAAGATAAGGAGATACAGAGATTTAAACCTAAATCTAAATTTTGTCCAAACGAAAGAGGAAGCCAGATTGAAGCCTTTAACAAGATGATTATTAGGGACTTTGATAAACTTGGAAGAGATCAGGCCAGGAGAGGTAAACATAGAAATCTTACCCCAGGAGAGAGTAACACCTTGATTGATCTAAGTAAGAGAAAGGAGCTGACTATCAAAAGTGCTGATAAGGGAGGAGGGGTGGTCATCATGTCAACACAATATTATGTTGCAGAATCCTACAGACTTCTAAACGATCATCTTACTTATACAAAACTTAACTCCAATCCTAATTATGAGTACAATCAAGATCTCAAAAGATTGTTACAGAATGCCAGAGCAGCAGGCACTATTGATGAGTCCACCTATTCCTTTATTTTCATAGAATCCCCTAAGGTACCCACTTTTTACTTTCTTCCAAAACTTCATAAATGTACACAAAACCCCCCAGGGAGGCCGATAATAAGTGGCATTGATTCCCTGACCTCAAAGCTCGCTGAGTATATTGACTTCCATCTACAAAAATATGCCCAGGGAGCCTTGTCATATTTGAGGGATACAAAACATCTCATTCAGGAATTGGAAAGTATTGAGTGGAAAGATGAGTTTATTTGGGCTACTCTTGATGTGACCTCACTCTACACCGTAATAGATCATGATCTTGGTGTTGAGGCGGTTAGGAGTAATCTGGCGCAGGATATCGAACTTGAACCTTCCTTTTGTTCTTTCTTGGAGGAAGCTATCCGTTTTATCCTTACGCATAATTTCTTTGGTTTTGATGGGGATTATTTTCTCCAGATCAAGGGCAGCGCAATGGGCACCAAGTTTGCACCGAGCTATGCCAATGTGTTTGTGGACCATTGGGAAAGGTCATCTATTTGGTCCAATAATCCGTTTGGTGCAAACTTGGTGCTCTGGAGAAGGTACATCGACGATGTCCTGATGATCTGGCAGGGCCCTATAGATCTTTTACATGATTTCTTCAAATATGTTAACTGCAACTCCCTGTCTTTGGTTTTTACCCCCAAGATAGGTGTCCAGAGTATTGATTTCCTTGATCTATCGATATATATTGAAGATCAGGAGATCAAGACCAAGACATTCTTTAAGACTATTGATTCCAATAGTTTTATCGATACCAGAAGTGGGCACCATCCGAATTGGCTTAGGGGGGTTCCCAAAGGCCAATTTGTTAGGCTACGCAGAAACTGTACTGATTTGGATTCTTTTTTTACACAATCAGAGATCCTTAAGAAACGTTTTCTGGAGAAAGGCTATTCCCCTGAATTTATAGACTCAGATTGATCGGATTGGGAATATTAGCCGTAGTAATCTACTTCAGAATAAGAAAAAAGATATAACTACCAGAAACCCAATTTTTGATTTTTCTTTTAACACTCAGTATAACGGAAAGGCTTTCGACATACAAAGAATAATTAACCCCTTGAGGACGCTAGACGGTTCAGGACCGTTGTAACGGATCACATGGCACCCCGACTGAGTACCTCCGTTAATGGATGCTCCTAGTGCTTCCTGAGGACTCCAAGCACTCTGGCAGACACCACAATCACCGAATCCGAGAAACCTTTTAAATTCTCCCAAGCATATGAATGCTGTAGACCATTGAATAGGAACCATACGAATAGGCTTGTACTCCTAGCAGTCAACTGGAACAGCATGCAATAAATCCTTCCCCCCAATAATGAGACGACACATCACTTTGAGGGTAAAACAGGAACTCTCGACTGGCTCATCCAGCCGGGCTTTTATTTCCAACTCACACATACAGGCCACACCCAGGGGGAGGCATAAAAGAACCAATTACATAGATGTTACCTCCCACACATCCCCTCCCCTTAGTGTGACACATAATCCCATTATGCATACAGTGTAAAATATACATTTACACAACTTTCATAACTTTAAAACCATACATCACATTCACATAAAAATACATATCCACAATCAATCCATTCAGGGGAACAACATATTAAAAAATGGCATGAATCCGTACAGGGGTTCAAAAGTTACTAAAAGTATATTTTGTTCCTTTCTGGCTGGCAGAAAAACATCCCCACAATGCACCTTGGTTTCCTCCCTTCTGCCCTGGAGTTAATTGGAGAAGTAATCCAATTACCCAGGACTAAAGGCAGACTCCATTAACCACATGGTTGCAAAACAACATAAAACACTTTAAAATACATAAAGTCACATTTACACATAACACACAGACATTTCCCTTATCCCCAGATAGCTGGGATCTGCACGCACAAAACTACCGAATAGCGCGCAGATCCTACTCACACAGTACAATTGCCATGGAGCTAAAGTCTTTCCCATAGTCTTTCATTATATGAATAGGCTCCATGGTATGGCTATCTGGGGTATCACATTCCCATAAAGTCTGGTCCATAGTCCAAATGCAAGAGGCGGGCAATCAGCCCCCTCCAAGGACACGTGGCGAGGTCGGTTTCGCCACAACCGTCATCTGCATTTTTCCCTTGCCGACCGACGACGGTCCTGAACCGTCCTAACTTTAAAATGTACTTACCCGATCGCCGTCGTTCCCCCGGCGGCGATCGGCGGTGCTCCCGTTGTGGGGAGACTGCCTGCAGCCCAGACAGTCTCCCCATGGCGGATTAGGACCCCTGGGGCCATGTGATCGCCCAACAGGGCGACCGAATGGTCACAATAGGTGTCCATGTGTCTGCCTGCAGGGGGACTGTCTGTGCTGACAGGCAGTGTCCCTGCCAGTGTAAAATCCTAAAAATAAAATAAAGTTAATGTTAATAAAAAAAAAATTATTATTATATATGTGTATATATATATGATATATAGACATATATTATACCTATATAATATATGTCTATATATCATATATATAATGTCATGCTAAGTGTATTTTTATATTAATATGTACATATATTAATATAAAAATACACTTATAATTAAATTACACACGTATATATATAATAACTATATATATTGTATATATATATATTATTATAAAATACAAATAATAAGTAATTTAAATTAAATTAAACATGTAAAAATAATAATACAAATAAAAAAAATTATATATCTATACGAAATGTTATTCTAACTGTATTTTGATATTAATATATATATATTTATATAAAAATACACTTAGAATGAAATTGTATATATATCTTTATATAAATAAATAAAAAGAATACGAACTATTCATATGTCCATATAGAAAATTACATAAATAATTATATAAATATACACGTAGACTTCAAATATATAAATATGCATATATATTTAAATTCTACGTGCGTATTTATGTAATATTTTTACATAATTAAGTTATTTTAATGATTGCAATTTAAGGGACCTGCCTGCCAACCCAGGCCGAAAGTCCAGAGAATTTAATTTGCTAGCACTGTATTTTACCCTGTAACGTTCTACGACACCCTAAAACCTGTACATGGTGGGTACTGTTTTACTCGGGAGACTTTGCTGAACACAAATACTAGTGATTCAAAACAGTAAAACATATCACAGCGATGATATTGTCAGTGAAAGTGACTTTTTTTGCATTTTTCACACACAAACAGCACGTTTACTGATGATATAATTGTTGTGATACATTTTCCAGTTTTTAAACACTAATATTTGTGTTCAGCAAAGTCTCCTGAGTAGAACAGGACCCCCCATGTACAGGTTTTATAGCGTTTTTGAAAGTTACAGGGTCAAATATATGGGTCAAATATTTTTACATTGAAAATGGCCAGGTTGGTTACGTTGCCTTTGAGAGCGTATGGTAGCCCAGGAATGAGAATTACCCCCATGATGGCATACCATTTGCGAAAGAAGACAACCCAAGGTATTGCAAATGGGGTATGTCCAGTCTTTTTTAGTAGCCACTTAGTCACAAACACTGGCCACAATTAGCGTTCAATTTAGTTTTTTACTTTTTTCACACACAAACAAATATGAACGCTAACTTTGGCCAGTGTTTGCGACTAAGTGGCTACTAAAAAAGTCTGGACATACCCCATATTGAATACCCTGGGTTGTCTACTTTAAAAAAAATATATGTACATGTGGGGTGTTATTCAGCGATTTATGACAGATAATAGTGTTACAATGTCACTATTGATACATTTTAAAAATGTATGTTTTGAAACCGCAATATCCTACTTGTACTTATAGCCCTATAACATGCAAAAAAATAGCAAAAAGCATGTAAACATTGGGTATTTTTAAACTCCGGACAAAATTTTTAATCTATTTAGCAGTTTTTTTCATTCGCTTTTGTAGATGAGTAAAAGGTTTTTCAAATAAAAGTAAAAAAACATGTATTTTTTTCAATTTTCCATCATATTTTTTCATTTTTTAAAAATTAAATTACATGAGATTATATAAATAATGGTATGTAAAGAAAGCCCCTTTTGTCCTGAAAAAAACAATATATAATTTGTATGGGAACAGTAAATGAGAGAGCGGAAAATTACAGCTAAACACAAACACCACAAAAGTGTAAAAAGATGCCTGGTCGCAAATGTACAACATCGCAAAAACAGTCCAGTCCTTAAGGGGTTAAAAAACATTGGGGTTTACTCGTTGAGGACGAATTTTTAAGCAAACAAATCCCACAGGTTCCTAAAGTTATTTTTAGAAAAGGTACTAACTTAAAACAGCTTTTGGCTCCCAGCACCTTTCGATCTGGGAAAGATCAAATTAAACACATGGGAGGTTTTTACACATGTGGAAATTGTAAGAGTTGTAGTCATCAATTCAGTATCACTAAAGATTTTGTGAGTACCCAAGTAAAATTTAAAATCAAGAATAAGGTGTCCTGTTCCTCCACCCACGTGGTATATTTACTCACCTGTGGGTGTGGGATGCAGTATGTGGGGAGGACGGGGAGGAAATTAAAAGTTAGATTTCAAGAACACAGAAATAACATTAAAAAAGGTATGTTAACACATTTGGTGCCAGTACATTGTAATAATTGTTCTTTGTTTAATTTTAATACATTGAAATGTACAGGTATAGAACAGGTAACCCTAAATGAGAGGTGGTGACCTTATGATGGCCCTAAGGAAGAGAGAGGGCTATTGGATCCACACATTAAAAACTATGAAACCAAATGGGTTAAATGTGGATTTTGATTTGATGTGTTTTCTGTGATTTTTGTGATCTTCTATTCTTTTTCTTTTTCTTATGTTTATTTTATTTATTCATTTACATATTTTTTTATTTCTTCTGCATTTTTATTACATATTCATAGTTTGGGACATTTTAATTATTAATTTATACATATATTTGTTGTTTTTCACAAATGTTATCTTGGGGACTTTTTTCTGCTCGTTTACGAGCATTGGAACGCAAGTGGAACGCATGTTTTGCTGTCTGGCGAAACGCAAATCAGAACGAGGCTTGGTTAGCAATTCCGGAACGCAATATGGACGTAAACGGAAGTGCGCCGAAGTCCGGACCCGGAAGCACGGCGCACAGCTGATCGCTTCGTGCCAAAGACGGATTTAAAAGAAGAGTATTGGGAATGTCACAAGCCGCCAACTTCCAAACATGTAATCCCACAAGTACCCACCCCTCACAAACATGCAGCCCCAATATATCCACTTGTATCTCATCTTGTTTCCCTCAGTTATATGTCTGCTTTGACAAAGCTATGCTTGGCCTGTGAATTTGTTAGTTTTATTGGAATCTGCCATTAGCAGGTCAACTTTTCTTTCATGTTGTGATTTTATAATGACAATGGCAAAGGGAGAGGCGGAGCCAACCGCAAGACATGCTGGTCACATACTAGCCGAGCTCCAGCGGGGAACCCGGGGAATCCACATACATCGATCAAATATCGCAACATGGAACACCCCAAAAAAGCTACAACATCTGCCCAACCTCCCAACAAACCACCTGGAGCAAAAACGGGCGCATTAAATACATTTTTCAGAGATAGCGCGGCACAACAAAACGAGGAGGTAGGCCCCAAGATGGCGCTGGAGCCCCCATCAGAGCAGGCATCACCGCCATCGAGCCCAGCCATCTCCGACAGCGCATCAACTAATATAGATGCAGACCTAAAAGAAATTCTTAAGAATCTACCCACTAAACAAGATCTTGCAGCCATGATCCACAAATTGGAAGTCAACTTAAAAAAAAAAAAAAAAAAAAAAAGGAAAATATGGCAGCGGAAGTGAAATTGGTGGAAGATAGGGTCGGATCTCTGGAAGATAACCATGACCACACATCCACCCAAATAAAGCAATTACAGCAAGCCTTAGAAGTGCAAAACGCACAAATGGCAGCGATGTATCGTACAATCAACAACCTCGACAATAGAGGGCGCCGTAATAATCTCAGTATCAAAGGCCTTCCTGAATCTGAAGGCGAGAACTTACCCATTGCACTCCAAGAATTGCTCAATTGCTTGATGCACAAGGATCCATCGGAGCGTATCTTATTTGATAGAGCCCACAAGGCACTCAAACCGAGAGGACCATTTGCCGCCTACACTACTACAGATTGAAAGAAGAAATCCTCTGTGAACTGAGGCAGACCACCCAACCACTTCTCTTACATGGGGCACAAATACAAATCTACTCGGACCTCCCCTGGATGACGCAGCCATCAAGAAGAATTCTCAAACCCCTGACTGACCTCCTCTCACCAGGAACATAAGGTACCGGTGGGGTTCCCCCGTCACTAACGGCCACACATAACGGAGTTACCGGCACTGTAGCCTCAGCAAAAGACATAGCCACATTTACCTCGGCCCTGAACCTCCCAGATATACGAGTACCAGATTGGTATGGCCCGATACAGGCTCCGCAAAATTACCCACGCAGGCAGAGAACAAGATGGCAAACTCCACCTAAACGACGTCGGAACGACCAGGATCAGCATGGGGGCTTACAGCCACAACGAGACGAGTCTCCCCACCAATAGAGCCAAGATTTACAGCCCACTCAGATGAACCGAAGGATACTACTACTTACCCATCTACTCAGAAGCCAGGGACACGAATGTGGATCGGATACAACAAAAGGGTCAGGCAAGTTAACAGAGCAGTGAAGCTCTATAAACTTTCACCCAACAAGACATGACTTACAAACTCCCATGCCTGTACCCATGCAGGCCTAGACACTGCTTTTCCACACCACACAGACCCATCTGCCCCCCACCTCTAACCACTTTCATCCAATAAGATTACTTTGCTAACCCCATACAGAGTTGCAAGCTCAGAAAGACACTGACTTGCTAACCGCTATACAAGACACTGCTCATAAGCCAAAGACTTGTTTGCCACGGTAACATATTACAACAACCATAACCTGATCAGACAAAAAGAAGCCACAATAAAGTGACTCCAGCGATACCCAATTAGGGGCATGACCCCTCAAAAAAGACACAGTCAGCCCAATTTATTGAAGAGACACTGCCCCTTAAGGATATCTCAACCAGGGGCTTTTTGGCTGTAGTACACTCTGAAGGGGTACAAAACACAACAGTATGATGTATAATGTAACCATTAACTCCCTTATTTGTCTCCCCGGGACTGCTTAGCACACCCAGGGAAAGCCACCGACAGACGGGGCCCTGATTTTATAATCACAATCATACTCTCAATTGCTCGCTCCAGAGGAGCTCCAGAGTTATTGTACATAGTTGGATAAATTTCTGTTTCTCATTGATATTTTTGAACCGACACATTGCTTTAAATACAGACACACTCTGATACATTTCCATGGCCAACTTTAACATAATCGCTCTAAACACATGAGGTTTAAACTCACTGACTAAGAGATCCATCGCCCTAAGGGAACTACACAAACTAAGAGCAGATGTAGCATTCCTGCAAGAAACCCACTTTAACCCCTTAAGGACACATGACATGTGGGACATGCCATGATTCCCTTTTATTCCAGAAGTTTGGTCCTTAAGGGGTTAAGGCAGATGCCCATAACCCATCTTACGAAGCAAACATTACCCCACCGGCTACTTCAGCAATTATGAAGGAACTAAAGCACGGGGAGTGGCCATACTCATTGGTGCCAAGACACCATTTTCACACATCGCACACCATACAGACACAAATGGCAGACTTATTATGGTAAAGGGGCGAGTGGGAAACACCACCATGACTTTTGCTAACCTATATCTCCCCAACACCAAACAAAGTTCCCAAATGTGTAAATACCTATCTAAGATAGAGGGGTTTACCGAAGGAATACTCATTATGGGAGGAGACCTTAACGTCTCTTTAGACTCAACGTCCAGATCCAAGAACTACAACTCAACCACCAGAACCAGAATCTCACAACTCCCAGACAAAGCACACCTATTTGACGGGTGAAGGGTAACTCATCCCCAGACACGAGACTATTCATACTATTCAGCAATTAAACACACATACTCGAGACTTGACATGCTCTTCCTCCATCACAGACACCCCCCCACCTCATCCAATCGTGCAAATACGGCCCTATTACATGGTCAGATCACGGCCCGCTATCAATGACGATACAAGTTCCAACACTAACCCCCTCCGGGACATTATGGAAACTAAGCGATACTTTACTCAATAATCCATCCCATATCACACAAATACAAGACACACTAAACCGATACTTTGAAGAAAACACTACACCATCTGTATCCCTCACAGTGATCTGGGAAGCAGTAATAAGAGGACACATAATAGCACTAGCATCCAAACAAAAAAGAATGAGAGAGGAACAGATAGCTACACTCACAGCCGAGATCAGACAATTAGAGAACTGTAGCGGAACGCAGTAAGCCTGTCCTGCAATATGCCTGTGTGACTATATTCGTTATAATTTTGCCTGTGTTGAATTGCTATTCGTCTATTTAAAGTGTGAATTGTATGTTATTCGGTAGTTTCCATCCGTACTATATGCTTATGGAAACTACCGAACGGAGGGACCACCCCGGAGAGAAGTGTGCCAGCAATTAAGGTTCACATTCTTTCCAAACCGCAAGTTAACCGTCTCATTAACATTGTATCTGGGTGGCCGCCATTCGACATGCGTACACGTGGCGGCGGCCATCTTACTCATGAAAATCTCAGCGGTGTTTTGTCGTCGAGTGTCTGGAACTCAAATCGGACACTCAAACAACCAAACACCGCTGAGACCTCCAGAGCTCCGTAACTGCCGAACGGAGAGACCTAACGAATCCCCATTCGGTAGTTACAAAGTACCGAATGAGGGAATCACTATCTAGGTGAATTAAAGTATGGATGGCAATTATAAATGTCTGTTTTAACTGCCGAACGGAGACCGACCGCAGGGCCCATTCTCATGGAACCCTTTTCGGATACCAACTCGTGTGCGGTCGGTCAAACTTCACCTTCCTGTAACTGCCGAACCACTGGTCCGATCTGGGTGAATTTTGGATATTACATTCACCCAGATCAGGGCTACCTAGCGGTACCCTAATATTAAGGATATGTGATGGTTTAGGGGTACATCCAAGTTTGGGGTAAAGTACTGTACAAGTTAAGGGGATTATGACTCACTCTGAGGGGAGGAGATGTGTGGGAGGTAACAAGCACTGCATTGGTTACTGTCATAATTACTGTAGTTCCCTCCCTTGCATGGGAGCAGGCTTTATAAGAAACCTTGGAATAAACGATTGTCAGTTCTACTCCTGAAACTGTGTGTCGTCCAGTTATTGGGAGTGCTGTGGGGATTTTGCTGTACCTTTTTACCTGCTGGAAACTCTGCTGTGGATTTACTAATGACTTGTTCCTGAGCCTTCCTTGGATCTAAAGTGGAGAATAGCTGCAAGAAATCAGCTCTCCGCTACATTGGTTGGCAGCGCTGGGATCCAGACTCACAGAGGAAAAAGGATTAATGGAGATTGACCTTTCTACGCTAAAGAGAACCACATTGAAAGACCTTCTGGAAGCGAAAGGTGTTTCTGCCAGCAGCAAATCCAAAGCAACGCTTATCACCGAAGTAATGGCAGAGTACAGAGCAGAAGAGGTCCAGGCCACGGAACAAAGACCTGAAACAGAACAGGAGGAGTTCCAAAGGCATTTACAATTCAGACTGGCCTTTTATGGGGAAAACCCACCAACAGAGATCATCTCTAAAACAATGACAGAGGTGCAGGAGTTTGTGATGAGAAACAGGAGACCACAAACACCGGAAAGAAGTGCAGCAGGAGCTGTGACACAAGAGGGTAAGCCTAAAATTCCCTATCAAGCGTTTAAAACGTATGTGGTGGCAGAGGAGGATATAGATGCCTTCCTCCAAGACTTTGAGAGACTGTGTACCCTGCATAACATACCAAGGGAAGAGTGGGTACCCATATTAGCAGGACGGCTGTCAGGAAGGGAAGGTGAAGCCTACCGCACTGTACCAGATGTTGAAATTAGGAACTATAGCCGGGTAAAAGAGATTATCCTGGCCCGGTATGCAATAACACCAGAGGCATACCGGAGGCGCTTCAGGGAATTGAAAAAGGCGGACAAAGATTTGCACGCAGAGTGGGCTTGCCGACTAGAAAGGGCAGCTCTTGGGTGGATGCAGTCGAGTAAAGCGCGGTCCATGGAGGACTTGTTACAAATGCTGCTGTTGGAGCAGTTTTATGAGGGGATATCCTCAGAACTACAGGAATGGGTGAGGGATCGTAACCCCACCACCCTCACCGAGGCTGCCAAAAAGGCAGATGACTTTATGGATGCTCGCAGACAAACCAAGGCAGTGAGTACCAAACCGGCCATGCGGCCACTAGGGGGAAATTCCTTCTCTCCTAACCCTCAACCCCCACCAAGACAACTTCCTCCACCAGCACCAGCAGCAGCGCAGCAGAGATACCACACACCTGCTTCTGTGAAATGCCACCGATGCCAGAAGTGGGGACATTTCCAGCGAGAGTGTCCACAGTCTAGAGACCGCAACACCTGGATCCGACCAGGGCCTCCACCACCACCACCGAGAGCAGCAGCGCATCACTACCAGGACGAGGTACCACTTCCCTACAGCTCTGCCGTTCCAGTCACAACTGTGGAACAGTGGGAAGTGCTGCATGAGGCCAACCCCTTACAAGCACAGGCGGATAATCGACAGCACCATAGGCAGACCGTGTATCTGGAAGGGAAGCCTATGCAGGGGCTCAGAGACTCGGGAGCCACCATCACCCTGGTGCAAAGTCATTTGGTTTCTGACAAGGCCAAACTGAATAAGACTGTGGCTGTCAGGGTCGCAGGGGGAGCCGTGTATCGGCTAGACACAGCCAGGGTACACTTGCATTGGGGTGCGGGAATGTGGAAGTGGGACTAATGCCGCAATTACCTGCTGAGGTGGTCCTGGGGAATGATCTGGGCAAACTCACCTCCGCATTTGAACCCCAAACTACTGAGGAAGCGCACCCAGTAGTCACCAGGCAACAGGCCCGCACCCAACACAACAACGCACTGCCGGAGGTCCAGGTAAGAGATTCCTCCCCTTCCCTAGACTGTATCCCTTGGGCCCCTCCTGACGAGTTTGTAGCCGAGGTGATCACTGACCCTACCTTACAAGTATACCGAGACAAGGTCACCTCTATCCAACCGGGGGCGGAGGGGGAAAGATTTGTATTGGACAGACAGTTATTATACCGGGAAACGAGTAAAGAGATAGCTGGGTCAGACCCCATTACTGCAAGACAGCTGGTGGTACCTCAGAGGTACCGAACCGAATTACTCCGGATAGCGCACGACATTCCGCTATCCGGACATTTGGGGGTCAGCCGTACCAGATATCGGCTGACCCAAAGTTTCTTCTGGCCAGGGATTAGCCAGGAGGTGCGCAGGTATTGTAATACCTGCGATACGTGCCAGAGGGTAGGAAAGAGGGGGGATAAGCGTAAGGCGAAGCTGCACCCCCTACCCATAATTGAGGAACCCTTTCATAGGGTTGCAGTAGACATTGTAGGCCCCTTCCGGAAGCCTAGCCCATCGGGCAAACGGTACATTTTGACCGTAGTGGACTACGCCACTCGCTACCCCGAGGCGGTAGCCTTAACTAATATACATGCAGAGACGGTGGCTGAGGCGCTGATGCAGATTTTCTCCCGGATGGGGTTACCCAGGGAGATCATCTCGGATCAGGGCACTCAGTTCACGGCAGAGGTCACCCAACAGCTCTGGAAGTTCTGTAAAATTAAGCCCATAATTAGTGCTCCGTACCACCCCCAGACTAATGGGCTCTGCGAACGGTTCAATGGCACCTTAAAACAGATGCTCCGAACCTTCGCAGAGACTCACCGAGACTGGGAAAAATTCCTGCCGCACTTACTGTTTGCTTACAGGGAGGTGCCGCAGGAATCTACGGGATTTTCCCCCTTTGAACTGCTATTCGGGAGGAGAGTAAGGGGACCCCTGGACTTGATTAGAGAACACTGGGAGGGAGACCGTAGCGCTGACGGCACCCCTATTGTACCATATGTGTTGGCCCTCCGAGATCGCCTGGAAGCACTCACAAAGACGGTAAAGGAAAACCTACAGGCAGCTCAGACGCGTCAGCGCACCTGGTACGATAGAGGCGCCAGGGACCGCAGCTTTCAGGTCGGACAGAAAGTTTTAATTTTAAAACCTGTCCGACACGATAAGCTACAGGCCGCCTGGCAAGGCCCTTATAAAGTGGTAGAACAACGATGTGACACCACTTATATAATTGGCCACTGCGCAGGGAATGGGGGGCGACGCATGATCCATGTGAACATGCTGAAGCCTTACCAAGAACGATCAGAGGAGGTGACAGCTATCTGCGCCCCCACCTCTGAAGAAGGCGACAGCCTACCCCTCCCCGATCTGTTAGAGGACGGACAGCTGGCTGGGGATTTAGGAGCAGTTGTACTGGGGGATCGGTTGAGCCCACAGGAGCGTATCGAGGTACAACAACTACTGCAAGAAAAGCAGGAGACCTTTTCTAATGTACCTGGATACACCCCTCTGGCTACCCACCGAGTCGAAACCCCTGGTCAACTTCCCATGCGTCAGACTCCGTACCGCATCCCTGAAGCGGTACGGGAGAATATGCGCAAAGAGATTGAAGAGATGATACAGTTAGCAGTCATTGAGCCCTCAGATAGCCCCTGGGCCTCTCCAGTGGTCCTCGTACCAAAGCGGGACGGCACGACCCGCTTTTGCGTGGACTACAGGAGATTGAATGAGAAGACCGTATCCGACGCATACCCGATGCCTAGGATAGATGAGTTGCTGGACCGAATGGCCAGGGGTCAATACCTTACCACTATTGATTTGTGTAAAGGGAATTGGCAGATTCCCTTGGCCCCGGACGCCATCCCTAAGTCCGCCTTTGTCACCCCATTCGGCCTGTACCAATTTAAGGTCATGCCGTTTGGGATGAAAAACGCGCCGGCTACCTTCCAGCGGATGGTGGACCGCCTCCTAGATGGGTTCCAAGACTATACCTGCGCATATCTCGATGATATTGCCATATTTAGCGATACCTGGCAGGAACACTTGGCCCATATAGGAGCGGTTCTAGACAGGATCAGGGAGGCTGGTTTGACCCTAAAACCAGCGAAATGTAGCATTGGGATGGCCGAGGTACAGTACCTGGGCCACAGAGTAGGCTGTGGTAAACAAAAGCCGGAACCAGCCAAAGTAGAGGCAGTATCACAGTGGCCTACCCCGAAAACTAAAACCCAGGTGTTAGCCTTCCTAGGGACAGCAGGGTATTACCGGAAGTTTGTGCCCAATTATAGTGCCCTGGCCAAACCCCTCACTGAGTGTGAGCAGGCATTCCAACACTTGAAAGATGCACTTGTTAATGCCCCTGTCTTGGCCGCTCCCAATCCAACTAAACGTTTTCTTGTTCACACAGACGCTTCTATGTTTGGATTGGGGGCAGTATTGAGCCAAGTCGGGGCCGATGGCGGAGAACATCCAGTGGCTTACATCAGTCGCAAACTTTTACCCCGGGAAGTAAGCTACGCCGCCATCGAGAAGGAATGCCTGGCTGTGGTGTGGGCCTTGAAGAAATTGCAACCCTATTTGTATGGACAGGCTTTTTCTTTGCTCACGGATCACAACCCGTTGGTCTGGCTGAACCGGGTGGCTGGGGACAATGCCAGGCTGCTGCGCTGGAGTTTGGCGCTGCAGCCCTTTGACTTTAACATTCAATACCGCCCGGGTAAGCAAAATGGAAACGCCGACGGGTTGTCACGACAAACTGATCTGGAGAAATAATCCGTGAGCACCCCGGTCATCCCCAAGCCGATCCGTGTGGGATCAGACTGTGTATGCCGGCTTGTGGGCAAGGGGGAGCAGTGTAGCGGAACGCAGTAAGCCTGTCCTGCAATATGACTGTGTGACTATATTCGTTATAATTTTGCCTGTGTTGAATTGCTATTCGTCTATTTAAAGTGTGAATTGTATGTTATTCGGTAGTTTCCATCCGTACTATATGCTTATGGAAACTACCGAACGGAGGGACCACCCCGGAGAGAAGTGTGCCAGCAATTAAGGTTCACATTCTTTCCAAACCGCAAGTTAACCGTCTCATTAACATTGTATCTGGGTGGCCGCCATTCGACATGCGTACACGTGGCGGCGGCCATCTTACGCATGAAAATCTCAGCGGTGTTTTGTCGTCGAGTGTCTGGAACTCAAATCGGACACTCAAACAACCAAACACCGCTGAGACCTCCAGAGCTCCGTAACTGCCGAACGGAGAGACCTAACGAATCCCCATTCGGTAGTTACAAAGTACCGAATGAGGGAATCACTATCTAGGTGAATTAAAGTATGGATGGCAATTATAAATGTCTGTTTTAACTGCCGAACGGAGACCGACCGCAGGGCCCATTCTCATGGAACCCTTTTCGGATACCAACTCGTGTGCGGTCGGTCAAACTTCACCTTCCTGTAACTGCCGAACCACTGGTCCGATCTGGGTGAATTTTGGATATTACATTCACCCAGATCAGGGCTACCTAGCGGTACCCTAATATTAAGGATATGTGATGGTTTAGGGGTTGTTACGGTTACCCTTAGGCTAGCTGAGAGCTGGACCGTTTAGTTGTCTGGATTCCTAGTTGCTGAAGAGGGGAGAGCCGAGTTCCATAGTATTCCATACGAGTCCTGTAAGTGTGGAATCATCCCACTAGCTATAGCATAGCTAGGATACCTTTTCTACCCACAAAACGAGTCAAAGCAGCGATTTGAGGGTCAAGTAAGAACTGAGGACTGGGTTGACCAGCCTGCTTTTTATTGTGGTTACATGTAAACAGGATACTCCCAGGGGGAGGCATAAAATCACCAATCACATATTGGATACCTCCCACACATCTCCTCCCCTCGGATAAACAGTTAACACAATTATACAGTACATATTTTCAACCAAGTTCTGGATGTACCCCGAAACCAGGGGGTACCCCTTTAAATCCTACACCGCTGTACAGGTCTTGTTCAGGGGAGCAACATATCCGAAAACCAACCCGTTCGGATGAACGGTTCAGGAGTTAGGGGTTTTCAAAGTTTTGACCGACCGCACAGACTTTCTGGCCGAAAAATAGTTCCACACGTTTAGGCCTTGCGGTCGGTCTCCGTTCGTACGGGAAAACTCCACGAACCCATGGTCATCCATAGTTATCCTGGAGGTCGCTGTACTCCCCATGCGGAGAGTAATCGTCCTACCGAACGGTGGGCTGTTCGGTAGGTCCAGCACGAAGTTATGCTATCCTGGAGGTCTCAGCGGTGTTCGCCTGGGTGCGTTTCCGTTTTTAGTTCCAGACGATTGCTGGCAAACACCGCTGTTCGTACGTAAGATGGCCGCGAACACGTGCAAAGTCCCGAAATGGCGGCCACCTATACGCTTACACAAAGGATTCGTGCTGAACCATACCAGCGACTGCACATAAGTCAGAAAGGCGAAAATAGCATTTTAAAGGTACACAGTGCAATAAGGTTTTTGTAACAGTTTTTGTAACAGTGCTCCCTTTTTGTGGAACACTCTGGCAGACACCGTCTGACCCCTTTTCGGGGCAGACTAAGGCTGTCCAGACCGCTGGTTATGCTGGGCTGAGGTCCGTTTGTCTGGACAACCCGTCCGCATTGCCATTCTGTTTCCCGGGTCGGTAGGAAATGGTGAAATTGAAGGGTTGTAATGATAAGCTCCAACGTAATAACCTGCCGTTATCTCCAGAGACCCGGTTTAGCCACACCAACGGGTTATGGTCGGTGACCAGAGTGAACTCTTGTCCATATAAATAGGGAGTCAATTTCTTTAATGCCCACACCAAGGCCAAACACTCCTTTTCAATCGCTGCATAGCTGACTTCGCGGGGCAGGAGCTTCCGGCTGATGTAGGCCACTGGGTGCTCCCCTCCATCTTCACCTACTTGGCTAAGGACGGCTCCCAGCCCGAACATGGAAGCGTCTGTATCGACGATAAAACGTTTGTTAAGGGCTGGGGCCGCCAAGACAGGAGCATTAACCAAAGCATTTTTGAGGGCCTGAAAAGCCGTTTCACAGTGGGGAGACCACAGGACCTGTCGAGGTAAGTTTTTCTTGGTCAAGTCAGTCAAGGGTTTGGCAAGTGTGCTGTAGTCGGGTACAAATCGTCTATAGTACCCTGCTGTGCCCAGAAAGGCTAAAACCTGGGTTTTTGTGATGGGGGTGGGCCAGTTGGCAACAGCTTCTATCTTGGCCGGCTCTGGTCGCTGTTTTCCGCACCCCACCCGATGACCCAGGTACTGTACCTCGGCCATCCCAAAGTGACATTTTTCTGGTTTCAGAGTCAGGCCAGCCGCCCGGATCTGATCCAGAACCATTCCTACGTGAGCTAAGTGGTCCTCCCAGGACTCACTGTGAATCGCTATGTCGTCCAGGTATGCACAGGCAAAACCCTGGAAGCCATCCAGGAGTCTATCCACCAAGCGCTGGAATGTAGCGGGGGCGTTCTTCATCCCAAACGGCATTACCTTAAACTGGTATAGGCCGAAGGGGGTGACGAAGGCCGACTTGGGGATAGCCTCCGGGGCTAGGGGAATCTGCCAGTAACCCTTACAGAGGTCGATAGTGGTCAGGTAATTTCCCCTGGCTATGCGATCAAGTAGCTCGTCTACCCTGGGCATAGGGTAGGCGTCTGTTACTGTTTTTTCATTGAGTCTCCTATAGTCTACACAGAACCGGGTTGTCCCATCTTTCTTGGGTACCAGGACAACCGGGGAGGCCCAGGGACTATCGGAGGGCTCAATCACCCTGAGTTGGAGCATCTCATCTATCTCCTTCTTCATTCCGGCTCTAACTGCCTCGGGGATGCGATACGGGGGTTGGCGTAAGGGTGTTTGTCCGGGGGTATCGACCTGGTGGGTAGTTAAGGTGGTGTACCCTGGTTTCTGGGAGAACGTGAGGTGCTTGGCCTGGAGGAGTGTATTGAGCTGCTCCCTTTCAGTGGGGCTAAGTCGGTCTCCTATCTGAACCTGGGTCACTACCCCTGTGGGTGGACTCTTTTCCAGTAAGTCGGGAATGGGTAGACTGTCGGGGTCTTCCTGGGGAGGACAACATACGGCGGTCACGTTCTCGGGTCGCTCCAAGTATTCCTTGAGCATGTTTACATGGAATGTCTTCCTGAGGTTGTTGTCGTGACAACTGGCTATAACATAAGTGGTGTCGCCCCTTTTTTCTACGATCTGGTATGGGCCCTGCCATGATGCTTGTAACTTGTCGGTCTTTACCGGCTTAAGTACTAACACCTTTTGTCCTACGGTGAAGATTCTCCTTCGGGCCCCCCTATCGTACCATACCTTCTGTCTTTTCTGGGCCGACTGGAGGTTAGCCTGCACTGATTTGGCTAGCTGCTCCATGCGGTCCCTGAGTTCCAATACGTATGGCACAATAGGGACACCGTCCGTTTCCGTCTCTCCTTCCCAGTGTTCTCGGATCAGGTTTAGGGGGCCCCGTACCTTTCGTCCGTAGAGCAACTCAAAGGGAGAGAACCCTGTCGTTTCCTGGGGCACCTCCCGATACGCAAATAGGAGATGCGGCAGAAAGCGTTCCCAATCTCGGTACTCCTGTGTGAACGTTTTGAGCATTTGCTTGAGGGTTCCGTTAAACCTCTCACAAAGTCCGTTCGTTTGGGGGTGATAGGGTGAACTCAGGAGGGATTTAATTTTGCACACCTGCCAGAGTTGTTGGGTCAATTCTGCTGTGAATTGGGTGCCCCGGTCGGATAGAATTTCTTTTGGAAATCCTACCCGGGAGAACACTTGTACCAGGGCAGTCGCTACCGTATCCGCTTGGATGTTGGACAGGGCGACTGCCTCGGGGTACCGGGTAGCGTAGTCTACTACGGTAAGGATGTAGCGCTTACCGGAGGGACTAGGGGTGGCCAGTGGTCCTACTATGTCCATAGCAACCCTGCTAAAGGGTTCCTCTACAATGGGCATATTGACTAGATGCGCTTTAGGGTGATCGCCTCGCCTTCCCACTCGTTGACATACATCGCAAGTATTACAGTAATTCTTAACGTCAGCGTGTACTCCTGGCCAAAAGAATGTGTGGGTAATGCGGTGTAGCGTACGTGTTATAGCTAAGTGACCTGCCAAGGGGATGTCGTGTCCTATTTTGAGGATTTCCCGACGGTATTTGTGGGGTACTACCAGCTGTCGCCTACGTTGTCCCTTTTTCTCTGTCAAGCGGTATAGTTTCCCTTTTTCCCATAGAAAAGTTTCGTTATCTGCCCCGCTCCCCCCTGTCTCTGCTCGTTCCCGGTATTTTTGTAAGGTCGGGTCAGTCCTAGACTCGGTCTCAAAGGTAACTGGGGTGTCCCAGGGTATGGGGTCTAACAGGTCAAGAGAAGTCGGGGTTGGTCTTACCTGGGTCTCCCGCACTGGTGAGGGTTCTCGGTCCGTCCGGGCTTGTGCTCGTGTAGTCACTGGGTCCGCTTCATTGTTATATACTGGTGCATAGGCAGAAGTCATGGGGCCCAAATCGTTGCCCAGTAGTACTTCAGCAGGTAAATGGTCCATTATACCCACGTTCACAGCTCCTTTCCCCGCTCCCCAATCAAGATGTACTTTAGCGGTCGGGACTTTGTACACATCCCCTCCCGCCACTCTAACGGCTACGGTCTGCCCTGACCGCTTGTGTTCTGGCACCAAATGACTTTGTACCAGTGTTATGGTAGCCCCTGTGTCTCTCAACCCCTCGGTAGATCGCCCTTCGAGCCATACCTTCTGCCGATGGTGCTGTCGGTTATCCGAAGCCGCATATACCGGGTCTGCCTCGTGAAGCGGCCCCAAATATTCCTCCATAGGGGTTTCCTGGTTAACACAGAGGGCTCGGGCAGGACGGTAGGGCCCAGAGGGGTAATTGTAATTCCTGGGCGTCTGGTGTGTGCCAAGCGGGCAGTTGGCCATGAAATGTCCTGGTTGCTTGCATCGGTGGCAAGTGGGCCTAGGACGATCAAAATTGTTATTGGATGACCCTGAGTGTCTGGGGGGTCCGGCGGGTACTGGGGCCCGGAACTCCGTACGAGGAGGTGCACGGTAAACCTCTCTGGGCTCAACCCGTGCTGGAGCCCGGTAGTTTGTGGACTCGTGAAGACGTGAATCATAATGTTCATCAGCTAATTTGGCCGCTTCTTCTAGAGTGGAAGGTCGCCTGTCTCGCAGCCACTCCTTCCCTTTTTGTTCCATGCCATCGTAAAAATGTTCTAAGAGGAATAATTGTAAAATTTCCTCACCAGTCACAGCTTTACTTCCGCTCATCCAGTGATTTACCGCTCTCCGCATTCGGTGCGCCCATTCCATATGTGTATCGTTAGGCTTCTTTTTCGTGCCCCGAAACTGCCGGCGATACGTGTCTGGAGTCACCGCGTATCTTTTTAGCAGAGTCTCTTTAACTCGTTCATACTGTGTCACTTCCTCAGCACCCAAGGTACGAAAAGCTTCCAGGGCTCGCCCGGATAGCTTCCCAGACAAGATCGTGGGCCACTCTCTGGTGGGAATCTGGTGCAGGGCGCATTGCCTTTCGAAGTCTGCCAAGTACTCATCAATTCCTGTCTCGCTCTCCAGGAAGGATCGGAATGCCGCAAAGGGTATTTTAGGCTTCCCAGCAGTTTCAACAGGAACGATTACTTGTGGGGCTTCAGCAGTGCGTTGTGCGTTGGCCATTTCAACGTTGTAGGCTCGGGTCTTTTGTAAATCCGCGTCTGCCTCCACCATCAATTGTTGTATCAGTTCTATAGATGGGTTTGGCCCGTATAAGGGAAGCCTCCCCCGAACAATTCTTGCCTTTGCATCATCATCCGTGATTGGTGTTTCCGCCATTGTGGAGCTTTGATCCAGTTCTGTCAATTCTGCGATCAGTTCCCTCTTTGGCCGGTTGCTGGCGTGCCTTCCTCTGCTTTCCAATAAATCTTTCAGGGTTGTACGTTTCAATTTTGCGTAGGTGCTCTCCATCCGTTCCGTGCCTCTCCTAGGATATCCAGAATCATCCCACCGCTGCCACCAAATGTTACGGTTACCCTTAGGCTAGCTGAGAGCTGGACCGTTTAGTTGTCTGGATTCCTAGTTGCTGAAGAGGGGAGAGCCGAGTTCCATAGTATTCCATACGAGTCCTGTAAGTGTGGAATCATCCCACTAGCTATAGCATAGCTAGGATACCTTTTCTACCCACAAAACGAGTCAAAGCAGCGATTTGAGGGTCAAGTAAGAACTGAGGACTGGGTTGACCAGCCTGCTTTTTATTGTGGTTACATGTAAACAGGATACTCCCAGGGGGAGGCATAAAATCACCAATCACATATTGGATACCTCCCACACATCTCCTCCCCTCGGATAAACAGTTAACACAATTATACAGTACATATTTTCAACCAAGTTCTGGATGTACCCCGAAACCAGGGGGTACCCCTTTAAATCCTACACCGCTGTACAGGTCTTGTTCAGGGGAGCAACATATCCGAAAACCAACCCGTTCGGATGAACGGTTCAGGAGTTAGGGGTTTTCAAAGTTTTGACCGACCGCACAGACTTTCTGGCCGAAAATAGTTCCACACGTTTAGGCCTTGCGGTCGGTCTCCGTTCGTACGGGAAAACTCCACGAACCCATGGTCATCCATAGTTATCCTGGAGGTCGCTGTACTCCCCATGCGGAGAGTAATCGTCCTACCGAACGGTGGGCTGTTCGGTAGGTCCAGCACGAAGTTATGCTATCCTGGAGGTCTCAGCGGTGTTCGCCTGGGTGCGTTTCCGTTTTTAGTTCCAGACGATTGCTGGCAAACACCGCTGTTCGTACGTAAGATGGCCGCGAACACGTGCAAAGTCCCGAAATGGCGGCCACCTATACGCTTACACAAAGGATTCGTGCTGAACCATACCAGCGACTGCACATAAGTCAGAAAGGCGAAAATAGCATTTTAAAGGTACACAGTGCAATAAGGTTTTTGTAACAGTTTTTGTAACAGGGGTAAATCCAAGTTTGGGGTAAAGTACTGTACAAGTTAAGGGGATTATGACTCACTCTGAGGGGAGGAGATGTGTGGGAGGTAACAAGCACTGCATTGGTTACTGTCATAATTACTGTAGTTCCCTCCCTTGCATGGGAGCAGGCTTTATAAGAAACCTTGGAATAAACGATTGTCAGTTCTACTCCTGAAACTGTGTGTCGTCCAGTTATTGGGAGTGCTGTGGGGATTTTGCTGTACCTTTTTACCTGCTGGAAACTCTGCTGTGGATTTACTAATGACTTGTTCCTGAGCCTTCCTTGGATCTAAAGTGGAGAATAGCTGCGAGAAATCAGCTCTCCGCTACAAGAACATACAAAAATGAAACACTTCTTTAGATCTATACAAACAACTAGTTGACAAACGATCCTCCTTACAGGCGATATTGAACGCCAAAATGCAACAAATACTCTAACGCTCCAAACACAAGTACTTTGCCCAAGGCGGAAAATGCGTACGCCTCCTAGCCAAAGTCTTACAACCAGTGGCGTACTAAGGGGAGGGGGGCGGCCTGCCCCGGGTGCCACTGACTAGGGGGGTGCCATGACGTCCAGTGTCATGTGTCACCCCCCATCATTACGCTGCGGCGGCTGCGCACAGCCGCAGGACCTTTGCGGCCCGGCAGGACTTACTTCAAGGAGAAGGGGGAGGAGTGTTGCGGGCCGCGGCATTGCGCAACGTGAAGACATCGTGCGCAGCGCCGTCAGCCCGCCTTCACGGATATTCAGCGGAAGGTTCCAATATCCGAGCGGTGAGGCACCCAGTCGGTCAAGGCATCATCAAAATGTGAGTAGTTTTATGTGATGGGGCTAAATTAATTAAAGGGGGGTGGATAATGGATTAATTAAAGAATTAAAGGGGAGTCAGGTTTAATTAAAGGGGTGATGATTAATTAAGGGGGTGCATTAAGGGGGGGGGTGGATTAATTAAGGGGGCTGTATTAAGGGGTGTGTGGATTAATTAAGGGGGCTGTATTAATTAAGGGGGGAGTGAGGATTAATTAAGGGGGGTGCATTAAGGGGATGTGGATTAATTAAGGGGGTGTATTAATTAAGGGGGGTGTGAATTAATTAAGGGGGGCTGTATTAATTAAGGGGGGAGTGAGGATTAATTAAGGGGGGGTGTATTAAGGGGGATGTGGATCAATTAAGGGGGTGTATTACGGGGGTGAGGATTAATTAAGGGGGTGTATTAATTAAGGGGGTGTGGATTAAGGGGGCTGTATTAATTAAGGGGGGAGTGAGGGTCTAATTAAGGGGGGTGTATTAATTAAGGGGGTGTATTAATTAAGGGGGGTGTATTTATTAAGGGGGGTGTGGATTAATTAAGGGGGGAGTGAGGATTAATTAAGGGGGTGTGAGGATTAATTAAGGGGGTGTGAGGATTAATTAAGGGGGTGTGAGGATTAATTAAGGGGGTGTGGATTAATTAAGGGGGCTGTATTAATTAAGGGGGGAGTGAGGATTAATTAAGGGGGTGTGAGGATTAATTAAGGGGGTGTGGATTAATTAAGGGGGCTGTATTAATTAAGGGGGGAGTGAGGATTAATTAAGGGGGGTGTATTAATTAAGGGGGAGTGAGGATTAATTAAGGGGGTTGTATTAAGGGGCATGTGGATTAATTAAGGGGGTGTATTAAGGGGGTGAGGATTAATTAAGGGGGTGTGTTAATTAAGGGGGTGTATTAATTAAGGGGGTGTGGATTAATTAAGGGGGCTGTATTAATTAAGGGGGGAGTGAGGATTAATTAAGGGGGGTGTATTAATTAAGGGGGGAGTATTAATTAAGGGGGTGTATTTATTAAGGGGAGTGTGGATTATTTAAGGGGGCTGTATTAATTAAGGGGGGTGTGGAATAATTAAGGGGGCTGTATTAAGGGGGTGTGGATTAATTAAGGGGGCTGTATTAATTAAGGGGGGAGTGAGGATTAATTAAGGGGGGTGTATTAAGGGGGATGTGGATCAATTAAGGGGGTGTATTAAGGGGGTGAGGATTAATTAAGGGGGTGTATTAATTAAGGGGGTGTGGATTAATTAAGGGGGCTGTATCAATTAAGGGGGGAGTGAGGATTAATTAAGGGGGGTGTATTAATTAAGGGGGTGTATTAATTAAGGGGGGAGTATTAATTAAGGGGGGAGTATTAATTAAGGGGGGAGTATTAATTAAGGGGGGAGTATTAATTAAGGGGGGGTATTTATTAAGGGGAGTGTGGATTAATTAAGGGGGCTGTATTAATTAAGGGGGGTGTGGATTAATTAAGGGGGCTGTATTAAGGGGGTGTGGATTAATTAAGGGGGGCTGTATTAATTAAGGGGGAGTGAGGATTAATTAAGGGGGTGTGAGGATTAATTAAGGGGGTGTGAGGATTAATTAAGGGGGTGTATTAATTAAGGGGGGTGTGGATTAATTAAGGGGGCTGTATTAATTAAGGGGGCTGTATTAATTAAGGGGGGAGTGAGGATTAATTAAGGGGGTGTGAGGATTAATTAAGGGGGTGTGGATTAATTAAGGGGGCTGTATTAATTAAGGGGGGAGTGAGGATTAATTAAGGGGGGTGTATTAATTAAGGGGGAGTGAGGATTAATTAAGGGGGTTGTATTAAGGGGGATGTGGATTAATTAAGGGGGTGTATTAAGGGGGTGAGGATTAATTAAGGGGGTGTGTTAATTAAGGGGGTGTGGATTAATTAAGGGGGCTGTATTAATTAAGGGGGGAATGAGGATTAATTAAGGGGGGTGTATTAATTAAGGGGGGAGTATTAATTAAGGGGGGTGTGGATTAATTAAGGGGGCTGTATTAATTAAGGGGGGGAGTGAGGATCAATTAAGGGGGTGTGAGGATTAATTAAGGGGGTGTATTAATTAAAGGGGGGTGTGGATTAATTAAGGGGGCTGTATTAATTAAGGGGGGAGTGAGGATTAATTAAGGGGGGTGTATTAATTAAGGGGGAGTGAGGATTAATTAAGGGGGTGTATTAATTAAGGGGGTGGATTAATTAAGGGGGAGTGAGGATTAATTAAGGGTGGTGGATTAATTAAGGGGTGTGTATTAATTAAGGGGGTGTGTATAAATTAAGGGGGGTGTATTAATTAAGGGGGAGTGAGGATTAATTAAGGGGGGTGTATTTATTAAGGGGGTGTGGATTAATTAAGGGGGTGTATTATTTAAGGGGGGTGGATTAATTAAGGGGGGTGTATTAATTAAGGGGGAGTGAGGATTAATTAAGGGGGTGTATCAATTAAGGGGGTGTGGATTAATTAAGGGGGGTGTATTAATTAAGGGGGGTGTGGATTAATTAAGGGGGATGTATTAATTAAGGGGGATGTATTAATTAAGGTGGGAGTGAGGATTAATTAAGGGGGGTATTAATTAAGGGGAGTGAGGATTAATTAAAGGGGTGTATTAATTAAGGGGCTGTATTAATTAAGGGGGAGTGAGGATTAATTAAGGGGTGTGTGGATTAATTAAGGGGTTTGTGGATTAATTAATGGGGGTGTATTAATTAAGGGGGGTGTGGATTAATTAAGGGGGGTGTATTAAGGGGGTATGGATTAATTAAAGGGGGCTGTGGATTAAAGAATTAAAGGGGGAGGTTTAAATAATGGGGGTGCAGGTTTTTTTTAATTAACACGTCATGATTCCCTTTTATTCCAGAAGTTTGTCCTTAAGGGGTTAAGGGGGTTGCAGTATTCTATTTATTAAGGGAGGATGTGCACTGCAGATTTTTGTTTTTTTGTTAAGGGGGTGTGCAGGGTTTTTATAAGGGGGGTGTGCAGGTTTTTTGTTATTAAGAGGGGTTGTGCACGTTTTTGTTTTTAATTAAGGGGGTGTGCAGGTTTTTTTATTAAGGGGGTGTGCAGGATTTTTATGTGTAGGGAGTGAATGAAATTTATGTGATCGGGGTGCAGGGTTTTTATGTGTAGGGAGTGAATGAAATTTATGTGATCGGGGTGCAGGGTTTTTATATGAAGGGCGAGACAAGGGGCTTTGTAGAAAGGGTCAGGGCAGGAGTTTTCTAGAAGGTTCTCACCAGCCCCTTTCTACAAAAGCACTGGTTTTCCCCCTTCTACAAAACTGGTGCATTTTACAAATTTTACAAGCAGTTTACAAATTTGTGCAATAAATATTATTGAAAACATTGAAAAAAAATTTGGATGTTTCTTACATTTTTATTATGGGGGGGGGGGGGGGGAGGGGGGTGCCACACTCAGGGTCCGCCCCGGGTGCCAAATGCTCTAGGTACGCCCCTGCTTACAACAACACAGGCAACAAACATTCATAACACAAATCAAAAGACCCTCAGGGGAAGTCACTCAATTACTACCCGACATACTCAAAGAATTCCACTCCTACTACACTAATCTCTACAACCTCAGACAAACACCACCCGATCCAGAAGTCATACAACAGTTCCTAACCAAACGCCTCACACAGACAATCCCTCCGAACACCAGACAAATTTTCGACATGCCAATCACACTAGAGGAACTATCCACAGCCATTCAACACCTCCCGACAGGGAAAAGCCCAACGGCTTTACGGCCAAATACTATAGATTATTCTCTCCAGCAAGCCCAATCTTCTACAGGGATGCAGACAACTTACACCTTTTGAAACACTAAGCTCTACACAATCACTAAAGAAAAGACACCTATCCACATTCCACAAATTCAAACAAAAGGAAATAAAGACCAACCGTCCAAAATTCACGAAATCCTGGGAAGAGGAATTAAACTTTAACATCTGAGGAGTGGGAGATTGTTTTCAGGAACATATTTCAATCTTCCACAAACACCACCACGCAAGAGAGCAACTACAAACACATAGCCTGCTGGCACTTCACTCCATCACAAATTCATAAGTTCTTCCCAAACTCCCCCAGCACATGCTGGAGATGCAAGTCCACAGAGGGAACCCCAAGCCACATATGGTAGACATGCAGTATAATTAAAGAGTACTGGGGGGGGCGTGGCCTGCTGCTGGAGCTGCACGGACGCATGTAAGATCAGCTCCGGCGAAAAGTGACCAAAAGAACCATAAACAAGCGGTACGCTGAGCGCAAAACACCCACAAATCCACATACTGACCAGAGGAGGTAGGCACCATGTCCCAGAGGCAGAAAAACAAAGCGGGGAAGTCCGACCGAGCCTCGTTTTTTCTTACAAAAGAGAGGGCTGAGAGAGGGCCAAGAGCCTGCAAAAGATGGCGGCGACCAGGGGAGGCGGGAAACGTCCCCCTCGCCGCAAACATCCCCCTCTCGCACACCAGATGAACAACCCCTGACTATGGGGGGCATCCGCGCAATGATGGAAGAATTTACAGCCAACATACAAAAGAATATGAAGAAACAGCTTCAGGACCTGACAGCTGAACTACATAAAGAGGTGCAGGAGGTAGGAAATCGCACCACACAGATTGAAACAAAACTGGACGAACATGCTGTAGCCCATAACAGCCTGGCAGATAAGATCCAAGAACTGGATAATATTTTGGAGGGACACAGAATAAAACTAGCAGACATAGAGGACAGAGCAAGGAGAAATAATCTCCGGTTCCGTGGAATCCCAGAATCTATACAAAATGCTGACCTCCACAACTACCTATCCAGCCTATTTCAAGCTCTCACCCCAGAAATTCATCCTGACCAACTGATTATCGACAGAGCGCACAGACTGCGCAGACCTAAACACCTACCGCCTACGGCAGTGAGAGATGTGGTCGCAAGAATCCATTTTTTCCACGCCAAAGAAAAAATTATGAGAGCCAGTAGGAACACAGACATGCCTGACAACTACAAATCTCTTAAAATATTTGCAGATCTGTCGGCCGAAACCTTGCACTTCAGGAAGTCACTGTCGCCCATCACCACGATCCTGAGGGAACAGAACGTGAGCCATCGTTGGGGATATCCAGCCAAACTCCTGATTTCCCACCAAGAAGCGGTTCATCTGGTAGCGGACGTGAACCAAGGCATTCGCAAGCTGAGGGACTGGGGACTGCCTAACAAAACCACAACGCAGGTTGATAAACCATCTACTCATAGCTGCAAACTGTCTCATTCCCACAAAATGGAAACAAGACAAATCCCCAACAATCAGGGACTGGATTACAAAGGTAGACTTGATTAACCCATTAAGGACACATGACATGTCATGATTCCCTTTTATTCCAGAAGTTTGGTCCTTAAGGGGTTAAAACAATGGAAGAACTATCATATATGTCCACACATAAATTTTGGGAAATCTTGCTTACCTGGGCACCCTGGGATCAATTCCTGCAAGGACCTCAAAAAACTGGAGAATTGTAATCCTCTTAGTCACAACACAGGTTCACACTTTTCCCACTCACCCAACACCGAGGCAACCACAAGCCCTAACAAAACTAAACTGTTGATAAATACCTACCTTAATACTACTGTTATACTATTGTTAGCACTTGTATACTACTATGTTTTTCAGATGATTAACCCCTTAATGACTGAGTCAAATGTACAAGTTGTGAACAGAACAAAACGAAAACAAAACCTGGCATTTGCGCTATAAGTCTGTCCAAACGTAATTAACCTCTTTCATATTAAATGCACCCCCCCCTTATTATATATAATTTTATTCAGGGGAAACAGGGCTTTCATTTAATATCAAATATTTAGCTATGAAACATAATATAATATGAAAAAAATGGGAGAAAATAAGAAATTTTGTTAATTACACTAATATTTGTGTTCAGCGAAGTCTCCCGAGTAAAACAGTACCCCCCCCATGTACAGGTTTTATGGTGTCTTGGAAAGTTATAGGGTTAAATATAGTGCTAGCAAATTAAATTCCCTATACTTTCGGCATGGGTTGTCAGGCAGGTCCCGCTATTGTAATTAATTAGGATACCTAATTATGTAAAAATATTACATAAATATATGTGTATATATATACACATATGTGTATATATACATATATTTTTTTATATTTTTATTTATATATAGGTATATATATATAGTGATATATACGTATATATTTATGTATATAGATATATATTATTTCGTTCTACGTGTATTTTGATATAATTATATATATATATATATATATATATATATATACATATATATATATTAATAGATCACAATACAGTTAGAACGAAATAAAACACATCTATATATTTTTTAATTTATTTTTAATTATTTTTTTAATTTTATTTTTTTACGTATTTACATTTTTTTTATATTATATATAAATATATATATAACAATAATTATATATATATTTAATCAGTATCAGTCTACGTGTAATTTGATGTTAATATATATATTTATAATTATATATATTAATATTAAAATACACCTAGACAGTGTATGTGTGTGTATGTATATATATATATATATATATATATACTTAGATCATATATATATATATATATATAATATATATAATACATTTTTTTTTACACTTATTTTAACATTTTTTTATTTGATTTCAGCCAGCAGGGGGACTGTCATTACAGTTAGTCCCCCTGCTGGCAATGCAGCAGCCAGCTATACCGGCCATGTGATTGTGAGGTCCTCGCAAGGACCTCACTCTCACATGGCCCGGGGGGGCTGATGAGGACGGGGTTGCCACGGGGGGCTCCCTGGGAGTCCCCCCAACCGCGATCGCCGGCGTGGGATCGCCGGCGACCGGGTAAGTAAAAAAAAAACGGAGGGCGTACAATTACGCCCGGCGGCGTTTAGAGCCGCTTAAAAAAGGACGTAATTGTACGCCCTCCGGTCTTAAGGGGTTAAAGGGACACTATAGTCACCTGAACAACTTTTGCTTAATGAAGCAGTTTTGGTGTATAGATCATAACCCCTGCAGCCTCACTGCTCAATCCTCTGCCATTTAGGAGTTAAATCCCTTTTTTTTAATGAACCCTAGTCACACCTCCCTGCATGTGACTTGCACAGCCTTTCATAAACAGTTCCTGTAAAGAGAGCTTTTCTTATCCCCTGCTATGTTAATAGTTTGGTAGAACCTGCAAGAGGCTCCTGTATGTCATTAAAGTCCAATTTAGAGAGTGAGATACAATTATTTAAGGTAAATTACATCTGTTTGAAAGTGAAACCAGTTTTTTTTTTCATGCAGGCTCTGTCAATCATAGCCAGGGGAGGTGTGGCTAGGGCTGCATAAACAGAAACAAAGTGATTTAACCTCTAAATGGCAGAGAATTGAGCAGTGAAATTGCAGGGGAATGATCTATACACTAAAACTGCTTTATTTAGCTATAGTAATTTAGGTGACTATAGTGTTCCTTTAATCAAATTGAAACAAAGATGGAAATGTGAAACAATGCAAAAATACTTAAATATGTCTGTACCATGCAAAGTTGACCAATAAAAACTTTTTTAAATAAAAAAAAATGACAATGGCAAAATGTTACCTGTTATTATAGTTGCTTCTCTGCCTTCATGAATTAAAGGCAAACACATGGGTGAGGTGCCTTTTGATGAAACGGACTTCCACTCAATGCAGTATCTGGCTCTGCTTGCTGTCTTCTGGCTCCACTCTAATTTCAGTTCATTGCTTCTTACTAAGCGGACATTTTGAACAGGCATTCCTGTTGTAGATATATATACATATATATATATGACACAACAGTGATTTAGGTATTTACCAGCACACACACACAAGAGTGGACTAGATTAATTATGGTGCACTACAATATGCAAAGATATATTAACACTGATAAATACAACCACTCTCATAACCACTCCCAATAGAATACAGCAGTGGGTGCCAAGAATCAGTGAAAAGTAGACATATATAATGCGGAATTAATATACCGTATATACTCGAGTATAAGCCGACCCGAATATAAGCCGAGGCCCCTAATTTTATCCCAAAAAACTGGGAAAACTTATTGACTCGAGTATAAGACTAGGGTGGGAAATGCAGCAGCTACTGGTAAATTTCTAAATAAAATTAGATCCTAAAAAAAATATATTAATTGAATATTTATTTACAGTGTGTGTATAATGAATGCAGTGTGTGCGTATGTGTGTGTGTATGAGTGCAGCGTGTGTGTATGAGTGCAGTGTGTGTGCGAGTGCAGTGTGTGTGCGCATGAATGCAGTGTGTGTGTGTGTGAATGCAGTGTGTGCAGGGCCGGTGCAAGGATATTTGCCGCCGTAGGCAAAAAACATTTTGCCGCCCCCTCCCCCCCCATATGTCCTGACTTCCCCTCCTCCTCCCTCAGTGGTCCTTACCTCCCCACCCCCGTGTTCCTTCACCCCCCCCCCAGTGGTCCTGACTCACCCCTCCCCTAGTGGTCCTTACCCTCCCCTCCCCTAGTGGTCCTTATCCCACCCCCTCCCTCTCATAGTGGTCCTTATCCCCCCCCATCCCTCCCATAGTGGTCCATATCCCCCCCATCCCTCCCATAGTGGTCCATATACACCCCCCCCCCTCCCATAGTGGTCCTTATCCCCCCCTCTCCCTCCCATAGTGGTCCTTATACCCCCCCTCCCTCCCATAGTGGTCCTTATCCCCCCCTCCCTCCCATAGTGGTCCTTATACCCCCCTCCCTCCCATAGTGGTCCTTATCCCCCCCCTCCCTCCCATAGTGGTCCTTATACCCCCCCTCCCTCCCATAGTGGTCCTTATCCCACCCCCTCCCTCCCATAGTGGTCCTTATCCCCCCTCCCTCCCATAGTGGTCCTTATACCCCCCTCCCTCCCATAGTGGTCCTTATCCCCCCCTCCCTCCCATAGTGGTCCTTATACCCCCCTCCCTCCCATAGTGGTCCTTATCCCACCCCCTCCCTCCCATAGTGGTCCTTATCCCACCCCCTCCCTCCCATAGTGGTCCTTATCCCCCCCCCTCCCTCCCATAGTGGTCCTTATCCCCCCCCCCCTCCCATAGTGGTCCTTATCCCCCCCCCCCCTCCCTCCCATAGTGGTCCTTATACCCCCCTCCCTCCCATAGTGGTCCTTATTCCCCCCCCTCCCTCCCATAGTGGTCCTTATCCCCCCCCCCCTCCCTCCCATAGTGGTCCTTATACCCCCCCTCCCTCCCATAGTTGTCCTTATACCTCTTTTTTTTTTGTTATTATTAATTTTTTATTATTATTTCTTATTTTTTTTTCGTCCCCCCTCCCTGCTTGATACATAGCAGGGAGGGGGGCTCCTTCCCTGGTGGTCCAGTGGCAGTTCAGTGAGGGGAGAGGGGGGCTGGCAGAGCTGTACTTACCTTTCCTGCAGCTCCTGTCAGCTCTCTCCTCCTCCGCGCCGTCCGTGCAGCTCCCTCTGTCAGCTCACAGTGTAAGTCTCGCGAGAGCCGCGGCTCTCGCGAGACTTACACTGGGAGCTGACCGAGGTGCTGAACGGACGGCGCGGAGGAGGAGAGAGCTGACAGGAGCTGCAGGAGAGGTAAGTACAGCTCTGCCAGTCCCCCTCTCCCCCGGTCTGTATTATGGCAATGTAAATTGCCATAATACAGACTCTGACTCGAGTATAAGCCGAGTTGGGGTTTTTCAGCCCAAAAAATGGGCTGAAAAACTCGGCTTATACTCGAGTATATACGGTATGTGGAAATATGGAATTAAAATATAATTTTGGAAATATGTAGTTAATATATAATACCATATATACCCCAAATAACATGCTCAATATTAAGTGGAGATCAAGTAACATAAGTGGGAAAAAAAAACCCACAGAATATGGCTGTGACAAAGTGCCCATCGCCACTTGTGCCTGGAGAGGACTAATTGCCAGCCTCCTGCCCTGCGACTATGGCCCCTGGAAGATTTTGCCCTTTAAAAACTTTATTTGGGCATATTGGATTTTATTGTACTCTCTCTGCCCCTTTAAATTATATTGGAGCAGCCTGCAGCTTTAAATTGTGAAGAAAAACCCTTTTTTATTCCCGCCCTCCCCTCTCCTAGAACACCAGTTAAACCCTTAATATCTTGTTACATTCAAACTCTGTCTGACTTTATAACTGTCAAATATTCAAACACTGACTGAACTTAACTGTTGTTTTGTTTTCCTCTGAGCAGGAGTTGTTTTGCTGCATGAGTGCTGTTGCTTTTGTGTGCTCATTAACCCCTTAACACCGCGGCCAAATGTACAAGTTGTGAACAAAACAAAACGTAAACAAAACCTGGCATTTGCGCTATATGTCTGTCCAACCGTAATTCACCTCTTTCATATTAAATGCACCCCCCTTATTATATATCATTTTATTCAGGGGAAACAGGGCTTTCATTTAATATCAAATATTTAGCTATGAAACATAATTTAATATGGAAAAAAATGGGAGAAAATAAGATTTTTTTGATTTTTTTAGTTCTACATGACATTTTAACTGTCAATGTCATAATACTGTTTGCTTTTACTGCAATAAAATACACATATTTGTATTCAGCAAAGTCTTACGTGTAAAACAGTACCCCCTATGTACAGGTTTTATGGTGTTTTGGGAAGTTACAGGGTCAAATATAGCGTGTTACGTTTGAAATTGAAATTCGCCAGTTTGGTTACGTTGCCTTTGAGACTGTATAGTAGCCCAGGAAATTAATTTACACCCATAATGGCATACCATTTGCAATAGTAGACGACCCAAGGTATTGCAAATAAGGGATGTCCAGTCTTTTTTAGTAGCCATTTGGTCACAAACACTGGCCAAAGTTAGCGTTAGTATTTGTTTGTGTGTGAAAAATGCAAAAAACGCCAATTTGGCCAGTGTTTGTGACTAAGTGGCTACTAAAAAAGACTGGACATACCCCATTTGCAATACCTTTGGTTGTCTACTATTGCAAATAGTATGCCATCATAGGGGTAATTTTCATTCTTGGGCTACCATAGGGTCATAAAGGCAACGTAAGCAATCTGGCGAATTTTAATGTGAAAAAAATGAAACACAAGCCTTATATTTGACGCTGTAATTTTTGAAAACACCATAAAACCTGTACATGAGGGGTACTGTTGTACTCGGGAGACTTCGCTGAACACAAATATTTGTGTTTCAAAACAGTAAAAAGTATTGCAGCAATAATATCGTCCGTGTAAGTGCTGTTTGTGCGTGAAAAATGCAAAAAAACGTCACTTTTACTGGCGATATCATGGTTGTAATACATTTTACTGTTTTGAAACACTAATATTTGTGTTTAGCGAAGTCTCCCGAGTAAAACAGTACCCCCCATGTACAGGTTTTATGGTGTCTTGGAAAGTTATAGGGTTAAATATAGTGCGGGCAAATTAAATTCCCTATACTTTCGGCATGGGTGGTCAGGCAGGTCCCGCTAATTGTAATTAATTAGGATACCTAATTACCGTATATACTCGAGTATAAGCCGAGTTTTTCAGCCCATTTTTTGGGCTGAAAAACCCCAACTCGGCTTATACTCGAGTCAAGGTCTGTATTATGGCAATTTTCATTACCATAATACAGACTGGGGGGAGAGGGGGGCTGGCAGGAAGCTGTAACTTACCTTCACCGCAGCTCCTGTCAGCTCCCTTCTCTCTCCTCCGTCCGTGCAGCTCCCAGGTCGGCTTCCTCTGCAACTCTCGCGAGAGCCGCGGGGTCAGAGCGTTGCCACGGGTTACCGTGGCAACGCTCCGCGCGGCCGCGAGAGTTGCAGAGGAAGCTGACCTGGGAGCTGCACGGACGGAGGAGAGAGAAGGGAGCTGACAGGAGCTGCGGTGAAGGTAAGTTACAGCTTCCTGCCAGCCCCCCTCCTACAGCCCATCCACTGGACCACCAGGGAGTCAGAGCCCCCCTCCCTGGCCAGCTAACAGGCAGGGAGGGGGGACGAAAAAATAAAAATATTAATAAAACAAATAATAAGAAAAAAAAATATTACAATAATAATAACAAAAAATTAATACAATTAATAATAAAATAAATAAATAATTACCTAAATAAATAATAATTACCTATAATTACCTAAAAAAAAATAACAAAAAAAAATATTAAGATAATAATTAAATAATAATTAATAAAATGCCCAACCCCCACCAATGCTCTGCACACACACACACACACACACTGCACTCACACATACACACACTGCATTCATACACACACTGCACTGCATTCATTGTATACACACTGCATTCATACACACTGCACTCATACACACACTGCACTGCATTCATTATACACACACTGCACTCATACACACACACTGCACTCACACATACACACTGCATTCATCATTCATTATACACACACTGCACTGCATTCATTATACACACTCCTATACACTGCACTCATATACACACACTGCATACACACTGCACTCATACACACACTGCACTGCATTCATTATATACACACTGCATTCATACACACACACACTGCACTCATATACAAACACTGCACTCATATACACACACTGCACTCATATACACACACTGCACTCATATACACACACTGCACTCATACACACACTGCACTGCATTCATTATACACACACTGCACTCCATTCATTATATACACACTGCACTCATACACACTGCATACACACACACTGCATTCATTATATACACACGCTGTAAATAAATATTCAGTTAATATATTTTTTTTAGGATCTAATTTTATTTAGAAATTTACCAGTAGCTGCTTCATTTCCCACCCTAGTCTTATACTCGAGTCAATACGTTTTCCCAATTTTTGGGGGTAAAATTAGGGGCCTCGGCTTATATTCGGGTCGGCTTATACTCGAGTATATACGGTATGTAAAATTATTACATAAATATATGTGTAGAATTAATATATGTATATATATACATATGTGTATATATACGTGTATATATATATATATATATTTTTTTTTTTATATTTTTATTTATATATAGGTATATATATAGTGATATATACGCATATAGATATATATATTATTTTGTTCTACGTGTATTTTGATATAAATATATATATATATATAAATATCACAATACAGTTAGAACGAAATAAAACACATCTATATATTTTTTAATATTTTATTTTTAATTATTTTTTTATTTTATTTTTTTACGTATTTACATATTTTTTTTATATTATTTATAAATATATATATAACGATAATTATATATATATGTAATCAGTATCAGTCTACGTGTAATTTGATATTAATATATATATATATATATATATATAATTATATACATATTAATATTAAAATACACCTAGACGGTGTATGTGTATGTGTGTATATGTGTATATATATATACTTAGATCACTTAGATCATATATATATAATATATATATATATATATGATCTAAGTATATATATATTTTTTTTTTTTTTTACACTTTTAACTTTATTTGATTTTATTTTCAGCCAGCAGAGGGACCAACTGTCATTACAGTTAGTCCCCCTGCTGGCAATACAGAAGCCAGCTATCCCGGCCATGTGATTGTGAGGTCCTCGCAAGGACCTCACTCTCACATGACCGGGGAGGACCAGAGAAGGAAGATCTGCCACGGGGGGCTCCCTGGGAGTCCCCCCAACCGCGATCGCCGGCGTGGGACCGCCGGCGACCGGGTAAGTTACTAAAAAACGGAGGGCGTACTATTACGCCCTGCGGCGTTTAGAGCCGCTTTTAAAAGGACGTAATAGTACGCACTCCGCTCATAAGGGGTTAACCCTTTAAGGACTGAGCCAAATGTACACATTGTGAACAAAACAAAACGTAAACAAAACCTGGCATTTGCGCTATATGTCTGTCCAACCGTAATTCACCTCTTTCATATTAAATGCACCCCCCCCCCTTTTTTTTATATATCATTTTATTCAGGGGAAACAGGGCTTTCATTTAATATCAAATATTTAGCTATGAAACATAATTTAATATGAAAAAAATGGGAAAAAATAAGAATTTTCTTTTTATTTATTTTTTTAGTTCTGCGTGACATTTTAACTTTCAATGTCATAATACTATTTGCTTTAACTGCAATAAAATACACATATGTGTATTCAGCAAAGTCTCATGTGTAAAACAGTTCCCCCTTTTATGGTGTTTTGGGAAGTTACAGGGTCAAATATAGCACGTTACATTTGAAATTGAAATTCGCCAGATTGGTTACGTTGCCTTTGAGACTGTATAGTAGCCCAGGAATTAAATTTACACCCATAATGACATACCATTTGCAATAGTAGACAACCCAAGGTATTGCAAATGGGGCATGTCCAGTCTTTTTTAGTAGCCATTTGGTCACAAACACTGGCCAAAGTTAGCGTTAGTATTAAACAATATGATATAATAGGCATAACTGAAACATGGTGGGACACAAATGACTGGGCAGTTAACTTAAATGGGTACATGTTATTTAGGAAGTTATAGGAAAAACAATAAGGGTGGTGGGGTATGTTTGTATGTCAACCATGATTTAAAGCCAAATCTTAAGCAAATGGATTGTGATGAGGAAAATGTGGAAGCTTTATGGGTAAATATCTGTTAGGGGGAAAATAAGTGATAACAACTATTGGTTGGGATATGTTATAAACCACCTAATGTTAATATTGACGAGGAACAACAGCTGTTTGAACAAATTGAGAAAGCTGCAAATCTGGGAAACACGTTAATTATTGGAGATTTTAATTACCCGGACATAAATTGGGACAGAGGGACTAGTAGCTCAACAAAGGGAATTAGGTTTTTAAACTTGTTAAATGACACCTTCATGACACAACTTGTACAAGCACCAACTAGAATGGACGCTTGTCTGGACCTGGTTTTAACAAACAACGTTGATCTTTTGACCAACATTCAAGTAGGTGAGTACTTGGGAAATAGTGATCACAATATAGTGTTCTTTGAAATAAACTCAAAAAAACTAAAGCACATGGGGTTTACTAAAACATATAATTTTAAAAAGGCCAATTTCAATAAGTTAAGGGAAGCTTTACAATATATTGACTGGTATAAACTCTTTAGTGAAAAGAACGCTGAGCAGGGGTCAAGTCCTGGGTAAAAAAGTGCAGGAACTCACCCAAGATCCACTCCCCGCCCCCCCCCCCCCCCCCCCTCACCCCCAAAAAAATGATACGCTGTATGCAGGGGCTGAGTAAGGGCACGGGGCTGAAGAGGGGGACAGGAGCTGAGGAAGAGGGACAGGAGCTTAGGAGGGGGGAGGGGGGGGACAGGGGCTGAGGAAGGGGGACAGGGGCTGAGGAAGGGGGACAAGGGCTGAGGAAGGGGGACAGGGGCTGAGGAAGGGGGACAGGGGCTGAGGAAGGGGGACAGGGGCTGAGGAAGAGGGGCAGGGGCTGAGGAAGAGGGGCAGGGGCTGAGGAAGAGGGGCAGGGGCTGAGGAAGAGGGGCAGGGGCTGAGGAAGAGGGGCAGGGGCTGAGGAAGAGGGGCAGGGGCTGAGGAGGGGGACAGGGGCTGATGCTCGTATGCAGGGACTGAGTAAGAGCACGGGGCTGAGTAAGGTGGACAGGGGCTGAGTAAGGTGGACAGGGGCTGAGTAAGGTGGACAGGGGCTGAGTAAGGGGGACAGGGGCTGAGGAGGGGGACAGGGGCTGAGGAGGGGGACAGGGGCTGAGGAGGGGAACAGTGTTGTGGAAAAAGGGACAGGAGCTTAGGAGGAGGGGGGGGACATGGGTTGAGGAAGGGGCCATGGGCTGAGTAAGGTGGCAGGGCTGAGGAAGAGGGACAGGAGCTTAGGAGGAGGGGGAAGGGGGGGGGGGCATGGGCTGAGGAAGGGGCCATGGGCTGAGGAAAGGGCCATGGGCTGAGGAAAGGGACAGGGGCTGAGGAAAGGGACAGGGGCTGAGGAAGGGGACAGGGGCTGAGGAAAGGGACAGGGGCTGAGGAGGGGGACAGAGGCTGAGGAGGGGGGCAGGGGCTGATGAAGGGAGCAGGGTCTGGAGGAGGGGAGCAGGGGCTGGAGGAGGGGGACAGGGACTGAGGAGGGGGGGCAGGGCCTTAAATAGGGGGACAGGGACTGAGGAGGGAGACAGGGACTGAGGAGGGGGGACAGGACCTTAAATAGGGGGACAGGGACTGAGGAGGGGGACAGGGACTGAGTAAGGGGATAGGGCTTGAGGAGGGGGACAGGGACTGGGGAAAGGGACTAAGGAGGGAGACAGGGACTGGGGAGGGGGGACAGGGCCTTAAATAGGGGGACAGGGACTGAGGTGGGAGACGGACTGAGGAGGGAGGACAGGGACTGAGGAGGGAGGACAGGGACTGAGGAGGGAGGACAGGGACTGAGGAGGGGGGACAGGGACTGAGGAGGGGGGACAGGGACTGAGGAGGGGGGACAGGGACTGAGGAGGGGGGACAGGGCCTTAAATAGGGGGACAGGGACTGAGTAAGGGGATAGGGCTTGAGGAGGGGGACAGGGACTGGGGAAAGGGACTAAGGAGGGAGACAGGGCCTGAGGAGGGGGGACAGGGACTGAGGAGGGGGGACAGGGCCTGAGGAGGGGGGACAGGGCCTGAGGAGGGGGGACAGGGCCTGAGGAGGGGGGACAGGGCCTGAGGAGGGGAGACAGGGCCTGAGGAGGGGAGACAGGGCCTGAGGAGGGGTGACAGGGCCTGAGGAGGGGTGACAGGGCCTGAGGAGGGGGGACAGGGCCTGAGGAGGGGGGACAGGGCCTGAGGAGGGGAGACAGGGCCTGAGGAGGGGAGACAGGGCCTGAGGAGGGGAGACAGGGCCTGAGGAGGGGAGACAGGGCCTGAGGAGGGGAGACAGGGCCTGAGGAGGGGAGACAGGGCCTGAGGAGGGGGGACAGGACCTGAGGAGGGGGGACAGGGCCTGAGGAGGGGGGACAGGGCCTGAGGAGGGGGGACAGGGCCTGAGGAGGGGGGACAGGGACTGAGGAGGGGGGACAGGGACTGAGGAGGGGGGACAGGGACTGAGGAGGGGGGACAGGGACTGAGGAGGGGGGACAGGGCCTGAGGAGGGGAGACAGGGCCTGAGGAGGGGAGACAGGGCCTGAGGAGGGGAGACAGGGCCTGAGGAGGGGAGACAGGGCCTGAGGAGGGGAGACAGGGCCTGAGGAGGGGAGACAGGGCCTGAGGAGGGAGACAGGGACTGGGGAAAGGGACAAAAAAACAACAAAAAACCTAAAGTGCCTTCCCCACTCCCTGAGGCTTACCTTGGGCCAGGAGGGGTGGGACAGGATCTGGAACCTGCAGCCTGCAGTCAGTGGAGTAAGCCGGCCTCTCCTGATGATGTCAGGAGGAGGGGGCGTGGCTTTTTCTGCTCCCCAGCGGTCCTGTGAGAAGAGCAGAGAAAGTCACGCCCCCTCCTACTGACATCATTAGGAGAGGCCGGACGACTCCACTGACTGCAGTTAAAAATCCGAGTCCCCAGTCAGAGGCAGGGGATTCGGATTTGTCCTCCCCCCTGCTCTGGCAGCCGCTTGTGCCAGCCCTGGGTCCTGCAGGACTAGTAATGGGAACGGCGTTCCTGCTGTGGGAAAAGTGCAGGAACGCCGTTCCTACGCGTTCCTGCAGGACTCGAGCCCTGACGCTGAGGATAGATGGATCATCTTCCAACAAATATTAGAAAGGTACATTTCTCAGTATGTACCATTGGGAAATAAATATAAAAGAAACAAATTAAAACCAATGTGGCTTAGTAGAGAAGTAAAACAAGAGATTAAAAATAAGAAAAAAGCATTTAAAGCATTTAAATCGGACAAATCAGATGCATCTTATAAAAGATATAAGGAAGCAAATAATGCGTGCAAAAAGGCAATTAGACTTGCTAAACTTCAAAATGAAAAAATGATAGCTAAAGAAAGCAAAACCAAACCCCAAAGCATTTTTTAAGTACCGTATATACTCGAGTATAAGCCGAGTTTTTCAGCACATTTTTTGTGCTAAAAAACCCCAACTCGGCTTATACTCGAGTCAATAGTCTGTATTATGGCAATTTGCATTGCCATAATACAGACTGGGGCTGTGGGGGCTGCAGAGAGCGTTACTTACCTGTCCTGCAGCTCCTGTCAGCTCCCTCCTCCTCCGCGCCGTCCGTTCAGCACCTCGGTCAGCTCCCAGTGTAAGTCTCGCGAGAGCCGCGGCTCTCGCGAGACTTACACTGGGAGCTGACAGAGGGAGCTGAACGGACGGCGCGGAGGAGGAGAGAGCTGACAGGAGCTGCAGGACAGGTAAGTTACAGCTCTGCCAGCCCCCCTCTCCCCCCACTGAACTGCCAATGCTGGACCACCAGGGAAGGAGAGCCCCCCTCCCTGCCATGTATCAAGCAGGGAGGGGGGAGGGAAAAAATAGTAATAATAATAATTTTTTTTTTAATAATAATACAAAAATAATAATAATTAAATAAAAAATAAATAAATAATAATAAATAATAATAAAAAAAAATGCTCACCCCCCACCAAGGCTCTGCAACACACACACACACACACCACTCATACACCACTCATATACACACACACTGCATTCATACACACACACTGCATTCATACACACACACTGCATTCATACACACACTGCACTCATACACACACACTGCATTCATACACACACACTGCATTCATACACACACACTGCATTCATACACACACACTGCATTCATACACACACACTGCATTCATACACACACTGCACTCATACACACACACTGCATTCATACACTCACACTGCATTCATACACACACACTGCATTCATACACACACACTGCACTCATACACACACTGCATTCATTATACACACACTGTAAATAAATATTCAATTAATATATATTTTTTAGGATCTAATTTTATTTAGAAATTTACCAGTAGCTGCTGCATTTCTCACCCTAGTCTTATACTCGAGTCAATACGTTTTCCCAGTTTTTTGGGGTAAAATTAGGGGCCTCGGCTTATATTCGGGTCGGCTTATACTCGAGTATATACGGTACATAAATTCTAAAAAAAAACAAAAATGAAAGTGTAGGTACCCTAAAAACTGAAACGGGGGTGTTAGTTAATGAAGACCAGGTGTAATGGTATCTATTAATTAATGACTTTACATCATAAAGAAAGCATATTTAGTGTAATGCTTTGGAGGCACCACTAGGGGCAGTGTGTAGGAAGACATGTGCTTCTGGCAGTGACATCACAGGCCAGCCTACTTACACTGAATAAAAACCAGATGTAGGAGAAACTCTGGCTCTTTTTGCCTGTACCTGACTGAACCTAAGATGTAGTACCAGCTCTGACTTAACCCCAGCCAAAGGGCTGGGGCCTTGTAAGTAAAATGAATCCACTGTAACATATAGCAACTGTAATAGCCTTTTGTATAATATTTAGCAACCAATAGCGTTTTGTGTAGTATTGTATTGTATAATTATTGTGGTAAATTGGCATTCTGCTAGCATCTGTTTATTTATTATAGTTATATTAAATATACATTTAATATTACAAAGTTTTGTGTATTTTCTATACACATATTCGGCCATAATACCATGAACTATAAAAATATTAATGTTGTTCCGTATTGCTTAATTATTATGCATTAAGAGATTAATATTCATATTTAAGTCACGACCACAACACCAGGAAAAGGCAGGAATTTTAAATAACCATTTCTCCTCAGTATATATTAAGGAAGAACCCATGGCAATAGATGTGCAAATGATTGCTACTAAAAACTTGCATAATAATTGTAATTGGTTAACTCAAGACAAGGTGCTGCAGTAACTAAAGAAAGTTAATATAAACAAAACTCCAGGGCCTGACGGTATAAGTGAACCTCTGTTTTTAATCTTTTTTTTCAGGAAGTGTTCCGGAGGATTGTAGGAAGGCAGATGTGGTTCCTATATTCAAAAAGGGTTCAAAATCCTTGCCTGGAAATTATAGACCTGTGAGCTTAACTTCTGTGGCTGGTAAAATATTTGAAAGGTTATTTAGGGATAATATTCAAGAATTCCTTGAGAAGAACATGGTTATCAGCAAAAATCAGCACAATTTTATGAAGCACAGGTCATGTCAAACTAACTTGATTGCGTTCTACGAAGAAGTAAGTAGAAGTATAAATCAGGGTGTTGCAGTGGATGTGATCTATTTGGATTTTGCCAAGGCATTTGATACAGTTCCACACAGAAGATCAGTGTTCAAACTCAAGGAAATCGGTCTAGATGAAAATGCTTGTTCTTGGGTAGAACATTGGCCTAAAAACAGAGTACAAAGAGTTGTCATTAATGGTAAATTTTCAAGCTGGACAGAGGTGGCAAGTGGTGTCCCTCAGGGGTCTGTTCTGGGACCCCTTCTATTTAACATGTTTATAAATGATCTTGAAGACAGCATTGAAAGTCATGATTCAGTGTTTGCAGATGACACAAAACTTTGTAAAATAATACCATGTGAGCAAGATATTACTTTGCTGCAGAGGGATTTAGATAGAATGGGGGACCTGGGCAATCAAACGGCAGATGAAATTTAATGTTGAAAAATGCAAAGTTATGCACTTCGTCATAAAGAATACACAAGCAATGTATACCCTAAATGGAAGCGAATTGGGGATAACAACACACGAAAAGGACTTGGGAATTGTTATAGACAACAAACTATGCAACAATGTGCAATGTCAATCAGCAGTGGCCAAGGCCAGTAAGGCATTGTCATGCATGAAAAAGGGCATTCATTTTCAGGACGAGAATATCATTTTGCCTCTTTATAAATCACTGGTAAGACCACATATTGAATATGCTGTGCAATTTTGGGCACCTGTTCTAAAGAAAGATATTATGGCACTAGAAAAAGTGCACAGGCGGGCTACAAAATCAATAAAAGAATGGAACATATCAGCTATGAAGAAAGGTTAACAAATTTAAACCTATTTAGTTTAGAAAAACGTCGCCTGAGAGGGGATATTATAACATTATACAAATATATTCGGGGCCAATATGTGCCCCTTCAATGTCCACATATACCTGGCAAAGGTACATACGGGGGTATTGCTGTACTCAGCAGGCATAGCTGAGCAACATATGAAGTATTATACAGTCGTAGCACACATACAATTTGCAAAATATACTGTACTTTGTGTGTCAAAAAGGCAAAAAAACGCTTATTACCACTACACTTGGTACAAGCTAGCAGAAAAATTATCCCACACTAAGGTTCAAAATATGCCTTTTGAAATACCCTGGGATGTGTTCTTTAAGAAATGGTATGCCTTTATGGTTTAGTTGTAATATGTAGCCTGCTCAAGTGCTCCAAAGTGGGACACGGACGCATCAAGACCCTCTATGAAAATTCACACTTAACCCCTTAAGGACACATGACGTGTGTGACACGTCATGATTCCCTTTTATTCTAGAAGTTTGGTCATTAAGGGGTTAAAAACCTTAACTTGTCACGTCTCTTTTACAGCAGTGTAACTTCACAAAATAGTGTCTAGGTCATACATTGGGCATATTGTTTTACTCAGAAGACTTAGCTGAGCATAATTTGGGGGGGTTTGAACTTAGTGGCACATATGAAATGTACAAAATGCCCAGCAAAAATTTAATCCGTATGTAAAAAATGCCCAAAATTATTTTTTACCATATACTTTGGCATATATTGGTGAAAAAATGGGGGCATGTTAAGGCACAATATGCACCATATGAGATACCCTGGAGTGTCTACTTTTACAAATGGTAGGCCTTTGTGTTTTTTTTTTTTTTTTGAACAGTCATAATATCCCAAATTGAAGCATAGGCCCATTAAATCCGCCTCTCAAAATTCTACTGTAAATGTTGAAACGGACAGGTCTCCTATATGGCACTGTAGCTTCATGAAATAGTGCCAAAGACATACAATGGGGGTATTGTTGCACTCAGCAGAAGTAACTGAACACAAAATAAAACTTTGTACAGGAATAGCACACACCAACTTTACAAAATACACATGAGAAGTTCTTTGTTATAAGTTTGTGTGCCAAAAAAACCCAAAAACTAAATTTTACTCCAATATTTAGCAGAGATTGGCGGTGAAATGTCCTTAAGACAATAGCCTGTGATGTCTTCTTTATATAAATATATACTTTTATGTGGCAATTTTGTTTTCTTTTATGGCTATTAAGCTTACAAGACAAACATACCAAATTCTAAAATCGCTCCACATTAAAAGTGTATTTTACTCCTTGTGCTTTGTGACCTGTAACTACTATAAAAAACTTAAAATCCCAGACACATTATATATTCTGTAAATCAGAACAACAAAATTAATTTATTTTTAATTACCTTCTTTAACCTGCACTAATTAGTCATACATTATTCTTGCAAAAACTGTACAAAAAACACATTTTTTTTATTTTTCTGTATTTTTCTGTATTTTTTTTTAATAATAAATAAGTATATATATATATATATATATATATATATATATATATATATATATATGCAGATAGTGGATAGAGCACTCCAGAGGTCTTGTTTAAAGATTATTTATTCGGTGTAGAAAAATCAAAGTTTCGACCCTCAGGTCTTTATCAAGATACTAAAACATGTACAACAGTGACAATATATACCATAACCAATAAAGGAGTAATCACTAACCTGAAAAGAGCTGTGTATCCCCAAGCCATGTGTAACCGCTAATGTGTGATTGCAAAAAATCCCGTGGTGATCCTGTCGGTGAGTGATGACGTCACCCGAGGTGCGACCGGAAGAGATCGTGGATGAGCGTCTAGGTAACCAAGGAAACCACTTGTGACCGGACTTATGTGATGAATATGACATGGCAGCAGTTAAAAGAGTATGGACGTAAAAACTGGACTGCTAATGGAGCTGGATATCACTGTGGAGATGTGAACAGGCAGCTTTAAATGCACCAATTGCGTTACTTGTGGCCATATGCTCACAGGCTCTTAATTTGCTCATCCCCACTCAGGGAAGCGTTACCCCATTAAACACTACATGACTTGTCTCACCACCCACGTAGTTTACCTAATATCTTGTCCCTGTGGACTCCACTACGTGGGCAAGACCGACCTTACATTACGGGACAGAATGCGAGGACATCGCTCAGGCATTATGACTGCATTCAGGTACAGGAAGACTGATAAACCGGTGGCCAAGCATTTCTTGGAGATGAACCACCGTTTACCCACTCTTAAATTTATAGCCATCGATCACATCCCCCCTCTCTCCAGAGGGGGTGACCGATCTAGGATCCTGCTCCAACGAGAGGCATACTGGATTAAAACATTGGATACCTTACATCCCAGGGGCCTCAATGAATACGTTTCTCTCCATGCCTTTTTGGACACTCGTTGAATATATTTTTTGTATATTTATTGTATATTTTCTATACTGGTTTTTGATTAGCTCTTTAATTAATCTGAACTCATGTCCATCATCTCTGGTGAATATTTTTTGAATATAGTCTTTAGACGGTCTTTAAAAACAACAACCGATGTGAACTCATATCTACCTACACCGGGACATATTTATTATGTTTCCAAAGTAGTATTTTTGTTTTAGCATGTAATTCGCTTTGCTTTTTTTGATCTCTCCGTTTAGCCAGTTGCTCAAATTCTGCATCATGACGCTATTTATCACTTTTTTGGCATTGATACATGCCACTTATGCACTGCTGGACGGTATTCTGTGTATTTATAGCCTGCTGCATATATGGAAGCTATGTTTAATTTTGCTTATTAGGTTTTCTTAGTCTCTCATCATTTTTCTATTGTCTTCTTCTTTCTCTCTCACTTTGTCACGTTCACTACACACTCAGTAGTGGACTTAACTTAATGTCTACCCACTTACACTTTCTCCTGCATGCTGCATTGCTCTTCACCCTCTCTATCATTTTCATATACACTCACTCTGACTCATGTACATAGGATCACTAGATCACCCTCCACCGTTTTATTCACTTATTTAGTTGTTGCGGTCACGTTCTGGTTTGATCACGTTTTGTTTATACATATACACATTTTCACTCACTTCACACTCCTTCCACCAGGATTTCCTCACAGATCTTCAGCCCACACAACACACTTATTCTTCCACACCTTTTTCATACTGTTCTCTCTCAGACCAAGTTCACCTCTTTATACAATATGAAGTAACCTGCAATAATCAATATCACACAGCTAGCTATCTTTTGCATATAAAACATCTCCACAGTGATATCCAGCTCCATTAGCAGTCCAGTTTTTACGTCCATACTCTTAACTGCTGCCATGTCATATTCATCACATAAGTCCGGTCACAAGTGGTTTCCTTGGTTACCTAGACGCTCATCCACGATCTCTTCCGGTCGCACCTCGGGTGACGTCATCACTCACCGACAGGATCACCACAGGATTTTTTGCAATCACACATTAGCGGTTACACATGGCTTGGGGATACACAGCTCTTTTCAGGTTAGTGATTACTCCTTTATTGGTTATGGTATATATTGTCACTGTTGTACATGTTTTAGTATCTTGATAAAGACCTGAGGGTCGAAACTTTGATTTTTCTACACCGAATAAATAATCTTTAAACAAGACCTCTGGAGTGCTCTATCCACTATCTGCATATATATCCACGCTCTGCAGCACCGAGGCTTTTTTTCATTGGAATTCATTTAAAGGTAGAGTGCCAGATTTTGAACATTTTATATATATATATATATATATATATATATATATATATATATATATATATATACACAATTCGTTAGGAGTTTTGCACTCCAGCTCTCCTTCCAGTGTCTGCCCGGTGCTCAGCTGCACATAAACATAACATCCAAATGAAAGGCTAGCACTCAAGGACTTCAATATCAAAAGTAAAAACTTTTAATCCGGTTTGTCAGATAGTCGATGTTTCAGTCCACCGTTGTGAACTTTCTTCTATATATATTGTGAGAGGAAATGTGGTTTGGTAGTTGATGGCATATATATTAGGCCTGATTTACTGAACAGCAGCCTGAGGTTTGAGAGTTAAATGTCCTAGGGAGAGATGTTAGGTTTGCAAGATGCATTACTGGTACTCTGCAAACCACGGTATGGGTCCCTGGGGCGGAGCACTTGGAGAGCACCAGCTGCTATGTAACTGTAAAATCAGAACTTTTATTTTGCTTAGTAGTATCACTTATGTTTAATTGCACCTCACCTGTATCTGATCAATTAGCTAGCAGGCTTTTAAAAAGAAGGGATCAGCATGCTGCAGAGTGAGGAGGAAAAGCCAGAGGAATGGTGTCTTGAAGTTATACTTTGTGTAAATTGGCAAGTGGGAAAGCCACTCAATTTCAGATAGGGATTTACTGTGTATAGTAAGTGCAAGATCAAGGAATTTTGTTTTGTTTATTTTTCACTTTTTGAAACACTTGTGTATATATATTTCACAAAATAAATGTGAAAACCAGAGCTGATGTGTCCTGGACTTCCAGTACCCTAGAAGGCTGTGGTTACAAGATCTGTGACAAAATCCTACCTGGAAGAGAGGTGGTGTGTTACAATATATATATGTTACATCAAATTAAAGCCCTTTCTGTCCTTTAAAAAACAGTATATAATATATGTCGGTGCAATAAACGAGAGAGATGCAAATTGCAGTTGAACGCTTACAGCAAGAAAATGCAAAAATTGCTTGTGTCATTAAGCGTAAGACAAGCTTCTGAAGCTGTGTCCTTAAGGAGTTAAATGAGAATGAGAATCACCTAATAGTGATTTGTAAGTATTTATAATATTGGGATATGACAATTAAATAAACCAAGAGTAGCAATATCACCATATTATGCCCCACAATTCCTAAATCATTTGACTCGAGCCAGTAGCATTTATAATGAATGCACAATTACAAATATAGATGATTAAATAATAGATTAAAACAAATTATTTCAGCATAAAATTTGTCTCAATAAAGACGTAGAATCACAATGATATATTTTGCAATGTAACAATCATTTAGGAAATATATAGTTAATCATAATATTTGCACTAGTCATGTGGAATAACAAAGGGACTAAACAAATATAGCAATGTAATGGCATCATAAAATTAATACATATGTTAATACAATATTAACTAAGAATTCCTTGTTTGCTTGGCCTTCAGTTGGCTGGCTACTAGTGATGTCGTGAACACAAAATTCGTGGTTCGCGAACGGCGGACGCGATCCTCCGCAAACGTTCGCGAACCGGGTGAACCGCCAAAGATTTCAATGGGCAGGCGAATTTTAAAACCCACAGGACTCTTTCTGGCCACAATAGTGATGAAAAAGTTGTTTCAAGGGGACTAACACCTGGACTGTGGCATGCAGGAGGGGGATCCATGGCAAAATTCCCATGGAAAATTACACAGTTGATGCAGAGTCTGGTTTTAATCCATAAAGGGCATGAATCACCTAACATTCCTCAATCACAATGGATATGGATTGACACCTGACATATGACATATTGACACCTTGACATATGGATTGACAACTGTCCTCAGAGACCCTGATACACACTGACACAGAGCAGAATAGGGACTGTTCCCCCTACATAGGGTCACTTGGCAGATATGGATTGACACCTATCCTAAAGATCCCTGATACACACTGACACAGAGCAGAATAGGGACTGTTCCCCCTACATAGGGTCACTTGGCAGATATGGATCGACACCTGTCCTCAGAGACCCTGATACACACTGACACAGAGCAGAATAGGGACTGTTCCCCCTACAATAGGGTCACTTGGCAGATATGGATTGACACCTGTCCTCATGGAACCTGATACACACTGACACAGAGCAGAATAGGGACTGTTCCCCCTACATAGGGTCACTTGGCAGATATGGATTGACACCTGTCCTCAGAGACCCTGATACACACTGACACAGAGCAGAATAGGGAATATTCACTAAATGCCAAACATTGTTATACAGGGGAATATTCAGTAAATAAGGATAAGGGGGGGGACCTACTGTCCTCCTCCCCGGCCCCCACCCCTGCGCGGTGGGTGGGGGCCATATATCACAATGGGGGGGGGACCTACTGTCCTCCCGCCCGCCCATAACCCGTGAGCGGTGGGTGGGGGCCATAAAAATAATGAGGGGGGGGCTTACTGTATGATGTTGTATCGATCAGGTAGTGTAAGGGTTACGCCCGCTTCACAGTGACAGACCAAACTCCCCGTTTAACGCACCGCAAACAACCGCAAACAGTCCATTTGCACAACCGCAAACTTCCATTTGCACAAGGTTGGATACCAAGCTAGCCATGTCCGTTCCTTATCCTCACTGATTTCATTGAAGGTCTCTTCCTCCACCCAGCCACGTACAACACCAAGGGTCCCTGAAAGTATGCTAATAAACTGAAAAAAGAAAAAATCTCCCAAGAAGGAGATCTAAAACTGGCATAGGAAAAGGTTAGACAACTATAATAAAGTGATACCTACAAATCCTAGTGAGCATAGATGTATAATAGAGGGAGAAAGGGAAAGCAGAGTAATGCTTCCTAATACCGTGGTTAGTACCCTTTGTTAAAGTAAATTGAGTAATGGACAAAAGTCTTTATTGTATCATTTATAAATAACAAAGAGATACTATACTCATTCCCCTATAGTGGCTTATTGTGTAATAATGGTAATACTATTACCTATTATATAATATTGGCAGGGGCAAAGAAATTCCCTCTAAATAGATGGGTATAGGCAGAGAGTATGGAGACCGGAGTGATAAAGTGTCAATAAGGTGATATAAAGTTAAATGTATCACAGACACACAGCCACCCTTTCTCTTAGCTAGTTTCCAGAAATGCTGGATAGGTAGAAGAGCTATAAAGACTCAGAGAGGTCTAAGAAGAATCCTCTAAACTAGCCCTAATCTCCTTAAACACCTTCAAGGGTGTTCTAAGCTAAAGCTCAATCTAAACGTTTAGATGACTGCCTGATTTCCCATCACAGATGCTGGCGTTGAATAACACCGTGCAAGACAAAGAGTGGGTCTAAGTGCCCATAGTGCAGTAAAGTGTCCCTAATGAAGTGAAAAACATTGCGGCTTGAACCCTAGTTGGTGGCGGATAAGTCACGCAAGTCAACCGGCATTCAGAGCTAAAATACAGCAGCGTGTGGACCATTTTTAGCCCAAGGCAGCTCATCTCATCAGGCCTTTTTTAGTCGAATGTATCGCCCACTGCCAGTCCCTTCGGGATCCATCCCTCATTCATCTTAATAAAGGTGAGGTAATCTAGACTTTTTTGACCTAGGCGACTTCTCTTCTCAGTGACAATACCTCCAGCTGCACTGAAGGTCCTTTCTGACAGGACACTTGAAGCGGGGCAGGCCAGAAGTTCTATCGCAAATTGGATAGCTCAGGCCACAGGTCAAGCCTGAACACCCACTAGTCAATGGGTTATCGCTCCTCAGAGTGTTGATATCTGCAGTTAAGGCGAGGTAGTCTGCTACATGTCGGTCGAGGCGTTCTCTGAGGGTGGATCCCGAAGGGCTGTGGCGATGCGTAGGACTTAAAAAGCTCTCCATGTCCTCCATCAACAACACGCCTTGCCGGCGTGGTCGTGGGAGGAGGAGGATGACTTTCACCTCTTCCCCTGTTAGATTCCAGTTGTGCTGTGACATCACCCGTATACGCTGTGTAAAGCATACTTTTTAATATATTTTGCAAATGCTGCATCCTTTCCGACTTGTAATTTGGTAACATTTCAGCCACGTTCTGCTTATACCGTGGGTTTAGTAGCGTGGACACCCAGTACAGGTCGTTCTCCTTCAGCCTTTTTAAACGTGGGTCCCTCAACAGGCACGACAGCATGAAAGACCCCATTTGCACAAGGTTGGATGCCGAGCTACTCATTTCCCGTTCCTCCTCCTCAGTGATCTCAATGAAGGTATGTTCTTCCCCCCAGCCACGTACAACACCACGGGTAACAGATAGGTGACAATGAGCACCCTGGGATGCCTGTTGTGGTTGGTCTTCCTCCTCCTCCTCAAAGCCACATTCCTCCTCTGACTCCTCTTCCTCACAATCCGCTTCCAGCGTTGCAGCAGATCCAGCAAGCGATGCTGATAAGGCTGTTTCTGGTGGTGATGGTGACCACAACTCTTCCTCTTCCTCTTCACGCTCATCTACGGCCTGATCCAGCACTCTTCGCAGGGCACGCTCCAGGAAGAAAACAAATGGTACGATGTCGCTGATGGTGCCTTCGGTGCAACTGCTCCTCAAAAGGACGCATGAGCCTACAGGCATTGCGCATGAGCGTCCAGTAACGTGGCAAAAAAATTCCCAGCTCCCCAGAGGATGTCCTAGCACCCCGGTCATACAAATATTCATTAACGGCTTTTTCTTGTTGGAGCAGGTGGTCGAACATTAGGAGTGTTGAATTCCAACGTGTTGGGCTGTCGCAAATCAAGCACCTCACTGGCATGTTGTTTCGCCACTGGATATCTGCAAAGTGCGCCATGGCCGTGTAGGAACGCCTGAAATGGCCACACACCTTCCTGGCCTGCTTCAGGACGTCCTGTAAGCCTGTGTACTTATGCACAAAGCGTTGTACGATCAGATTACACACGTGCCATGCACGGCACATGTGTCAACTTGCCCAACTTCAATGCCGCCAACAAATTTGTTCCGTTGTCACAAACCACTTTGCCGATATCCAATTGCTGCGGAGTCAGCCACTTTTCCACCTGTGCGTTCAGGGCGGACAGGAGTGCTTGTCCGGTGTGACTCTCTGCTTTCAAGCAAGTCAAACCCAAGACGGCGTGACACTGCCGTATCCGGGATGTGGAATAGTACCTGGGGAGCTGGGGGGGTGCCGTTGATGTGGAGCAAGACGCAGCAGCAGAAGAGGACTCAGCCGAGGAGCTTATGGAAGAGGATGGAGTAGGAGGAGTAGAGGAGGTAGCAGCAGGCCTGCCTGCAAGTCGTGGCGATGTCACCAACTCCTCTGCAGAGCCACGCATTCCATGCTTGGCAGCCGTCAGCAGGTTTACCCAATGCGCAGTGTAGGTGATATACCTGCCCTGACCATGCTTTGCAGACCAGGTATCAGTGGTCAGATGGACCCTTGCCCCAACACTGTGTGCCAGACATGCCATTACTTCCTTTTGCACAATCGAGTACAGGTTGGGGATTGCCTTTTGTACAAGAAATTTCGGCTGGGTACCTTCCACTGCGGTATCCCAATAGCCACACATTTTTTGAACGCCTCAGACTCCACCAGCTTGTATGGTAAAAGCTGGCGGGCTAATAGTTCAGACAAGCCAGCTGTCAGACGCTGGGCAAGGGGGTGACTTTCTGACATTGGCTTCTTACGCTCAAACATGTCCTTGACAGACACCTGACTGTGGGCAGATGAGCGGGAACTGCTCAAGACGAGAGATGGAGTGGCGGATGGTTGAGAGGGGGCAAGGAGGACAGCAGTGGTTGACGTGGCTGAAGATGCTGGACCAGGAGGAGGATGCCAGCTTTGAGTTTGTGTGCGGCTTGTACTCATGTGTTGATCCCATAGGCGTTTGTGATGTGCGATCATGTGCCTACGCAAAGCAGTTGTACCTAGGCACAGGCTGCAAATGGCATCGCTGTTGTCAGAGGCAGACACACAAGAAAAATGCCACACTGCTGAGCTCTGCAATGACGGCATTCTGGTGGTGGACACAGCATGCTGTCTGACTGTGCCACTAGCTCCTTGCGACGACCTCCCCCTGCTTCCAACTCGTTTCCTCCTCCTCTCTGTCTCCCCATCTGAACTTTTGCCCTGTTCTTCTTCTTGCCGAGCGGGCACCCACGTGAAATCCATGGACGCATCGTCATCATCAACCGCTTCACTTGTATCTGACAACTCAGCAAAGGAAGCAGCAGCGGGTACAACATCATCATCATCACACCGTACGTCCATGTGTGTAATGCTGCCTGCCTGAGACATATCCCTGTTATCTACATCCTCTGGCAATAATGGTTGCGCATCCCTCATTTCTTCAAACGGATGTGTAAATAATTCCTCTGACAGCTAAAGTGAAGCGGCTGTGGTGCTAGTGTTGGTGGTGGCGGCAGGCAGGTGAGTGGTATCTTGAGAGGTGCCCGAAGCTAAGCTGGAGGAGGATGGTGCGTCAAGGTTCCGAGCGGAAGCTGTAGAATATTGGGTGTCCTGTGTTAGCCAGTCAACTATGTCCTCAGAACTTTTCAAGTTCAGGGTACGTGGCCTCTGAAAATTGGGCATTATTCTAGGGCAAAAGGGAATCACAGCACCACGACCCTGACGGCCCCTGCGGGGTGACCTGCCTCTGCCTGACATTTTTTTTTTGGATTAGTGGTACTATGCGTGCAAGCTACTGTGAGACCAGATATGAGTGGCAATGTGCACTGGCAGAGGTTGTCAGAGTACACGCTGTAGGCCTGACACCCACTTGAAGGACACTGACTGCTATTAGCTTACAGTGAAAAACGTTTTTTCTTTTTAAAGGCGCGCTATTGTGACACCAGATATGAGTGGCAAAGTGGACTGGCAGAGGTTGGCAGAGTACACACTGTTGGCCTGACACACCCGCTTGAAGACAAGTAACTGCTATTCAATCTATAACAGTGAAAAAAGTTTTTTTTTTTAAATGCACGCTATTGTGCCACCAGATATGAGTGGTGGCACTGGGCAAGTGGGCACAGTATCCACTGTGAGCCTGACACACAGATGCTTGCAGACAACTAACTGCTATTCAATCTATTACAGTCAAAAAAAAGTTTGTGGGTTTTTAAATGCACACTATTGTGCCACCAGATATGAGTTGCACTGTGCACACTGGCAGAGTACACGCTGTTGGCCTGACACACAGACGCTTGCAGACAACTAACTGCTAATTAATCTATTTCAGTGAAAAAAAAAATTGTTTTTAAATGCAAGCCATTGTGACACCAGATATGAGTGGTGGCACTGGGCAAGTGGGCACAGTATCCACTGTGAGCCTGACACAGAAGCTGGCAGGCAGGAAGGCAACTTCAATTAGATTACACACACAAAAAAAAAAGCAGACTGATGTTCTAGCCCTAAAAAAGGCTTTTTGGGGTGCTGTCCTTACAGCAGAGATCAGATGAGTCCTTCAGGACTGTAGTGGACACTGAATACACTAGCCTAGCTATACATTTCCCTATCAAATGAGCAGCAGCTACACTTTCCCTCCTCTATCTAAGAATGCAGCTTCAGAATGAATCTAAAATGGATGCTGTACAGGAGGTGGGAGGGTCTGGAAGGGAGGGTCTGCTGCTGATTGGCTGGAATGTGTCTGCTGACTGTGAGGCACAGGGTCAAAGTTTAGTCAATAATGACGAATAGGGGCGGATCGAACCGCGCATGTGTTCGCCCGCCATGGCGAACGCGAACACGCTATGTTCGCCAGGAACTATTCGCTAGCGAACAGTTCGGTGCATCACTACTGGTAAATGTTAGTAATATTTTCTTATTTATTATTCTGGTTGGATTTTACACAGTGAGCACTATTGTTGTTTCTTTTCACATTATTGAAACAATTCTTCACTTATCCTATAATTGGGGATTGTTCCACTGTAAGCCTATCATACTAGAGCTGGTTTCAATCTCTTAAAAATCGTGAGTTGGATCATATATACTTTTATTCTTTTTTTTTATATTTTCTGGACATACTGCACCATTATCCTCTCCTTCTTTCCACCAACTGACCACATCTGAGAACAAGTTTGTGATTGCTCCTCCGGAAAGTATATACCATCATCTTTTATTGGATTTTCTATCTCGGACATATATTTAATATTTAATATTGTATTTTCTATTTATCTTATTTTATATTTATTTGGTTTTAGGGCATCTTATGCTGGTTTTACATAGTTTACATAGTTTATATAGTTACATAGCTGAAAAGAGACTTGCATCCATCAAGTTCAGCCTTCTTCACATATGCTTTTGCTGTTGATCCAAAAGAAGGCAAAAAACCCAGTCTGAAGCGCTTCCAATTTTGCAACAAACTAGGAAAAAATTCCTTCTTGACCCCAAAATAGCAGTCATATGTCTCCTTGGATCAAGCAGCTATTATCCCACTAATTAGAAATTATATCCCGTATGTTATGTTTTTGCAAGTATTTATCCAATTGCAGTTTAAACATCTGTATAGACTGACAAAACCACCTCTTCAGGCAAAGAATTCCATATTATTTTTGCTCTTACTGTAAAAAAAAACCTTTTCTTTGCCTTAGATGAAATCTCCTTTCTTCAAGCCTAAATGTGTGACCTCGTGTCCTATGTATAGCCCTGTTTATGAATAGATTTCCAGATAATGGTTTGTACTGGCCCCGAATATATTTGTATAATGTTATCATATCCCCTCTCAGGCGCCGTTTTTACAAACTAAAGAGATTTACATTTTTTTAACCTTTCTTCATAACTAAAATGCTCCATTCCTTTTATCAATTTTGTAGTTTGTCTCTGCACTTTTTCTAGTGCCATGATATCCTTCTTTAGAACAGGTGCCCAAAATTGCACAGCATATTCAAGGTGTGGTCTTACCAGTGATTTATAAAGAGGCAAAATTATATTTTCATCTTGAGAATTTATGCCCCTATTTATACATGACAAAACATTACTGGCCTTAGCAACGACAGATTTACATTGCATATTGCTACCTAATTTATTGTCTATAACGATTCCCAAATCCTTCTCATGTGTGGTTATCCCTAGTTCATTACCATTTAGGGTGTAAATTGATTGTGCATTCTTAACCCCGAAGTGCATAACTTTGCATTTTTCTACGTTAAATTTCATCTGCCATTTTAGTGCCCAGTCCCCCAATCTATCCAAATCCCTCTGCAGCAAGGCAATATCCTGCTCACATTTTATTACTTTACAAAGTTTTGTGTCATCTGCAAACACTGATACATGGCTTTCAATGCCCATTTCAAGATAATTTATAAATATGTTAAATAGAAGCGGTCCCAAAACAGAACCCTGAGGGACACCACTTACCACTTTTGTCCATCTTGAAAATGTACCATTTATGACAACTCGTTGTACTCTATCCTTAAGCCAATGTTCTACTCAAGAACAAGAATATTCATCTAGACCAATTTATTTTAGTTTGAAGACTAACCTATTGCGAGGAACCGTATCAAATGCCTTGGCAAAATCCAAGTAGATCACATCCACTGCAACACCCTGATCTATATTTCTACTTACTTCTTCGTAGAATGCAATTAGGTTAGTTTGACATGACCTATGTTTCATAAAACCATGCTGATTATTGCTAATAACACAGTTCTTCCCAATGAATTCCTAAATATTATCCCTTAATAGCCATTCAAATAATTTCCCAGTCACAGAAGTTAAGCTCACAGGTCTATAATTTCCAGGCAAGGATTTTGAACCCTTTTTAAATATAGGAACAACATCTGCCTTCCTCCAATCCTCCGGTACAATACCTGAAACAAAAGAATCTTGAAAAATTAAATACAGAGGTTCACTTATTTCCCCACTTAGCTCCTTAGGTACTCGTGGGTGGATACCGTCAGGCCCCGGAGCTTTATTTACATAAATTTTCTTTAATAGCTGTAGCACCTTGTCTCGAGTTATCCAATCACAAGTTATCTGCAAGTTTGTTGCAGCAATCATTTGCATATCTCTTGCCATAGGATCCTCATTAATAAATACTGAAGAAAAAAAGTTATTTACAATTTCTGCCTTTTCCTGGTCTTCATTGTCTAACAGACCCATCTCTGTTTTCAGTGTGCCTACACTTTCATTTTTTGTTTTTTTAGAATTAATGTACTTAAAAAATTTTGGGGGTTGGTTTTGCATTCTTTGGCTATCAATTTCTCATTATCTAGTTTAGCCACTTTAATTGCCTTTTTGCAAGTATTATTGGCTTCCTTATATCTTATATAGGATGCCTCTAATTTGTCAGATTTAAATGCTTTAAAAGCCCTTTTCTTATTTTTAATCTCTTGTTTTACTTCTCTACTAAGCCACATTGGTTTTAATTTGTTTATTTTATATTTATTACCCAATGGTACATACTGTGAGATGTACCTTTCTAATATTTGTTTGAATAGTTTCCATTTATCCTCAGTGTTTTTATCACTAAGGAGTTTATGCCAGTCGATATGTTGTAGAGCTGCCCTAATCTTATCAAAATTGCCTTTTTTTTTTATAAATTATACGTTTTAATATACCCCACGTGCTTTTGCTTTTTTGAGTTTATTTCAAAAGTGACCATATTGTGATCACTATTTCCCAAATGCTCCCCTACTTGAATGTTGGTTAAAAGATTAACATTGTTTGTTATAACGAGATCCAGACAAGCATCCTTTCTAGTTGGTGCTTGTACCAGTTGTGACATAAAGGTGTCATTTAACACATTCAAAAGCCGGATTCCCTTTGCTGAAGTACTAGTCCCTCTATCCCAATTTATGTCCGGGTAATTAAAATCTCCAATAATTAACGTGTTACTCCGATTTGCAGCTTTATCAATTTGCTCTAACAGCAGTTCTTCCTCATTAATATTTACATTTGGTGGTTTATAACATATCCCAACCAATAACGTATTTCCCTTTGTTTGCCCCAAGCAGATATCTACCCATAAAGCTTCCACATTTTCCTCGTCACACTCCACATGCCTAAGATTTGACTTTAACTCATGGTTGACATACAAACATACCCCACCACTCTTCTTGTTTTTCCCATCCTTCCTAAATAACGTGTACCCATTTAAGTTAACTGCCCAGTCATGTGTCTCATCCCACCATGTTTCTGTTATGCCCATTATATCGTATTGTTTAGTGTATGCTATTGCCTCTAGTTCCCCCATTTTGTTATATAGGCTCCTTGCATTAGTAAGCATACATTTAATATTACCATGAGTCATTTGTACTTTTTGTGAATTATCAATATTACATACCTCCTTTGTTCTGAGCTTTCCCCTCCCCCATCTCAACTCCCTTTGTTCTGAGCTAAAGCCCATCTCATTTCTATCCTATCTCCATTTTATAGATTGCTTTGACCCTCCCCCCCTACTACTAGTTTAAAATCTCCTCCAACCTTCTAGCCATCCTATCCCCCAGCACAGCAAACCCTCTTCCTTTTAGGTGCAATCCATCACGACTATACAAGTTGTACCCAAGCGCAAAATCGGCCCAGTGCTCTAAAAACCCAAAACCCTCTTTCCTGCACCAAGACTTTAACCACGCATTGACCTCTCTAATCTCCCGCTGCCTTTCTGCTGTAGCGCGCGGCACAGGTAATATTTCTGAAAATATTACCTTGGAGGTCCTTTTCTTTAGCTTACTTCCTAGATCCCTGAACTCACTCTTTAGGAACTTCCATTTTCCTCTGACTTTGTCATTGGTACCAATATGGACCATGACAGCTGGATCATCCCCAGCCCCTCCCAATAATCCCTCCACTCTGTCGGCAACATGCCGGACCCGAGCACCCGGGAGACAGCAAACTGTCCGGTTGAGTCGATCAGAGTGGCAGATTACCCTATCTACTCTCTTAATAATAGAGTCCTCTACCACCACAACCTGTCTAGACTTCCTTACCCTCTCAACCCCACCTGTACTAGAGGGGCTGTTACCACGGCTGTTAGAAGGAACAGCTTCCTGCAGTACAGCTACTCCTGAACTGATGCTCCCAACATCTTCACTCAAACGGGCAAATCTGTTAGGCTGCACTAGATCAGGACTAGCTAAACCTTTCTTCTTCCCTCCCCCTCTGCTTCCTCGCCCCACTGTTACCCAGCTATGTGCCTGTTCTCCAACTGTCTCATCTCCTCCCACTCCACTACCTGCACCCACTAAACTCTGCTCAGTGACCAGCAGACTCCTCTCAAGATTATCAATCTCCCTCAGTGTTGCAATTTGCCTCTCCAGATCTCCAATCCGAGCTTCCAGAAAAGCCACTCGCTCGCACCCACCACAGAGGTATGGACCCTGGACAGAATCATCCAGGCATGCATACATGCGGCATGATGTGCACTGAGTTAAACTCACAATCTTGCTAGCACTCATCCCCAGTTACAAAAAACACAAGTGAGCAAAAACAATTTTTACCCTCTTGATTTCAACTACTGTTGTTTTAACTCCTACTTAAAAGAGACTACTTGAAATAGCCTACTTTCAAGCAACTCCAGTGAGCAAGCTCTGTGAGTCAGTAGTGGGTTTATATTGGCAATACAAATCCCACACAGGTGGAAATTAAGGGGCACTCCCCCTAATTAGCTCAGCAGCAGCAGCACCCACAAGGAGGAGGGGAATAGAAACAACAAGAGAGGGAAAAAAAAATGTTTTAAATAAAATCAACAAGGAGAAAAATATAGAAGAAAAAAAAAGGGGACAAAGTTTAAATATATCCAGCAAAGAAAAAAATATATATATATATGAAAAGGGGAAAAAAGTTACAAAAAATTTAAATAAATCAAAACAGCAAGGAGAAAAATAAAATAAAATAAGGGTAAAAGATAAAAATTAAATACAAAGGGTGCGGGGCCGGGCCGCCATGCTGAGTGGAAGCACGGGGACAGAGCTCCTGAAGAAAACTCGAGTTTTAGGCTCTATAGCTCGGCAAAACGCTGGTTAAACAGCCAGAATTTGTACCCCAGTTCGTGAGGCAACCCTGGTCCCGAGGAGAGACTTGCCAAGCGGTTCTAGTCCCTCGGGGGGCGATCCCAGCCGACCGTGATGGAGACCGCCCGGGCGGTGAGTGGGGTGGACGGCCGCCGCCCAGCTATCCTGCCCACCAGCAGTATAGCTGAAATGCAAGGCTAGGCGGGTCTGGCCCTGTTCCCCCCCCTATGGACCGGCGGGGGTGATCCCGGTCCCCACCCTGTGACCCAGAGAAGTGCCGCAACGCCAGCGAGAGTCCGCTCCCAAAATGGCGGAGACCATGCGGCACCCCCGAAGAGAGGGCCACGGGACGCACCCTCCTCTCCTGCTCCCATACGGCGGAACGAGGACCGCGCCAACGAGGGCACCGGCGAACACACACTTACCTCGCACAAGCTGAGGAGGAGCAGCGTGGCAGCTCGACACACCAGTGCAATCTCAACCCGAGGGAGAAACACAACACAAGGCCTCGGACCAACCTGGCACACAGCCCAGTACCCCGTTGGGAGCCTGAAATGGAGGAATAACCCACCCACAGCCACTACAACCGGGACTCACCACAGGCCCAAGACTAGTGCTCAGCTGGAACACAAATGACCCGGGAATGGAACTGCGACCCCCCTTTCAGGTCACCCACTGGGACTATCAGCACAGAGGCAGCCATTAAGCATCTTACCACACTACAACATGCTGCATTGCACACTGAGGGGTCATCCTGCATACCGACATGGACTCTTGCCTGACTGTTACTGGGTAAACATGCGGTGGTTACTATAAGCGTAGCTTAAGCATACTGTAAGCATATTCTAAGCAATTTTAAGCATATTAAGCGCTGAAGCAAAATCTCTACTGTTGACACTGCTTTTCTGTTATCAGCCTATGTACCTATCAAACACTCTATTACTTAACATTCTATGTACACTCTCATGCACAAGCCATGCTCCCCTCATATGTTGTTTCTTCTCTACCTGTTTCTCCATGACATGGGCAAAATGCAACCATATTTAAAACCAAGCGTGAACCTGAACTACTGTTTTTGAATATTATAAAAATGTGCCTGTGTGTCAAATGCCGTAACTTGTCATATCAATGTATACCTATTCTACCGGACGTCGCTGTTGTGGCACACGCTGGCTGTTTGTTCACTCCGTGCACAACCAAAATAAAGAATTAAAAAAAAAAAAAAAAAAATTAAATACAAAACAAAAAATAAAAAAAATTTAAACCTGCTTTTTTCCACTTGGTATTAACTAATACCAACCACAGTCCACCAGTTCTCCAACAAACTACTGTTGTTTTAACTCCTACTTAAAAGAGACTACTTTAAATAGCCTACTTTCAAGCAAACTCCAGTGGTTTTAATATTCTCACCAGTGTCTTTTTAGAGTGGCGCTAGTTAGAGATGTTCATGGGCAAAAAATTTGGTTCAGTTCGTCACTTCTGAAATTTCGGGACCTTGGCAATTCGGGACTTCGGTTCGGCACTTCCGAAAATCAGGACTTTAGCAATCCGGGACTTTGGCAATCCCTAACCATATCCCCAACCCTAACCCAAACCTTACCCCTAAACCTAGGTTTAGGGTTAGATTCCAGTCATTATTCCTGTAATTTTCCCTCCCTCTCTTGTTTTGCCACTTTTCTGAAATCCGAAGCACTTCGGCACTTCCGAATTCGTTAGCATCCGAATTGCTGAAATTTGTCCAAATTTACATGTGGAATGAAATGAAGTGCACATGTCTAGCGCTAATCACCTACACTTTTTAATATTTTGTACAGCTGCATAATGCACAGTTTATAGACACCAAAGTTTAAAGGCATCACAGTGTAAAAGTACCACTGTATAAAGCAGGGCCAGCGCCACTGTTAGGTGAACTCCTAGGGCGCCGGCCTGCTGGGGGCGCCCACCGGGATCTTGGGCAGCAACGCTGGGCAAGAGGCTGTTGAGCAGCCCACCCTCTGCGCTTGGCCAGTCCTCAAGACTCAAGAAAGTAGGGGTGCCCAGAGGAACCCTGCCAGAGGGTGCCCAGGTGGTGGCCATCTGGCCACCTCAGAGCGCCCCCAATGCTGTCCTTCAATATGGCAGAGCAGGCACCTGCTTAACTTCATGGCAGGTACCTGCTCTGCCGAGAAATCCTGGAGGAGAGGGGGACAGGAGGCAGGCGGCTGTAATGTGGGCGGCGAGGGAGGATGTTCTTACAGCCTCTCAATCTTCCCTTGCGTGCCCTCTGTGATGCCAGGAGCCAGAATATGACGTTGTTCCGGCCCCGGCATACTAAACAGTACGCTGGAGAAGTGAGAAGCTTCCCCACACTGGAGCCAAGGGAGGTAGGAAGGCTGAATTTGCCTAAAACTTTTTTAATTGAGTGAGTCTGTATGTCAGTGAGTGAGTATGTGTGTCTGTGAGTGTCTGTCTGTATGTGAGTGTATGTCTGTCTGTCTGTCAGTGAGTGAGTGTATGTCTGAGTGTGTGTCTGTAATTTTTTGTGTCTGTCAGTGACTGTGCTTGTCTGTGCTAGTCTTATAACATAAATTCACCAAATGCATTGACTACATCATGTATCACAGCGATAAATTATGTATTCAATGTACAAGGTATGTCTTAGGCAGTATGTGTGTATGGATGTATGTATTAGTCAGGGTGTTGAAATATTTAATTAACTTTAAATTATCTAATGTGTTGTAGAATCTTGTTTTTGTGATATGAATATTATAAAGTCTTTATTCAAACTTCTTTCAGACCTAGGTCTGGAGAAGTGAGAAGCTTCCCCACACTGGACCCAAGGGAGTGAGGGAGGCTGAATTTGCCTAAAAAAAATATTTAATTGAGTGAGTCTGTATGTTAGTGAGTGAGTATGTGTGTCTGTGAGTGTATGTCTGTATGTCAGTGAGTGAGTATGTAATTGTTTATGTCTGTCAGTGACTGTGTTCGTCTGTCAGTGTGTGTGCTCGTCTGTGCTAGTCTTATAACATAAATTCACCAAATGCATTGAATACATCATGTATCACAGCGATAAATTATGTATTCAATGTACAAGGTATGTCTTGGGCAGTATGTGTGTATGGATGTATGTATTAGGCAGGGTGTTGAATATTTAATTAACTTTAAATCATCTAATGTGTTGTAGAATCTTGTTTTTGTGATATGAATATTATAAAGTCTTTATTCAAACTTCTTTCAGACCTAGGTCTATACTAGTAACAGACTTTCTTTGTATATGAATGGTCATCACATATGATTCATGTTAAGAATGATGGATGAAGGCCTGTTGACAGGGCCGGACTGGGGATGCAAAGCAGCCCTGGAAAAAAAAAAATCTATGCCAGCCCCATAAGTCAATGCGCCATATATTGTCGCATGTAATAAGTAAAGCTATGTCTTGCCACCCCAGATGATTGAGTAATATATATATATATATATATATATATATATATATGTATATATATATATATATATATATATATATATATATATATTACTTTTTCTAATATAAAATATTGGTCCTTTCAGAATAAAACATTTAATTATACAGTAAGCATACTCACATGCCGACACAGACAATCTCACTGACACATACAAGCTCATTGATACACAGCCTCATAGACAATCTCACTGATATACATAAGCTCATTGACATAAAAACACAAGCTCACTCACTAGCAGACACACAAACACATACATGCAAGCAAGCAAGCTCACTAGCAGGCGCACACACACACAGCTTAATGTAGTGGTTCTGGTCAGGGCCGTCTTTAATAACGACTGGACCCTGGGCAAGCGTTTGCTTGGGCCCCCTGGGCCCTGCCGCCGTCGCCCCTCACTCCCTGGTATGCAATCACAGCATCCATCCCAATGCAGTGGCGGCACTAAAATAGAATGAATTTTATTGGGACACCCAATTGCAAGATTGGACTAAAGGTAGAACCCCACCTGTCGTGCAACTCCAACAATGCTTTGACAGCTGGGGCTCTACCAATTTCCCATGCTTGCAGGGTTGTATTTAGCACTGTTTTGTGTGTTTGAATGTAAGCATGTGTGTGTATGAAGTATGTTTGTGTGAATGTGTTTGTATGTGGTACTGGAGTTTGAATGCAAGTGTGCATTTATGTGTAGTGTTTGTTTTTGAATGTAGGAGTGTGCTTGTATGTAGTGTTGAAGTTTGAATGGAGGGGTGTATTTGTATTTAAAGTTGCGGCTCAGATGCACAGGTACATACTCTGACACACAAGCAGATACACAGATACATACACTGACTACATACAGATAAGCAGGCACATACACTGACAGACATACTGACACACAGGTACATATATTGACACACACAGACACATACACTGGTAGACGTACTGACAGACACACACAGGCTCATATACAGACATACTGACATACTGACACACATACAGACATACTGACACACACACTGATCAACATACTGACACACATACACTGACAGAAATACTGACACCCACACACAGGCACATACACTGACCGAGATACTGACACACACACACACACTGACAGACACACTGACACCCACATACACTGAGAAATACTGACACACATACAGGCACATATACTGACACACACAGACTGATATACTGACAGACACACAGACACACACAGCGACTGACACATGCATGCACATGCACTGACAGACATACTGACACACACACACAGATACATTGACACACAGACAAACAGACATACTGACACACACAGATATATTGACACACAGACAAACAGACATATACAGACACACACACAGATATATTGACACACAGACATACTGACACACACACAGATATATTGACACACAGACAAACAGACATACTGACACACACACACACACAGACATCCTGACACACATGTAAAATGTACATTTTTAAACCCACCCTCCAGTTTCCTACCTTTTGCTGGAGGGTGGATTCCCTGGGGTCCAGTGTGGTGCCTGAGGATGATGGGAGTGAGGATCCCCACATCCTCACTGCAGCCTCGTCCTCTGTCCCTCGCGACTCCTCCTGCCACCTTCCATGCAGCTCCTCTCTTTAAGGGAGGAAGTGACTTGCGGCTGTCACTTCCTTCCAGCCGGCTGCCGGAAAGCAAGGGGCCCGGTCGCGGTGTTAAAGGGAAACAGCTCCCCACCGGGCCCCTGCTGATACAAGCCCTCCGGGTGGCCCCAAGTGCACGGGGAAAAAAGAAATTGATGAGGGCAGCGGGGCCCACGGGGCAGGTGCCTCGGGCCCCCCAAGAGAAACTGGGCCCGGGGCAACTGCCCTGTTTGCCCCGCGTTAAAGACGGCCTTGGTTCTGGTGTCTATAGCCGGTCCCTGCAGGCTTTTCAAATGTAAACACTGACTTTTCAGAGAAAAGGCAGTGTTTACATTGCTTCTAAGTGACACCTCTAGTGACAGTCACTCAGACGATCACTAGAGGTGCTTCCTGTGTCAGTGAGTAAAAACACTATTTTTAAAACACACACAGACACACACACACCATGGCAGACACACACACACACACACACCATGGCAGACACACACACACACCATGACAGACACACACATACCACGACAGAAAGACAGACACACACACACACCATGATACAGACACAAACACACACACATCATGACAGACACACACCATGACACAGACAGTCTGTGACACAGACACACACACCATGACACAGACATGCTTACCATGACACAGAAAGTCCATGACACAGACACACCCACACCATGACAGATAGACACACACACACACCATGACAGACAGACACACACACACTATGATAGACAGATAAACGCACGCACACATACACCATGACAGACAGACACACACACACACACCATGACAGACACACACCATGACAGACACACACACACACACACACACATACATACATACACTGACAGCATTACACATTACTTGTGGGTGATTGGCCAGGGGGTCATGCAGGGCAGAGAGCTGGGAGTGCTGACGGCCGCAGAAGGAGCTGGGGAGGCGGCCGCAGAAGGAGCTGGGGAGGCGGCCGCAGAAGGAGCTGGGGAGGCGGCCGCAGAAGGAGCTGGGGAGGCGGCCGCAGAAGGAGCTGGGGAGGCGGCCGCAGAAGGAGCTGGGGAGGCGGCCGCAGAAGGAGCTGGGGAGGCGGTTGCAGAAGAAGCTGGGGAGGCGGTCGCAGAAGAAGCTGGGGAGGCGGCCGCAGAAGGAGCTGTTCTGGCGGCCGCATGGGAAGCTGTGCTGTGCTGTCTCTGCTCCCCCGCCCTCGCGCGCTACTGAATGAGACCAGGGCCGGTTCATATTCCGGCCCCGGTCTCATTCAGTAGCATGCTGGGAGCAGAGACAGCACAGTACAGCTTCCCATGCGGCCGCCAGAACAGCTCCTTTATTCAGTTAACCATGTATATAGAACTTATTTTGTGTAACTTCTATTTTACCGCCTAAATCTAATGTATGGTTTTAATCATATATTTCAAATGATACCAAGCTACCAAAGGATGTTTTGCATTGACGTATGTTGTTTTCAGATAGTGTGTATGTTTGAATAAATATACATTTTTGGCTGCAAGACACTCTGATTCGATTATTAGAACACTGGTGTGTGACAAACAAACATCTCAAGAAGAGCTAATTTCCTACAGGTGTATATATGGATGCATGTATTAGGCAGTGTGTGTTTATGGATGTAGGTATTAGGCAGTATGTGTGTATGGATAGATGTATTAGACAGTATGTGTGTTTATAGATGTTTGTGTGTATGGATGCATGTATTAGGCAGTATGTGTGTAAAGATGTACGCGTAAAGCAGTATGTGTATATGGATGCATGTATTAGGGAGTGTGTGTGTGTATGTATGGATGTATGCATTAATCAGTATGTGTGTATTAGACAGACCTAACTGAAAACCATATGGCAAAATTTAGACCAAAATAGCTGATCTAGAAGAATTCTCCAATTCGGCTACAGTCACAGTTCAGCTGTTTTTGCTTACAGTTTTCAATGTGGGTTTCAATTCACTGCAATTCAGAGTTTAGTGAATAAACCTCTGTGAGATTGCATTTGCTTTCATAAGGGGGCGGCAAATGGATCTTTGCCTAGGGCGGCAGAAATCCTTGCACCGGCCTTGGTATAAAGGCACTACAGTATAAAAGTACCATAGTATAAAGGCGCCACAATATAAATGCACCCTCAAATAGCAAATACAAATGAAGTAAAGGGAGCAAAAAGGACAGGAAAAAGACTTAGGGACCGATGCATGGATACTCCTTTTAAAGCCATTTGTTTTATTCCTGTCCTATCGGCGCTAAGGGGAGGAACAAATATGCTGCCATGATTAGCCAGGAGATAAATATATATATACATATATGCGCATATGCATACATCATAAGGTGCTGCTGGGGCCAATTTATACAATATACAGCGCACTCGCTTTTTCACTGAACAGCAATTTCAAGTCTCACATAATGTAATAGATATTTAAAAGCACAGTACATACGAAACAAATAATGGGGGTTAGTTACAGTATATGATCATACATTGAATAAGCCTGCCACAACGTCAATGTACCCCATTCTTGGCAGGTCCTTTTCTTGCATAAGAGAAGGCATTAGGATGCTAGAGTAGGACCTGCCATGAATGGGGTACATTGACGTTGTGGCAGGTTTATGCAGTGTATGATCATATACTGTAACTAAACCCCCATTATTTTTTGCCTAGGTGATGTGTTTTTAACCCCTTAACCCCTTAACGACGAGTGACGGACGAGGTCCGTCACTCAGGGGATTGCCTTAACGACGAGTGACGGACCTCGTCCGTCACCCGTTAAAATTAACCCCAGATCGCCGCAATCGCGGCGATCGTGGGGTTAATGGTGCTCCGGTCTGCCTCTGCATTAGAGGCAGACCGGGAGCACCGGATCCGGCTGTCCCAGTACATGTGCCCGCTCTGACAGCATGCCAGAGCGGGCACATGTGCTCTCTATACTCACCTCCGCCTCCCTGCACTTCCGGGTTCAGTGTGAAGTGCAGGGAGACGGATAAGTGTTGATCCTGCCCCCTGGTGACAAAACAATAAAGTTTAATTAAAATCCCACCCCCTTTGCCCCCCCTTTACCCATTTTAATATAAAATTAACCCCTTCCCTGCCAATTGATCACTGACTACAGTGATCAATTGGCAGGGATTACATTTTACTATGATCTGATTTTTTTTTTAACCCCTGAGGGTTAATTATTTTTTTTTAACCCTCAGGGGTTAAATTTATTTTATTAATTAATTTAAATATTTTAAAGTTATAAATTTAGCTAGCTGGGGAGGGTGGAAGTTAGTGGGCAATTGGGGGACTTAGTATTAGGCTAACTAGAGGTTAACGTTAAAAAAAGTTTAAAAATAAGCTTTAAAAAGTTAAAAAATTAAGTTATCAAAATACAGATCACAGTATTATACTGTGATCTAATTTTTTTTTTAACCCCTGACGATTAAATTTTATTTATTTTTTAACCCTCAGGGGTTAAATTTATTTAATTAACTAATTTAAATATTGTATAATTAAATATTTTGCTAGCTGGGGTGGGTGGGAGTTATGGGAAAATGGGTAATTTACTGTTAGTGCTGCTTACTGCTAGTTAGGGGTTAACGTAAAAAAAAAGCTTAGAAAAATGTTAAATCTGTAAAAAAAAGTTTTACGAAAGTTTAGGAAACTTTAAAAAAAATTAATAAGCAAAACAAAAGTTTAAAAAATAGTTTTAAAAAGTAAAAAAAGTTTTAAAAAGTAAAAAAATACATTTAATAACGCTCATTACCACTACACCTGGTACAAGCTAGCGGAAAAATGATCCTACGCTAAGGTTCAAAATATGCCTTTTAAAATACCCTGGGATGTCTTCTTTAAGAAATGGTATGGCTTTATGGGGTATTTGGTTTATATAGCCTGGTAAAATACTCTAAAATGGGACATGGGCACAGCGTAAAAATGTAAAGTTTGAAAAAAAATGGAATGGCTGTGTCCCAAATGTGCCCCTCCGATGTCCACATATACCTGGCAAAGGTACATACGGGGGTATTTTTGTACTCAGCAGACATAGCTGAGCAACATATGAAGTATTATACAGTGGTAGTACACATAAGGTTTGCAAAATATACTGTGCAAACTCACTTTGTGTGTCAAAAAGGCAGAAAAAATGCTTATTACCACTACACCTGGTACAAGCTAGCGGAAAAATGATCCCACGCTAAGGTTCAAAATATGCCTTTTGAAATACCCTGGGATGTCTTCTTTAAGAAATGGTATGGCTTTATGGGGTATTTGGATTATATAGCCTGGTAAAATACTCTAAAATGGGACATGGGCACAGCGTAAAAATTGAAAGTTGGAAAAAAAAAATGGAATGGCTGTGTCCCAAATGTGCCCCTCCGATGTCCACATATACCTGGCAAAGGTACATACGGGGGTATTTTTGTACTCAGCAGACATAGCTGAGCAACATATGAAGTATTATACAGTGGTAGTACACATATGGTTTGCAAAATATACTGTGCAAACTCACTTTGTGTGTCAAAAAGGCAGAAAAAAAACGCTTATTACCACTACACCTGGTACACGCTAGCGGAAAAATGATCCCACGCTAAGGTTCAAAATATGCCTTTTGAAATACCCTGGGGTGTCTACTTTAAGAAATGGTAGGCCTTTGTGGGGTAGTTTGAATTTAAAACCTGCGAAGATGCTTGGAAATTGCACTTAGGCCCGGCGTCAAAATTCAAAGTTCTGTAAAAACTGATATGGCTTGGTCTCCTATATGGCACTGTAGCTTCACGAAATAGTGCCATAGACATACAATGGGGGTGTCCTTTTACTCAGAAGACTTAGCTGAGCATAATTTGGGGGGTTTGAACTTAGTGGCACATATGAAATATACAAAATGCCCAGCAAAAATGCAATCCGTATGTAAAAAATGCACAAAATTATTTTTTACCACATACTTTGGCATGTAATGGTAAAAAAATGGGGGCATGTTAAGGCACAATATGCACCTTATGAGATACCCTGGGGTGTCTACTTTTACAAATGGTAGGCCTTTGTGGGGGTTTTTTGAACAGTCAAACTGTTATAATACCCCAAATGGAAGCATAGGCTCATTAAATCCGTCTCTCAAAATTCTACTGTGAATACTGAAAAGGACAGGTCTCCTATATGGCACTGTAGCTTCATGAAATAGTGCCAAAGACATACAATGGGGGTACCGTTGTACTCAGCAGAAGTAACTGAATACATAATAAAACTTTGTACAGGAATAGCACACACCAACTTTACAAAATACACATGAGAAGTTCTTTGTTATAAAAACACAATTTTACTCCAATATTTAGCAGAGGTTGGCGGTAAAATGGCTACGTAGAAAGTGTCAAAACAACCTTAGGTAAATAGCCTGTGGTGTCTACTTTATATAAATATATACTTTTGTGTGGCAATTTTGTTTTCTTTTATGGCTATAAAGCTTACAAGACAAACATACCAAATTCTAAAATTCTAAAATCGCTCCATATTAAAAGTTTATTTTACTCCTTGTGCTTTGTGACCTGTAACTACCAAAAAAAACTGAAAATCCCAGACACATTATATATTCTGTAAATCAGAACAACTAAATGAATTTATTTGTAATTACTTTCCTTAACCTGCACTAATTAGGCACACATTATTATTGCAAAAACTGTAAAATATATCAAAATATTTCATTTTTTTTGCATTTTTCTGTATTTTTTTTATAATAAATAAGCATGTATATATATATATATATGTTACATCAAATGAAAGTCCTTTAAAAAACGGTATATAATATGCGTCGGTGCAATAAATTAGTCAAATACAAATTGCAGTTGAACGCAAACAGCAAAAAATGCAAAAAATTCCGTTGTCACAAAGTGAAAGACAAGCTTCCGAAGCTCTGTCCTTAAGGAGTTAAGGACGGAGGCAGTTGTAAAAGTTGTGATCAGGGCCGGCGCGTCCATAAGGCGGCACAGGCGGCCGCCTTAGGGCGCACGGGCTCTGGGGGCGCAAGATTTCAGTGACCGGCAGGAGGGAAGCTCTCCCTCCTGCCGGGCCACCATCTCGGCCCCCGGTGCGGCGTGCGGCTGTGCTGTAATCAGACACGGCGAGGGAGCTCTAACCTCTCTGCTCTGCTCCCTCGCGCGCTGCCTGTCTGCTGATACTGCGGGAGCCGGAATATGACGCCATATTCCGGCTCCCGCGGTATCAGCAGACAGGCAGCGCGCGAGGGAGCAGAGCAGAGAGGTTAGAGCTCCCTCGCCGCATCTGATCTCGGCACAGCCGCACGCCGCCCAGCAGCCCCACTGGACCCCAGGGAAGGATTCCTCATCCACACCACCTCTCCATGTAGGGAGGCTGGGTGGAAAATATGTATTTGTAAAATAATTAGTCAGTGTCTGTGTGTGTGTGTCTGTGTGTGAGTGTCTGTGTGTCTGTGTGAGTGTGTGTGTGTGTCTGTGTGTGAGTGTGTGTCTGTGTGTGTGTGTCTGTGTGTGAGTGTGTGTCTGTGTGTGTGTGTCTGTGTGTGAGTGTATGTGTCTGTGTGTGAGTGTATGTGTCTGTGTGTGAGTGTATGTGTCTGTGTGTGAGTGACGGCGTGTGTGTGTGTGTGTGTGCGAGTGACGGCGTGTGTGTGTGTGCGAGTGACGGCGTGTGTGTGTGTGTGCGAGTGACGGCGTGTGTGTGTGTGTGTGTGAGTGACGGCGTGTGTGTGTGTGTGTGTGCGAGTGACGGCGTGTGTGTGTGTGTGCGAGTGACGGCGTGTGTGTGTGCGAGTGACGGCGTGTGTGTGTGCGAGTGACGGCGTGTGTGTGTGCGAGTGACGGCGTGTGTGTGTGTGTACGAGTGACGGCGTGTGTGTGTGTGCGAGTGACGGCGTGTGTGTGTGTGTGTGCGCGAGTGACGGCGTGTGTCTGTCAAATCAGTGAGAGTATGTTTGTCATTGAGTCTGTGTGTGACTATCAGTGTGTCTGTCAATGAGTCTGTGTCTGTCAGTGTGTACAGAGTGTAGCGGAGCGGAGCGCGGTACAGGAGCTTCTGTTTCCTGTACCTGGCCAGACTGACAGGAGGTGCTCACAGAGAGAGCACTCCCTGTCAGTTCGGCCGGGTACAGAAAACTGAAGCTCCTGTACCGCGCTCCGCTCCGCTACACTCTGTACACACTGACACACCAGGAAGAAGAGTGTGACCACTAAAGGGGTGTGGGGTGCACCAAGGGACAGGGAGGGAATGGGAGAGAAACACCAAGAGACAGGGAAAAGAGGGGGGAGGGGAGAAGAACACTAAGGGACAGGGAAGGGACCAGGGAGGGGCTGGTTAAGAGGCACATAGGTGAAGATGTTTTTTTTTGGGGGGGGGGGGGGGCGGAAAAATGCATCTTCGCCTATGTACCTAAAAATCCAAGCACTGGCCCTGGTTGTGATCAAAGCAAAACGTAAACAAAACCTTGAATTTGCGCTATATATCTGTTCAACCGTAATTCACCTCTGTCATATTAAATGCACCAACACTTATTACATATCATTTTGTTCAAGAGAAACAGGGCTTTCACGTTGCACCAAATATTTATATGTTAAACATAATTTAATATGATTAAAATATAAAAAAATATGATAAATTAAAAAATGTTTTAGTTCTGCATGGCATTTTAACTGTGAATGTCATAATACTGTTAGCTGTTACTGCAATAAAGTACAAATTTGTATTCAGCGATGTCTCCCAAGTAAAAAAGAACCCCCATGTACAGGTTTTATGGTGTTTTGGAAAGTCCTGTCAAATATAACACACTAGATTTTTCAGTTTATACATGTTGAAATTTGCCAGACTGGTTTTGTTGCCTTTGAGACTCCATCGTAACCCAGGAATGAGAATTAACCCCATGATAGCATACCATTTGCAAAAGTAGACAACCCAAGGTATTACAAATGGGGTATGTCCAGTCTCTTTTAGTAGCCAGTTAGTCAGAAACACTGGCCAAAGTTAGCGCAAATATTTGTTTGTGTGTGAAAAAAACTAATTTAAACACAATTTTGGCCAGTGTTTGTGACTAAGTGGCTACTAAAAAAATACTTAATATACCCCATTTGCAATACCTTGGGTTGTCTACTTTTGCAAATGGTATGCCATCATGGGGGTAATTCTCATTCCAGGGCTGCCATACGGTCTCAAAGGCAACAAAGTCTATTTGTCGACTATAAGAGAGAAATTCCTCCATTAGGATCCAAACCAATGATTTACACAGAGATAATGTAATTTAAAAATTACTGTCTACAAACCTATTCCATCCTCTTCAATAATAGATGACCAAGAAGAGGAATTTTCGACTGAATTAAATGCCACAACTGTTAGGTTATAAGCAGCTCCAGATATATTAGTAGTTAATTGATTATCACCGATATTTTGATGTGTTATTTTTTCTTTTCCACGGCAAGGGAGAAATGTTAGACTAACGTTATACCTCACATCTCCTTGTTCTTTTACAGCCTTCTGTGGGTAGAGAATAGACAAATTAGAACACAGAATATTATTTAATAATAATATATATTTTTAATGATAATGACACATAACAGTTACACTTTATTGTAAGATAATCAGAGCAAAATTCAGTACAGTAGATACTACAAGTAGAATCATTGCGCTCAGTAATTGATGGCAAGTGTTAAACAGCAGTTTCTAAAATGAATGACTTGTACCTTGGGAGTAACGCATGCTGTTACTGCTCAAAAGCTAGACCCAACTTGTACCTTGAGTATTGGCACACTGAACCCCGCTCTACTATTACCAAACTCACTAGCCTAGAAAAGGACCAGGGAGTTGTGACTAACTGCACTGGGGTGTAATTAAGCACTTCCAATTGCAGTACAAACTGACTTGGGATTCACACCCAACTTTAACTAGTATATCTTCCTGAGACCCAGCCCATTAACTTGTGTGCTCTGTACTGGGCATTTCCTTCACATGCATCTCCTTTTATTCTTTTGAGCTACTCTATCAATCCCTCTTGTATTTTAAAGAGGACATCCTGGGCTTTCCATTTATATGTCATGTGATAGGCTGGAAAGCTGGGAACTTCCTCTTCCTTTTCCTTTTCATCAAAAAAGGATGGCATATTGGAAGACAATTTATACCTCGTTTCCCAGGAGAATATGAACATTGTATGTAGACCAGACACTTTGTCCCTTCATGGAGAAGCTAAACTCATATCTCCATGATACAAAATAAACAATTAGACATCTTGATAGGTACAGAATACCAGAAATTGCTGTCTTTTGTGCAGTCTCAATGTGTAGGCTCTGTGCAAGTCCAGTCGCTCATGTAGAGGGGATTAAGCATATGCATTGCTCTCTAAACAAGAGAGAAATTCTCTGAGCATGTTAACGTTACATTGAACCCCCTCCAATTAATACTTACCTATAATTATTTTCCAGGGCAATATGATGGGAACAGCTTGTGCCCCATCATATGCCAATCTACACCTAGGTTGATAGGAGGAACAGATCGTATTAGAACCTATAGTGTGTAGGTTAATTCACACCTGGAAACATTAAATCAATGATATTTTGGTGGTATGGACTTGAGAATAAAAACTTAACTTACACTTCACACACGCAATCCAAGATGATAGACTTAATTTCTTGGATATCTCCTGTAACGGATCACCTGGCACCTCGACTGGGTACCTCCGTTAATGGATGCTCCTAGCGCTTCCTGAGGACTCCAAGCACTCTGGCAGACACCACAATCACCGAACTGAAGAAGCATAAGAATCCTTTCTAGCATATGAATGCTGTATACAGCCGAATAGGAAAAACCATGCAAATAGGTTTACACTCCTAGCAGTCAAACTGGAACAGCATACAATAAATCCTTCCCCCAATAATGAGACGACACTTCACTTTGAGGGTAAAACAGGAACTCTGGACTGGCTCATCCAGCCTGGCTTTTATTACACTTGTACACTTACAGGCCACACCCAGGGGGAGGCATAAAATAACCAATCACATACATGGTACAACCCACACATCCCCTCCCCTCAGATAACCAGTTAACATAATTATTACAGCCAGGAAAACTACAGTTTTTATACATGTGCTATAACTTTAAATCCATACATCCAATCTTCCCAAAACTACATATTTAGAATCAGCACACTTTAAACATAAACCCTTCCAAAAATCAGCCAAATCCCTCCAGTGGATCAAAAGTTAGCTGGAGGTCCCTTTATGACCGACCGCAAGCACATTTTCCTGCCCAAAACAGTTCCATAGATTTGGGCTGTGCGGTCGGTCAATTTCATGCGAAAAAACGACTAAGTCCCATTTCGAACGGGACTTAGTCTCTGGAGCTGCAAGTTCAGAATGGAAGAAGGTAAGGGTCAGCGGTGTTCGGCAAAATGTGTAGCCGATTTCAGTTCCACAGAATCTTTAGCATACACCGCTGACCGCGTTCGACTGAACAAAGATGGCCGCCGCCACGTGCAATTAACCTGCAGTAACCTCACAGCCTGGGAGGTAAATTGCCTGCACACTTTAGCTTCTGGGTGGTCCGCCTGTGTGATACTTGGTTCAGTAAGCCCTATTTACTGAACCAAGTGGGGGAAAGCCAGGAACAAGTTATTTTACAGGTCTGGGGACATAGTCTTAAAGGGACATTGTTCACCAAAGTTACAAGATGTCCCCAGACGGTTCTTAAAGGGCCATACACACCCAATAAAAGTCCATACGTTTTCAGGGGCCATAGTCTTAAAGGGTATTGTAACCCAAAGTCTCAATATGTCCCCAGACAGTTCTTAAAGGGCCAGCAGCAGTACAATAAAATACCATTCACTGTGCTTAAAGGGCCAGTAGCCGCCATATAAAGTACAATATGCCCCAAATAACCCAGGGGCCATAGTCAGTAGGTAGGAGGCTAGCAAACAGGCTTCTCCAGGGCCCAGTGGCGAGGTTGGTTTCGCCACATCTCCATCATAAAAGAACATTAAATAAGTATTGCTACCATTTTTACAGAAAAAACAGCAAAAATAGCTTTCTAAATTGGTCAAGTTTCTATCCACCAGCCCTGTGGGACAGTATCCTAATTTGTGCTACATTACTGTGATATTGAAGATTTTAAGAGTAAAGCAACATAACTCAGGGATTCCGAATAAGAATGGGTGTACCAGAATAAGTACCTTAATGAAGCATATGGAAGAGCAATTTTACTAAACGGTACTGACCTAATGGTGGATAAGAAGAACAAAACTGAATCCTTTATAATTAGGTTAATCAGGGAGACAAGTACAGCATACTGAGACAATTTTGGCTTGTCCTTACACAGAATCCACAGCTTTGTGAATGTTGTCATCAATGGCACCTACACCAAGGAAACATCTTTAGAGATGTAATTGTATCCAGCAACTATGTTCAGGACCATCTTAAGTCATGGGCACACTGGACATTTGCCCCGGGCCCCACCATAGCCATGCATAGTAGTGACTTCCTATGGGGGCATTACTCCAGTGTGCCTAACCCCCTTAGGCACTCCAGTGTGCCTAACCCCCTACCCCCCCCCCCCCCAGAGCCTCGGCCCTCGGGCCCTCGGTCCATGACCAATTGCCAGAGTGCTCAGTCCACCCCTGCACAGGGGTTAAATCTTCCTTCCCTTCAGTAACGAGACGACACACAGTTCTGGAGGTTAAAACACTGACTGACAATCTTTATTGGAAAACAGGCTTCTTTTATGCTCTGACCCCCACAGGGGGTTTACATTCAATACAACACAATCCCAGGCAAGAGGGGGTTGGGTTACAGATGGGAGATACCAACAAGATACTTTGGGAGATACCAACAATACATTCAAACACATTACATATGGGGGGTAAACTTTGGGGTTCAACGCCCCGGAAAGGGAAGGGGTCACATGGATATATATTACTAGATAGCCCCGGATCCCATCTGAGTTCCCTGCAAATATCGGGGCTTTCGGATGAACAGAGCCCAAGATATCAGCGTCTAAAGTCTGTGGCTCGTGGCTCTGTACTTCCCCACAATGAGTTCCTCAGAGTTGCTTGGATTAGTCCGGCGAATTCAAACTTTGTGCCTAAACCAAGCAACAACCAATCACCTGAAAGGGTGTAAACCAAATCACGCCAATCAGCGCTCAGGGGAGGAGAGGAGTTTCGCCGCCCAATCTGAAGAAAGGGTGCAAAACTCTGTTGCACCAACCAGTGCTCGGGGAGGAAAAGGGTTTCGCCACCCAATCAGGAGAAAGGGTGCCAAACCCAGTTTGAACTGGCGCTTCTTCTCTGATTATTCGCCTGTGCCCGCAGCAACCAATCAGCGCTTACTTGTGCCGACAAACCAGGAGAATGGCGCAAACCCAGTTTGAATGGGGGCTCCTTCTCCCATTGGTCGGCACAGAGTCGGTCTCACAGACTTCCTGTGAGACCGACTCACAGCTCCAGAGATGCCCTGCTGGCGCGTGTCCCTCTCTCTGGTGGATATCCTCACACAGGTATCCCCTGGAGAGAGTGCTCTCCTGGGCAGCGGGAACAATGAGCGGTGGGAACAGCGACTATAGCTCCGTTGGGAGTGGTTAGGATGCTCCCCAAGACGGGGACTGGAGACAGGGTGTGTATGCCGGTTCGGTTGGCCCCTGTCTCCTGGTTGACGTTCGGCTATATGAACCGGCGGCCACCCAGGGGAAGCACATGTCGCTTGTTTCCCTGGCGGTCTGTGGTTTTCACACCTCGTTAGCGAGGTGTGAACAATCTACCTAAACATTCTAAATGGGATCTTGGGGTGGTCCCCTTTCAGGAGCCGTACAGAACCCGTTCGTATGAGATTTCCCAAATAGGGAACAGGTGAAACACACAGATGCATGGGGAAGTACAAGTGAAAATCTTGGGAATACAAAATACAAAGTCAAAACTATACGAACACTCAGTGGGCTTGGTACTTAGTGGCGGTGTCCCGCCACACCTGGGGATCCCCTTTTTTATGCTGTAGGCTGGAGTCAGTGGTAGAAATACAGCGGCTGAGCGCGTTCGCTTAGCCGTGGCATTTAAATGGCTATGAATACTAACAAACTACTAACTACTAACTGTAACTCCAGCTGACAGAGGAGACCCCCAGGTATCAAAACACACGTGTGGTTCCAGAAGGATCTAACACGTGTTGGTACTTGTACTGCATGACGGTCTATGCTGTCACTTGGCATTAAAGCCCTGCACTGCATGACTGCATAGACCATTAAGTGATTAAGCATTTAAAAAAAAAAAAATTTGCGTGAATGTCTATCAGTTGTCAAAGTGACTAATCCAAAAATTGGCTTAGCATGGTAGCCTGAACACGTTAATAGTTACTTGTAGTGAATAATTTAAAGGCATTGTTTATATTTGAAGTTTACTTTTTAAATGCAGAGTGTGATACATCAGCAATTTGTTTCTAATTACAGTAATTATAACAAATACATTGCTAAATTGTATACAGTTGTGCTTAAATGTTTGCATACCCTTTAAAGAAAACATGAGTGAGCAGGCAAAACACATTTCTTTTATTTCTTATGGGATTCATATTCAACTATAGGTTATAACAGAATCATAAATCATAAAACAAAACATGGCAACAAAGAAAAAATAAATAAATGACCCTTGTTCAAAAGTCTGCATACCCTTAGTTCTTAATATTGTGTATTTCCCCCTTTAGCATCAATGACAGCATGCAGTCTTTTGTAATAGTTGTCTATGAGGTCCCTAATTCTTGCAGGTGGTATAGCTGCCCATTCATCTTGGCAAAATGCCTCCAGGTCATGCAAAGTCTTTGGTCGTCTTACAAAAATAACACGTTTGAGATCTCCCCAGACTGGCTCGATGATATTAAGGACAAAAGACTGTGATGGTCACTCCAGAACCTTCACCTTTTTCTCCTGTAACCACTGGAGGGTCAGCTTGACCTTTTGCTTGGGGTTATTGTCATGCTGGACATGGGGCAAGAGCATCCCATGTGCAGCCTTCATGCAGAAGAATGCAAATTGTCTGCCAGTATTTTCTGATAACATGGTGTTATCAGAAAACACCCAAAACATCAGTGAGCCACCACCATGCTTCACAGTGGGGATGGTATTCTTTTCACTATAGGCCTTGTTGTCCCCTCTCCAAACAGAGCGCTTATGGTTGTAACACTCTATTTTGGTCTTTTCACTCCAAATTACACTGTGCCAGAAGCTCTGAGGCGTGTCAAGGTGTTATCGGGCATATTGTAACCCAGCCTTTTTTTGTGGAATTGGCGCAGTAAAGGCTTCTTTTTAGTAACTCAACCATGCATCTCATTTTTGTTCAAGTATCATCGTAGTAGCTCCTTGAAACAATCACATTGTCTTTTTCTAGAGCAGCCTGTATTTCTCCTGAGGTTACCTGCAGATTTTTCTATGTCTCCCAAACAATTCTTCTAGCAGTTGTAGCTGAAATCTGTCTTGGTCTACCTGATCTTGGCTTGGTATCAAGAGATCCACAAATTTTCCACTTCTAAATAAGTTATTGAACAGTACTAACCACATTTTCAAGTCTTTCAATATCTTTTTATATCCTTTTCCATCTTTATAAAGTTCCATTACTTTGTTACGCAGGCCTTTTGACAGTTCTTTTTTTGCTCCGTATGGTTAAGCAGAGGCGGCTCTCTAATTAGGTGGTTTAGGCGGCCGCCTAAGGCCTCGCGCTGTGTGGGGCCTCGCGGCCGCCTAAACCGCCATAGGGCAGACTGACATGTCGGGTCCTTAAGGACCCGACACAGGAGGGGGCCCGGCGGCTTCCCCTTCAGTCTGACCGGGAGAGCCAGCCTTCAGTCTGCAGCTCCGCCGGGTGTGAGCTGCAGACTGAAGTGTCTCGCGATCTCTAGCCAATCAGAGCGTTGCCGCGGGTTACCACAGCAACGCTGTGCCGCGGGTTACCACAGCACCCTGCCACCCACCCTGTCACCCCATCTGCCACCCCCTCACCCTGTCACCCCACCTGTCACCCCCCTCACCCAGTCACCCCATCTGCCACCCTGCCACCCCACCTGTCACCCCCCTGACCCAGTCACCCCATCTGCCACCCTGCCACCCCACCTGTCACCCCCCTCACCCAGTCACCCCATCTGCCACCCTGCCACCCCACCTGTCACCCAGTCACCCCATCTGTCACCCCCTCACCCTGCCAACCCATCTGCCACCCCCTCACCCAGTCACCCCATCTGTCACCATGCCACCCTGTCACCCCCCTCACCCTGTCACCCCATCTGCCACCCCCTCACCCTGCCACCCCACCTGTCACCCCCACCCTGTCACCCCATTTGCCACCCCCTCACCCTGTCACCCCATCTGTCACCCGTGACCCTGCCACCCCATCTGCCACCCCCCTCACCCTGTCACCCCACCCTGCCACCCTCTCACCCAGTCACACCATCTGTCACTTTGCCACCCCACCTGTCACCCAATCTGCCACCCCACCTGTCACCCCCTCACCCCATTTGCCACCCTGACACCACCCTCACCCAGTCACCCCATCTGTAACCCTGTCACCCCCTCACTCAGCCACCCCACCTATCACCCCCTCACCATGTCACCCCATCTACCACCCCCCTCACCCTGTTCCCAATCTGCCACCCCGTCACCCAGTCACCCCATCTGTCACCCAGACACCCCACCTGTCACCCCCCTCACTCAACCACCCCACCTGTCACTCCCTCACTCAGCCACCCCACCAGTCACCCTCCTAAACCAGTCACACCACCTCACACTGTCACCTCCCTCCCCCTGCCACCCACCTGTCACCCCTCACTTTGTCACCCCCCTCACCCTGCCCCCTCACTTTGTCACCCCCTCACCCTGCCACCCCCCTGTCACCCCCTCTCACCATGTCACCCCCTCTTACTCTGTCACCCACCCTGTGACCCTCCAACTGTCACTCCCTTACGCTGTCACCTCACCCTGTCACCCCCCATCACCCTACCACCCCACCTGTCACCCCCTCACCCTGCAACCACCCCACCTGTCACCCCATCTGCCACCCCCTCACCCTGTCACCCCATCTGCCACCCCCTCACCCAGTCACCCCATCTGTAACCCTGTCACACCCCTCAGTCAGCCACCCCACCTATCACCCCCTCACCCTGTCACCCCATCTGCCACCGCCTCACCCAGTCACCCCATCTGTCACTCAGCCACCCCACCTGTCACCCCTCCTCACTTAGCCACCCCACCTGTCACCCCTCCTCACTTAGCCACCCCACCTGTCACCCCTCCTCACTTAGCCACCCCACCTGTCACTCTCCCCACCCAGCCACCCTACCTGTCACCCTCCTAACCCAGTCACACCACCTCACACTGTCAACTCCCTCCCCCTGCCACCCACCTCTCACTCCTCTGTCACCCCCTCACTTTGTCACCCCCCTCACCCTGCCACCCCACCTGTCACCCCCTCTCACCATGTCACCCCCTCTTACTCTGTCACCCACCCTGTGACCCCCCACTGTCACCCCCCTTACGCTGTCACCTCATCCTGTCACCCCACCTGTCACCCCCTCACCCTGTCACCCCCCTCACCCTGCAACCACCCCACCTGTCACCCCCCTCACCCTGTCACCTCCCTCACTCTATCACCCCACCTGTCACCCCTCTCACTCTGCCACCCCACCTATCACCCAGCAAACCCACATGTCACCCCCTCTCACCCTGCCACCCCACCTGTCGCCTTCCTCACCCATTCTCACCATGCCACCCCACCTGTCACCTTCCTCACCCATTCTCACCATGCCACCCCACCTGTCACCTCCCTCTCACCCCCTCTCACCTTGTAACCCCCTCACCCTGCTACCTCCCTGTCACCCCTTCTCACCCCACCTGTCACCCCCCTCACCCTGTCACCCCACCTCTTACTCTGTCACCCACCCTGTGGGTGACCTTACTCACTCACCCACACTATATCACCCCCTTTACTCTGTCACCTCACCCTGCCACTCCCCAAACAATATGTCACCCCCTCTCAGCCTGTCACACCACCTCACATTGTCAGCCCCTGTCATCCCCTCTCACCCTGTCACTCCACCTCACATTGTCAGCCCCTAACACTATGTCATCCCCTCTCACCATGTCACTCCACCTCAAATTGTCAGCCCCTAACACTGTCACCCCACCTCACATTTTGTCACCCCACCTCACATTATGTCACCCCACCACACACTGTCACCCCACCTCACATTCTGTCAGCCCTTAACACTCTGTCACCCCATCACACTCTGTCACCTCCCTCTCACACTAATGTCACCCCCCTCTTACTCTGTCACCCCTTACACAATGTCACCCTCTCTCTCACACTAGGTCTCCCACCTCTCACAGTAGGTCTCCCTCTCACACACTAGGTCTCTCACCTCTCACATTATGCCACCCCTTCACACTGTCACCCCCCCCTACACAATGTCACCCTCCCTCTCACACTAGGTCTCCCACCTCTCACAGTAGGTCTCCCTCTCACACACTAGGTCTCTCACCTCTCACATTATGCCACCCCTTCACAATGTCACCCTCCCTCTCACACTAGGTCTCCCCCCTCACACACTAGGTCACCCTCCTGTCACCCCCTCTTACTCTGTCACCCACCCTGTGACCCCCCCCCCACACTGTCACCCACCCATACTCTGTCACCTCACCCTGTCGCTCCCCACACACTGTCACCCCACCTCACACTTTCACCCCCTCACACTAAGTCACCCACCCTCTTATTCTGTCACCCACCCTCTTATTCTGTCACCCACCCTCTTATTCTGTCACCCACCCTCTTACTCTGACACCCCCTCTTACTCTGTTACCCACCTTCACTATGTCACCATCCCTCTCACTCTGTCACACCCCTTTACTAATGTAACCCTCTCACTCTGTCACCACCCCTCACACTATGTAATTTCCCCCACACACTCTGTCACCACTCTCTAGGCACACTGACACCCCTCCATACACACGGTCTCTTCCTCCGCACACACGGGCACCACTCTCTGCACTCGGGCACCTCCCTTCATTCTCACTGTCAACCCTCAACAATCTGGCACCCACCTCCATACACTTTGACACCCTCCTGCTCTTTTACACTCACCCTGCCACAGTTACTCCTTTACTCACCCTGTCACCCCCTGAAGGCAATAATTATACACACTGTCATAAAATAGCTCCGCCATTAACTCAGTGCCAAAGGCCACAGGCAGTACACAAACATACACATGCTCAGAGAAACATACATACATACATACATATACAAGGATACTCACTGTCAGACACACATTCTCAGGCACACAAAGGTAGACAATGCAACAATGTATACATCAACTGCTATTTTTTCAATAATGGTGTTAGTGGGGGCCTCATGTATGAGTCTCGCCTAAGGCCTCGCCAAGTCTAGAGCCGCCACTGTGGTTAAGTATCTAGCCTGCTCCGTGCATCCACATGAGAGCTAACAAACCCATTGACTATTGATACACAGACACTGATTGCAATTGAAAAAGCCACAGGCATGGGAAATTAACCTTTAATTGCCATTTTAACCTGTGTGTGTGTGTCACCTTGTGTGTCTGTAACAAGGCCAAAACATTCAAGGGTATGTAAACTTTTGATCAGGGCCATTTGGGTGATGTCTGTTATCATTATAATTTAAAAAAAGAGTCCACACAACTACGTGATAAATGGCTGTGCTACTTTAGCAAAACTTCATTTGGAACACAACTGCAGATAAATAATACATTTGATACTGTCACTTTAAGAAAGTATAATTTATTGTAATTAAGTAATTTAACTTTAGCAGTTTTCAGTAGCAATGTGATTTGAAAATAAAGCATAAGCAAAATCTTGCTTGGAATTGCTTTAACAGAGATAGCATTCAGTAGAAATAAATAAACAAGGTAACTCCTTAATTAGGAAAATAGAATACAGTCTATTTGAAATTAAAGAATAAGAGGAAGGCAATTCTTCTTTTAGAAATATATCAGAGTCCTTTAGATTCTGGCAGAAACGTAATTAAATTAGGAAAGTATAATTAGCTGAAGAGCAACTGAATCCCAGAGGGCATCATTCATTAGTAAATTTCCTTAACTAAAGAACTTAAAGGACCACTATAGTGCCAGGAAAACATACTCGTTTTCCTGCCACTATAGTGCCCTCAGGGTCCCCCTCCCGCCCGGCTCTGGAAAGGGGAAAAGGGGTAAAACTTACCTTTTTCGGGCGCTGGGCGGGAGCTCTCCTCCTTCTCACTGTCTCCTCTCCGCCCCGTCGGCTGAATGCGCACGTGCGGCAAGAGCTGCGCGCGCAGCCAGTCGCATAGGAAAGCATTTACAATGCTTTCCTATGGACGCTTGCGTGCTCTCACTGTGATTTTCACAGTGAGAATCACGCAAGCGCCTCTAGCGGCGGTCAATGAGACAGCCACTAGAGCAGTGATGGCGAACCTTTTTGAGCCCGAGTGCCCAAACCGCAATACATGCCAACTTTTTTTTCCTTAAAGTGCCAACACAGTATGTGTGGGGGGTGTTGTGTGTGAGGGGTGCTGTGTGTGTGTGAGAGGGGTGCTATGCTGTGTGGGGAGGTAGGGGTGCTGTGCTGTGTGGGGGTTAGGGGTGCTGGGCGGGGTTAAGGGTGCTGTGCTGTGGGGGGAAGGGGTGCTGTGTGTGTTGTGGGGCTGCTGTGTGGGGGGGTAGGGCTGCTGTGTGGGGGGGGTAGGGGTACTGTGTGTGGGGTAGGGGTGCTGTGTGTGGGAGGGTAGGGGTACTGTGTGTGGGAGGGTAGGGGTACTGTGTGTGGGGGGGGTAGGGGTACTGTGTATGGGGGGTAGGTGTACTGTGTGTGGGGGGGGTAGGGGTACTGTGTGTGGTGGGGTAGGGGTACTGTGTGTGGGGGTAGGGGTACTGTGTGTGGGGGTAGGGTTACTGTGTGTGTGGGGGGGTAGGGGTACTGTGTGTGGGGGGTAGGGGTACTGTATGTGTGGGGGGTAGGGGTACTGTGTGGGGGGGGCAGGGGTACTGTGTGGGGGGGGACAGGGGTACTGTGTGGGTTAGGGGTACTGTGGGGGGGAGTACGTGTACTGTATGGGGGGAGTAGGTGTACTGTGTGTGGGGGAGTAGGGGTACTGTGTGGGGGGAGTAGGGGTACTGTGTGGGGGAGTAGGGGTACTGTGCGTGGGGGGTAGGGGTATTGTGGGGGGGAAGGGGTACTGTGTGTGGGGGGTAGGGGTACTGTGTGTGGGGGGTAGGGGTACTGTGTGTGGGGGGGTAGGGGTACTGCTGGGGGGGAAACACGTTTTAATATACTTTTTTTTTCTTTTCTTTTTTTATCAGTATCTTCTCTCTCCCCCCCCTCCTTCTTATCTTTAATGAAGGAGGGGGGCGGGACACACAGTCATCCCTGGTGGGCCGGTGGTGGCAAGCACTGCTTCCGGGTCGGGAGGCAGGGGGAGTGATCTGTGAAGCAGCTCCCCTGTCCTCCCGCGCAATGCTGTGTGGAGTGTTGCTATGGTAACGCGCGGCAACGCTTCACACAGCATCGCGCGGGAGGACAGGGGAGCTGCTTCAAAGATCCCTTCCCCTGCCTCCCGACACGGAAGCAGAGTAGGCACCTGCCGTTTTGGGCAGGCAGGTGCCTACTCTGCATTGATGGTGAACCTATTGCCGCGTGCCCACAGAGAGGGCCCGGCGTGCCACCTGTGGCACGCGTGCCATAGGTTCGCCATCACTGCACTAGAGGATTAGGGGGAAGGCTTAACCAATTTATAAACATAGCAGTTTCTCTGAAACTGCTATGTTTATTTAAAAAATGGGTTAACCCTAGTTGGACCTGGCACCCAGACCAGGGCCGTATTAAGAGCCCAGTGGGCCTGGTGCTAATAATTATGATGGGCCTAATTACAAAATCTTATTGACCAAAAACACTAAAACAGTCCTACCTCCTAAGCGTCATGTATCTGATGGAGATGATGCTGTAGGGAAACTCATAGGATGCAACTATGAGAAAACACATACCCTTTGCTAATCTCATGCTTTCATCTTTCAAGTAAACCCATACCCCCTAACAGCAGTGTCCAGTAAAGCAGGAAGTCTATGGATGCGGTAAAAGGGTGGGCTACTGACACAAATCACATAACCAGAACGTCCGAAAGGGCGAACATACACAAAAAGGGGGAATGTCTGTGTCCCTATGTCTCCCAGTCCCTTAGTGTTTGTGTCCTCATGTCTCCCAGTGTCCCCATGTCACTAGGGGACATTGAGAGACATTGGGACACTGGGAGACATGGGGACACAGATACTAGGGAACACTGGGAGACCTGGGAAATCTGAGACTCTTGGGGACACTGGGTGACAGACACGAGGGGACACAGGGAGACATGGGGCACTGAAATACTGTGATATATAGGGGACACTGGAGACTTGATAAAAACCTGGGTACAGGTCAAAATGTTGTGGTGTCCAATAAACCTGCTTAAAGCTATCACAGTGAGTGCCTGAGATTTGTTTCTTTTATACTAGGGGACACTGAGACACTACGGGCACAGAGACACTACGGGCACAGAGACACTACGGGCACAGAGACACTACGGGCACAGAGACACTATGGGCACTGAGAGACATGGGGCACTGAGACACTGATACATAGGGGACACTGATACATAGGGGACATTGGAGACTTGATAAAGACCTGGGTACAGGTCGAAACGTTGCGGTGTCCAATAAACCTGCCTAAATCTATCACATTGAGTGCCTGAGATTTTTTCTTTTATACTAGGGGACACTGAGACACTAGGAGACATGGGGACACAGAGACATTGGGAGACTAGGGGACTTTGGGAGTCTAGGGAACACTGAGACACTAGGGACACTGGCACACTACAGACACTGAGAGACACCAGGGACACATGGCGATACTGAGATACTAGGGACACTGGCTGGGAGACATGGGAACACTGCCATGTCTCCTATGTCTCAGTCGCCCAGTGTCCCCATGTCTCCCTGTGTCTCCATGCCTCTCAGTGTCCCCATGTCGCCCAGTGTCCCCTAGTGTTTGTATCCCCATGTCTCCCAGTGACCCTTTGAGTCTGTGTCCTCATGTCTCCATGTGTCCTGATGTCACTAGGACACTAGGGGACACTTAGAGACATGGGGACACTGGGAGACATGGGGACACTGAGACACTAGGGACAGTGGCTGGGAGACATGGGGACACAGACTAGGGGCCACTGGGAGACATGGGGCCACTGTGTCCCTAGTGTCTCAGGGTCATGGGCATCCGAATGGGGGGGTAAAGGGGGTACTTGGCCCCCCCGGATTTTTCAGCTTGTGCTGCTATTTTTCGTTTTAGTGTGAGAATACAGTGCAATACCAGCGCTGGCCAGTAGGTGGCGCTGTGAATGGAGAAAGGCAGGAAGCTACAGCTTATCCCTGCCTCTCTCTCATGACTGAAACCGCAGGGGAGCAGCACAGAGGCAGCCTACAGAGCAGGTAAGTGAGGGATGGGGGGTGGGGGAGACCGCATAGAGGAAGGTAAAGTAGAAGGAGCAGAAAGGTTCTGCAAGGGGCAGGAGGGGCCAGCAAGGAATAGAAAGGGGCAGCAAGAAGCAGGAAGGGGTCGAAAGGTTTTCAAGGAACAGGAGGGTAAAGTAGAAGGAGCAGCAAGGAGCAGGAGGGGTCAGCAAGGAGCAGAAAGGGTCTGCAAGAGGCAGGAGGGGTCAGCAAGGAATAGGAAGGGGCAGCAGGAAGGGGTAGGGACGGTCTGCAAGGAGTAGGAAGGGTCTGCAAGGAGCAAGAGGGGTCAGCAAGGAGTAGGAAGAGGCAGCAAGGAGTAGGAAGAGGCAGCAAGGAGCAGGAAGGGGCAGCAAGGAGCAGGAAGGGGCAGCAAGGAGCAGGAAGGGACAGCAAGGAGCAGGAAGGGGCAGCAAGGAGCAGGAAGGGGCAGCAAGGAGCAGGAAGGGGCAGCAAGGAGTAGGAAGAGGCAGCAAGGAGTAGGAAGAGGGAGCAGGGAGGGTCTGCAAGGAGCAGGAAGGGGCAGCAAGGAGCAGGAAGGGGCAGGAAGAATCAGAAGGAACAGAAAGGATCAGCAAGGGGCTGCAAGAAGCTGGAAGGGGCAGAAAGAAGCAGGAAGGGCAGTAAGAAGCAGGAAGGGTATGCAAGAAGCAGGAAGGGCCATCAAGAAGCAGGAAGGGTCATCAAGGAGCAGAAAGGGATCAGAAAGAGAGCAGAAGGGCGCAAAATAAGCAGAAAGTAGCAGAAAGGTAAAGGAGCAGAAGGAGCCTCAGAAGGCAAAGAAGACTGTGTCAAATGAAGGAGAAGAAAATGAGATTGGAGCACTTCATTCTGGACACCACATCATTAGGCGTTGGTACCTGGGCCTGGCAGGGAAACTTTGGACCTTCTCATCTCCCCAGGTAAAAACAAACAATATCAGTGTTAATGTGTTCACTTTTATTTACTGAGTGTCAGGAAACACAGAGGGCCGCTGGGTAGGGGTGCCGCTGATTGGCTAGATGGGTCAGCTAGCACTCTAAGCCAATCAGTAGCTCCCCATTCATAAAAACGTAAAACATTTTTATGAATCGGGAACTAGCGATTGGCTTAGAGGGTCAGCTGACCACTCTTGCCAATCTGCAGCACCCATGCCTGACGTCAATCTGCACTTCCTGACACTCTGTTTCAGAAGTTGAATACCACTGAGCGACCTGGAGATCTGGAGCTGAAGGAAGCCTTTGGGGGTAAACCATTTGAGAGCGGTTTAACCCCTTCAAAGAAAGAGCACCCAGGGGCCTCCTTGCATCACAGCATTTTCATTTAGATAAAGTTGTTATGGTGACAAGAATGTTCCTGTAATTTGATGAAAGGAATACTATAGTGTCAGGAATACAAACATATATTCCTGACACCATAGTTGTGAAAACGCTATTCACCCTGGCTTTATGTGAAAATGACTATGCTCCTTCCCTTTCATGACACTGTCAAAAAGGGGCCAAGCATGGATGTCATTACAATTATGTCCCCCCTCCCCCCCGGAAAAATTCCTGCGGACGTCCATGCTCAGGGTCCCCATGTTACCCAGTGTCCCAATGTCTCAGCGTCCCCATGTCTCGGAGCTGCTGTCTGGACTCTCTGTGCAGAACTGGTCCCCGCGGATCAGTGAGTAGAGAGATGCAGGGAGGGAGATGCCGTAACTTCTTATCACTGCCTCTCTCCACACAAACAGCGACCCCTACTGGCCGGCGCTGGTATTGCAGAATAAACTATGTTTATACTGAGACAGACATTTGTATTGCCGGTATTACTGCAATACCGGCACCGGCTAGGCAGCCTCAAATACCTGAGAAATACTTCTGAGAAATACATGGCAACCCTAAGAAATACATGAGAAATACCTGGCAACCCTAAGAGTAGTGTGTAAAAAAAAAAAAAAAAAAAATGTAAAAAAAAATTTTTTTATTTTTTTTTTTAAAACCAATGGGCCTATTCCATGGGCCTGGGCCTGGAGCTGCAGCTCCATCAGCCCCTATGTTAATCCGGCCCTGACCCAGACCACTTCATTAAGCTGAAGTGGTCTGGGTGCCTAGAGTGGTCCTTTAACTGTATTCCCATGGAGAATGAGAATGCAACTTTGCAACTGTTAATGAAGATTTAGGATGCCAGCAGTATACTTAGGATTTGCAGGATTTCATGGTCAAGTCTGTTCCAAGTCTGGGAGTGGAAAGGTCAGTGTAGTCAGAATTAGGTAGAAAAGGTTTGGAACACAAGTGATCAATAGAAGGTGCTCTCTCAGCAGTTAGCAACACAGTAGCAAAGTGGCAACTTAATTGAGCACCAGAAATCAGGTGCAGCTTCCTTTTAACACAGGAATGGATGACATCATAAGGATAGTACTGCAGAGTGTATCTACAGATCAGTAATCATGACAGTGGCTTCATATGATCACTATCCTTAAAAACAAAACCATTGTTTTGCATGATCAGTCATATTTTCAAAATCAATGCCAAAATGTTACAATTTCTGCCATGGTATGCAAACTCTTGAGCACAACTGTACTTTGTAAATTTTGTTCTATAATGGGTAGCCATATGTAACGGAGTTCCTGTACCCGAGTTGGGTACCTCTGCTGACGGATGCTCCTAATGCTTCCTGAGGGCTCCAAGCACTCCACTTGACACCATAAGCACTGCAGACCCCACAAACTGCTGCAGCTTGGTTGGAGTCTCGCCGTCTCCTACCCATCCTGGACCTACGCCAAGGCTCCAGGTTCCAGTGGGTAAACCTCTCTTTCCCCAGAGAGTGAAGCAGGAAAAAGAACAAGCTCTTAAAAGAGCTTAGTGATTATTCAACAGAGTATGGAGAGCATAGCAATCCCTTGTAGCAGATAGGACTCTAGATTGAGGGTGAAGTAGCACGGAAAGTTTAAAGGCACGCACTGGTCTTTTATACAAGTTATACAGCAAAGGTGACACCCAGGTGGACCTGGGGCACCGAATACAAAACATACAAGCCAATAAAAACATAGGTTTACATTAAGACACTCCCATACAGTGTACACAATCCATCCCCTCTGCCTGTGATACAATTAACAAAGACAATGGACTAACTCAATTAATTCTAAGCAAAAAAAAAATTTTTTTACAAACCCCAAAAAGTACCCCAAAATGTAACATATCCCCAGTCACATCCCCTTATTAACTCCATTAAAAAGGGAAGCTTGTCACACATCTCCCCTCTCTCGGGGAGACTATCCAGACCCCAGACCTCCAATCGGTCTGGGGCTCTGATAGTCCTTTGGCCTTTACCAAAAGGCGTAGTCTTCCAGATGGCCTCTTTCCACAAGGGCCCAGTTGTAGATCCAGTGTCCTGCGTGGAAACAATCTGGATGCCCTCACCCCTGGTTGGACAAAGTTGTTATGGGAACGGCGGGTGCAGTCTCCCTCCTCTATGCCTGGTGGATAGAGGCCAGTGGCGCTCTGCCCCATAGCCAGTGGTTCAGCTGGGTTGGTTGGTGGGTCATCAGGCCCCAGAACAAAGGGGTAGTTAGGGCAGAGGCTACCTGCGCTCTGCCCAGAGGCCAGCTCTTCTGCTGGGATGGGGTCAGGGAGTACTACCCCCAGGACCTGGTTGCAGATCTGCTGTGGAGAGGAGGTATCGCTTACCTCCTCCTCCTGGCATTCCTGTGGGGTTGGTTGGGGATCTGGCCCGGCTGGCCTGCACCGTAGGCCTGGTGCAGAGACCACGGTCCCATCTGCACCATCGGGATTAGGGGTGCTGTCCCCCTGTGGTTGGGGAGAAGGAACAGTTGTCTCCTATCCCGGTAGCTCCAGCTGCTGTTGGGGAGAGAGACCGGTTGTCTCCCCTCCCTGTCACACACTGCCGCTGGGGAGAGTGTACGAGGCTTTACTCGGTGACTGTCTGCCGCTGGGGAGAGAGACTGGTTGTCTCCTCTCCCTGCAAAGTACACTGCCGCTGGGGAGGGAGACCAACTGTCTCCACTCCCTTAACTCACCCTGCTCCTGGGGAGTCAGACCGACTGTCTCCACTCCCGGTAATGCTACCTGGTGCTGGGTAGTGGAAGCGACCATCTCCACTGCCAGTGATGCTGGTTGCTGCAGAGACAGGAACCGACAATCTCCTCTCCTTTTGATCCTGGCTGCTGCTGGGGAGAGAGACCGGTTGTCTCTTCTCCCTTTTCAACACACTGCCACTGGGGATCTGGGCCAGCTGCCCAGCATCGCTGTAGGGCCGGTAGAGAGACCTCGGTCCCATCTCCACCTTCTTCCCAGGACCAGTCTATGAGGTCGCCCCCTTCGGTAGTTGGTAGGGAAGCAGGGGGTAACTCAGCCAGGTCTTCCAAGCTGTAGAACCAATATCTGGTTCTACCTGTTGGGCAGGTTGGGGCCGAATTGAGCTGAGGAAGTATTGGTAGTCCTGCTCCAGTTCTCACTCACTACTAACCAGGTAGGTGAGTTCCCATCCCAGTTCCACAGCTCCTGGGAATGGCAGCATCTTTTTCTGGTAAAAATAAATAGCCTGGAACCGTGACTCCTCTGGACTTCTAAAGTCATCGTCCTCCTCCTCGGCCTTGTCCAACAGGCCGGGCCCATCGTAGCCTTCCCCCTCTGGTGGAACGTCTTCTGTCACCCAAGTGTCTCGCTGAACTGCATACCACCATAGTGCCCTGTATGAGTCGTCCAGCATCATCTCTCTCTGGACTAAGAACTCAAGTTGCTTTACCCACTCTGTTAAGGGTTGCTCTCCCAAGAGACACATTCGTATTGCCACACACTTCTCTAGCCTCTGCTCTTCACTAGCGAAACTCTCATCGTGCCAACGCTGTGCTACCTCCAGGGACTCCTGCCAGTGTTCTTGCATTATAAATTCTCCATAGCCCAGTTCCTCCTTGGCTGACACAGGGCCACACTCCGCCAGTGTGCCTTGTCACCTCCACTGGAACTCCTCCACGTATGGGTTTGCAGCATAGGGGCTCGTTTGCTCCATACTGCTGAAAACAGGGGCGCTGTATGAAAACTAGCATTGCCCTCAATATAATTCACACATTACATTAGTGTATGTATGTTTTGGAACAGCAGGAAGAAGTATTCTGAATTATATATTGTGTTGTCATAGCAACCTAGTGCATAATGTTTATCATTAAAGGGACACTAATCAGAACAATTACAGCTTAATAAAGTTATTATGGAGTGTACAGTGGTATAATTTGGTTTTGTGCTGCCCTAGGAATGTCTAAACCTATGCACTCCCCCCTCCTCCAAATCTAAATGTGCCCCACACCTGCCTTCCAAGGCCACACTTCTTCTTGTTTAAGACCCACCCCTTCCTCTGTAAACTCCACCACTTCCTCTTTTGATCCCATCTCTTTCTATTTAGGCTCCACCATTTCCTCTTTGAGCTCCACTTCATCTCTGGCGTCAAACAGCTTATAAAAGCAATTTTTCAGTGACATATTTACACCCAAACAGCTTGCCACATCCATCTATATCCACACACAGTTTACCAGTGCCATCTGGTATATCATGCCACTAAACTTTACATGCAGAAACTTGATATAACATGGAAAGCAGCTATAAATGCATAAACCTGGTATATCTTGCCAATGACCTGTAGAGCGCCTCACTCTGGATTCGCTGTCTCTTAGCGAGAGCCGGGATTTAACATCAAAGTTATTCAATCTGGAAAAGTAGAGGTGTAATGTCTAGCTCACAGAATGCATACATTTCCAGGAGCAATGTTACTGACACAAAGTGACAGAACTCTGAAGCATTCCTCTTTATCCACCTATTATGGCCGATAAAGCTCACATTTCTAATGTAATTAATATAACCAATAAAGCTTGCCCTCTAATCTAATTCACTTAGATAATAATGTTTGCACTCTAATGTAAGTAACCAATAACGCTTGCACTGGAAAGTAAGTCAGTTAGAAATTAAAGCTTGCACTTTAATATAATTAATATAACCAATTAAGCCTACACTACAATGTAATTCAGATAACCAGATAAAGCTTGCACAATAACTGAATTACATTAGAAAATAAAAGCCATATAGTTAATGCGTATATATAGATGGTGGTCTTTTACATATAGAGATAGCCATACAGTCTGTATGTGCATAATTTGTGTGTATAAAAAGAGACCCATATACTGTGTGTATATAAAGATACATATAGTGTGTGTGTATAAAGATAGGATCACTTTACATATAGAGATAGCCATACAGTCTGTATGTGTATAATTTGTGTGTATAAAAAGAGACCCATATACTGTGTGTATATAAAGATACATATAGTCTGTTTGTATAAAGATAGGATCATTTTGCATAGTGTGTGTTTATAGAGCCATATAGTGTGTTTGTAGAGAGCCATAAAGTGTCTCTGTCTGTGTGTGTGTGTGTGTGTGTGTGTGTGTATAGACAGCAATATAGTGTGTGTATATACAGCCATATAGAGTGTGTGCGTATGTATAGAGATTTATAAAGTGTGTGTATATAGAGAGCCATATAGGGTTTGTGCGTGCGTGCGTGCGTGCGTGTGTATATATATATATATATATAGAGAGAGAGAGAGAGAGAGAGAGTGTTTGTATATAGAGATCCATATAGTGTATGTGTGTATATACACAGAGATCTATATAGTGTGTTTGTATAGACAGCCATATAGTGTGTGTGTGTAGCCAGGTAATACCTTCAAAGCATAGAAACATCGAAGGAGTTGAGACTACCATAGAAAGCTACCGCATGGTCTGTCAGGGGGCGTGCCAGCTGTCAAGCTGATGTCGGGAGAGGAACTGGAAGGCTCCACTAGCTGGAAATCTGGAGGGGTGTGCAGCAGTAACTGAACTGCTTAAACGCTGGCTTTTGCTTTCTAGGAGAGAGACTACTAACCCTGCTGCAGTTTCTTTCTGTCCAATCCAAGCTTTCATTTGGGAACAAATATAAAGGTCACCAGACTGAGGGTGGTACCTTGTCAGTCACCCTCTCCTTTCATTTTCTTCTGTCTCTTGAAAAATGCCACCCAAGGCAAGTGCCTTGTTTGCCTAGATGAAAATACATCACTGGTGTGTTTATAGTATGTCCCTGCATTATTGCCTAACAAAACGTCTAGTGAAATTAACTCCACGAGAGCCACTAGAGGTGCTTCTTGGGTTTTGCAAAATTGATGTTCAGCATTTCACGCTCTGAATGAAGGTGTTGAACATTCCTCTACGATGAAATGCTGATTGATGCAGCGTGGCATTTTTCCCTGCATGCGCAATAGTTTTCCAATGTTTTGGAAAATTTGGGTCCTTGGGTCCTAAGTATCACTATTACAACTATAGCATCGGGAATACATGTTTCTTAGACAAGGTTACTAAAAGTGGGATGTGGGTATACCTTGCATTCTGCAGGAGCTGGGGGATTTGATCTGAATTGATAATGAAACTAAAAACAATGGTTGGTACTGGCTGCCAACTAATGTTTAGTTAGTAAATCAGTGGTTAACCCTTAAAGGGACACTGTAGTCACTAGAACAACTACAGCTTATTGTATTTGCTCTGGTCAGTATAATCATTCCCTTCAGACTTTTTGCAGTAAAAACGGTCTTTTCAGAGAAAAGGCAGTGTTTAAATTACTGCCTAAGGTTTCCTCCACTGTCCACTCCTCAGATGGCTACTAGAGGTGCTTCCTGGGTCAGTGCTGCATGGAGACACTGAACTTTCCTCATATAGATACATTGTGCTCTAGTATAGGTGGGGATGTGTATGTAAGGAAGGCTAGACAGGTTGTGGTGGTAGGGGACTCTATTATTAAGAGAGTAGATATGGTAATCTGTCTCTCTGATCATCTGAACCAAGTGCTGACAGAGTGGATGGATTAATAGGAGGGGATGACCTATCTGTCATGATCCATATTGGTACCAATGACAAAATTAGAGGAAGTGGACCTTAAAGAATTAGATCATGGAAATAGATAGAAAACTTAAGAAGAGGACCACCAAGGTGGTCTTTTATGAGATATTACATGTGCCACACGCTATAGTGGAAAGGCAGTGGGCGATTAGAGAAGTCATTGCGTGGATTAAGTCTTGATGTAGGAAGGAGGGTTTGGGATTTTTACAGTACCGGAACGATTCAGGATTTTGAATGTTTGCCCACTGACAAAGAAATTGTCAGTCTTTAATTTTAATGGTAGGTGTATTTTTTTTATCTTTGACATTTTTTATTGAAGTTTTTTAGGGGTACAGAAGAAAAAGGGAGAGGGGAAGCAGTGGTAAACAATTTAATTATCTCATATACCTTGGCTTGAGAACATTCCACACATTTATTTAAGTGCAACATATCGACATGTGATCTTGTGTTACAATGGGTGGATCCGCCGATTTGTATTTCCCAGAACCTTAACCCCTTAAGGACCAAACTTCTGGAATAAAAGGGAATCATGACATGTCAGACATGTCATGTGTCCTTAAGGGGTTAAGGGACTCTTGTGTGACCCTACAGGGTGCCTAGTCGTCCGGGCACAGTTTTAGTAAAGGGTCTTCCACTAGGAAGGGTAAACTTGGAATAACCTATGGGGTAGGAGGAAAATTAAGAGGGGGGAAAAGAAAAGAGCGGGGGGGGGGGGTAGGGTCTCCCAGGTGGTCGACTGCTGGTGGTTGCTTTTGCAGGGCTTTTAGTCCTTCGCGCGTGTTTGTTGTGGGTTGCGTCTTAACCAGTCTTATTCACAGTCCCCAAGTTATTCGAATTGGAATGATAGTTTACAATCACATATTTAAAGGGGCACAGCTGTCGATCCGTAGGTCTTTGCTACTATCGTCTCATTCGGGGGGTATATCCTTACTCTCTATGTACGTTTTCCAGGCTTCCCAGGCCTGTGGCCAAACTTTTTTAGGGTTTCCTGAACGTCTGGCTGCTAACTCGTAGCGTTTAGTTATGTCTAATGTCTGTATGCATTCCGATATTTTGGGTGGGATAGTAGATTTCCAGTGTCTACTGATGACTGTTAGTGCAGCCAGAATGATGTGGTAGATTATGTATTTTTGCCTGCCTAGCATCCCTTGTGGAAGGAGCTGGAGGAGATACGTTTCTGGTTTGCGGGGTAGTAGTATTTTTGTGCTATCTTGGATAATGGTAGCGATATTATCCCAATATGTCGTTAATGAGGGACAGTTCCACCAAATGTGGAGCATTGTGCCTTTGTGTTGTTGACATCTCCAACAAAGATCTGAGGCCTGTGGATAAGTTGTCTTTAGACGTGTAGGTACTAGGTATAGGATTTTTCGGGATAGTTCCATATGGGATGTACATTTAGATAGCGAGTGATGTGCAAGGAGGATCTCATTCCATTGTTGCTCGCTGAGAGCATACTCAAATTCTCTCTCCCACGCTGCGATGAATGAGAGTTTTGCATGGTCTTTTGGGGGATGCATTGTATGATATAATTCAGATATTAGTTTTTTTGGGGGTTGAGAGACGTGAGCATATTTTCTCTACCATCGTCAGCTGTGGCCCCTGTACATTATCAGTTCCTGTCAGAATTTGCTTGCGGAGCCATGATTGCAACTGCATATAGGAGAAGGAAGCCGTCGGGGGCAGATTGTATGAGGATGTTAAGTCTGCGAGATGTCTAAGCGTGTGTTTCCGAAGCAGCTGGTGTAGGTGTGTTACTCCATGCCGGTGCCATAAGGTGTAATTAAAGTTTGGTATCATATAGGGTAGTGCCTTTATAGGCATGGCGGGCGATATTTTGCTCGACCAGCCCAATGTGCGGCGGTATTTGTCCCATGTGGACAGAGTGAGGGCTGTGGTCGGGAGTAGTTTGGTCGTGGCCGGTCTGTTGTGTCGAGGGAGCCATGCTAATATGCTGATGGGTATGTTATCAGCATGTTGCGCCTCCAGTGTCATCCATTGGGTTGGGTGGTCTCGGTGGCAAGCTGCCAATAAAGGGCTTAGAATGGCTGCTTTGTAGTAGCTGTCTAGATTGGGTACTCCCATTCCCCCTTGTTTACGTGGCATGTATAACGTGCTTTTCGCCACTCTCGCTTTTTGTTTGTTCCATATGAAATTCAATAGTGTCTGTTGTGCCTCTTGCAGAAACTTGGATGGTATTTTTATGGGTAGCGTCCTAAATAGGTATTGCAATTTGGGTACTACAATCATTTTGATTGCAGCAATTCTCCATGACCAGGATATAAATTTGTTCTTCCAGCCTAACAATAATTTTTTTATTTCGGTCAATTGTTTCTGGTAGTTTGTTTTATTGAGGTTTGCTAAGTTTGGGGTGATGTTAATTCCCAGAAACTTTAAGTGGTCATTGCGCCAATCGTATTTAAAAGAGGTGCGCAGTCTCTCCAAGTCCTCCGCCGGGATGTTCATACCTATTGCTTGGGTTTTATTTATATTGAGTTTATAGTAAGAACACTTGCTAGATTGGGTTAGTGTATGATGGAAGTTAGGTAGGGATATGTGTGGTTGCTCTAGCGTTAAGAGGATGTCGTCTGCGAAAAGCGTGAGTTTATGTTCCTTGCCTTGTCTGGTGATGCCGTGAATGTTTGGGTTGTCTCTAATGAGTTGAGTGAGGGGTTCTAGTGAAAGGATGTAAAGGAGGGGCGACAATGGGCAGCCCTGTCGCGACCCATTGGTGATGTGGAATTGTTTTGAACCAAATCCCCCATTAGTAACTTTCGCCGTTGGCCTAGAATATAAGGCTCCTACCAGCTTTAGGAAGGAGTCCGGGAAGCCATATTTGAGCAGAACAGCTTTGAGGAAGGGCCAGTGCAACCTATCAAAGGCTTTTTCAGCATCAAGTGATAGCATAATGCACTGAGCCCCCCCCCCCCCCCCCTCCGCGCCTCCCTTGTAGTAGGTCCAAGACCTTTCGGATTCCGTCTGCTCCCTGCCTGCCACTGACAAATCCTACCTGGTCGTCATGGACTAGGGTTGGGATGATGTTCAATCTATTGGAGAAAATCTTAGCCAGCAATTTAATGTCCGTGTTGAGCAGGGAAATTGGCCTTAGGTTTTGGCATTTAATGGGGGGTTTGCCTGGCTTTGGTAGTGTAGCCACATGTGCCATAAGCATGTCTTGGGGCATTTGGCCCGTCGTGAGGATATGGTTGAAGGTTTTTTCTAGATATGGAGTGAGGATTGTTGTCATTGTCTTGTAATAGGCATTTGTGAGTCCGTCGGGTCCCGGTGATTTGCCATGGGGAAGTGAGTGTATAGCTTGTTGTATTTCCTCTTGCGTAACTGGGTTTTGTAATATATTTGTTTGTTGTTCCGTCAGTGTTGGTAGCGTGGACATTTGAAGGAAAGTTTGAATTTCCTGAGGTGTGGGTTGATGTAAGCTAGGGTCATCTTTGAGGTTATATAATGTGTGGTAATAGTCTGCCATGGTATCATTAATATCCTGTGGGTTATGAATCTTAGAGCCTTGGGGCGTGAGCAGAAATGGAATTTTGGCATTGGATTGTTTTTGGCGTAACAGGGTCGCTAAATGTTTACCTGCTTTATTGCCTTGCGAGTACGTGGTTTGTTTTAGTTTGTGTAATATGTGTGCAGTTGTGGAGATTGCTATATTGTTAATGCTTGTCGTGGTGTCTTGGATTATCTCTGCAAGTTGTGGTGAGGGGTTTGCTATATTTGCCGCTGTGGTGTCTCTCAAGGTGCGCAGCAAGTGTAAATGCTCCTGTTGTGCCTTCTTATTTAGATAGGAGGCTCTGCTAATGAGGAGCCCTCTGATAACCGCCTTATGGGCCTGCCACACGGTGGTCGGTTGAACATCCGGCGTATCATTTATTTGGAAGTACGTTGATAGGGCTTCCGTCAGTGTGTTAGAGAATGTCTTGTCATTTAAAAGGGAGTCATTTAACCGCCACGGTGGCCTTCCCCTGTGTTGGTATTCCTCAGTCAGCCCTACTATGATTGGGGCATGGTCTGGTTCAATCCTCAAATATGATTTATGTACAGCTGAATAGTAAGAGAACACTTTCTCAGAAGGGTGGCTTGTTCTCCATGAATCATAGAGGCCATATTCCCCTAACAATTTGTTGATTGCTTTGCTTTGTGTTTTAAGTGCTTTATGTCGTGGTGTCATGGTTTGCAGTGTAGTGTCCATATGTGGGTCGAGGGGGTGGTTGAGATCTCCACAGAAAACAATCGGGGCAGTCTGGTTAGAAGGGAGTGCAGAGAGCACCTTATGTATGAAATTGCGTTGGTGTATGTTAGGAGCATAGAAGCTGACTATGGTATATTGCAAATTATTTATGAGGCAGTGCAACATTACATATCTACCTTGTTTGTCTTTAATTATGTTTAATGTTTCAACAGTTAAGGAGGAATGGAGAAGTATTGAGGCCCCTCTCGATTTGGAGGAGTGGGTTGCATGATATTGGTGAGGGTAGTGTTGCGTGCCAAAGTTGGGCACCCTGGATGTGACAAAGTGGGTTTCTTGTAAACAGATGATGTCTGCCTTAATTTTCTAGGCTTCCTCCAGCATCATGCGCCTTTTATGTGGGGTATTTAGTCCCCTGCAGTTGTGTGAATATATGTTCATGTAATGGGTGGATGGTGTAAAGTGCTCATTTGTAGTTCTACATTGCTTACATGGGAGTGTGGAACATGCAGAGTTTGTTTGGTATATTCCATATTCTGCGCCTGCATAATTATATTATTGTGCCCGGGAGCAGGAGATACATGAAGGGTGGTGGGAAGGGAGGATAAAAACCAAAGTATATACAATTGGACCCAAACTTGGGTCATGGCATTGTGGCTTTGTGCCACGGGGGAAGGACGCCTAGGCGGCGTCTCTAGTTGTGTGGCCGTTGGGCTCTCTTGCTTACACAATGGTTGTGTCTCCACAGATCTATAATTCAGTAGTGGCTTGGGTGTTATACGCAGGGCTGCCATCAGAAATTTTGGGGCCCCTGACACAGCTCAAGGTCTGGGCCCCTCGGCGCCTGCACCCGAGTCCCCACCCCCCCCCCCCCCCCCCGAGTCCGCCCACAGGGATGCAGTGTCTGCAGGGCCGGTGCAAGGATTTTTGCTGCCCTAGGCAAAAGTAAAGTTTGCCGCCCCCCCATGTGACATCACAGTGCCCCACCCATATGATCTGCCATGTTAACTAACACAGTGCTGCAGTGCCGCCGTATTTACAATAAAAGGCCTGCAGGGACAGGCTATAGACACCAGAACCACTACATTAAGCTGCAGTGGTTCTGTGGACTATAGTGTCCCTTTAATGTGAGGTAAATTAAAGATTAGTGCCACGAATAATATACTAGATGGCCTACTTACAACCAGATGAGGATGATGATGGGCTTCAGCTGCCGTCTGGCTCCACTGGTCTGGTGTAGAACAGGCTCTCTGGAGGCGGTTTGTAACTGTGGTCACAAAAATCAATGTTCTGGGAGAACGGGAAGCAGCTCCATTTTTTGAGGGCCCTTTACACAGCTCAAGGTCTGGGTCCCAGGGTCCACCTTCATGTTCCACCAATGAGTTTGTTCACAGGGGTGTGTGTGTGTGGGGGGGAATGTCCTGATGTGTGTAAGGAATGCATTGTGTGAATCTGTGTTTGTATGTGTAAGGGCTGCAAGGTGAGTTTGTGTATGTATGGGATGCAGTGTGTGTGTCTGTAAGGGATGCACTGAGTGTGTGGAAGGGGTGCATTGTGTGTTGCTGTGTGTAAGGGATGCATTGCTTGTGTATGTGTGTCTGTGTGTAATGGGTGCATTGTGTGTGTGTGTGATGGATGTCAATCTCTCCCCCTACACCCGTCAATTTCCTTCCTTCTCCCCCCTCCAATTTCCTTCCTTCTCCCCCCTCCAATTTCCTTCCTTCTCCCCCCTCCAATTTCCTTCCTCTCCCACCTCAAATTTCCTTCCTCTCCCCCCTCAAATTTCCTTCCTCTCCCCCCTCAAATTTCCTTCCTCCCTCCCCCCTCAAATTTCCTTCCTCCCCCCTCCCTCAAATTTCCTTCCTCTCCCCCCTCCCTCAAATTTCCTTCCTCTCCCCCCTCCCTCAAATTTCCTTCCTCTCCCCCCTCCCTCAAATTTCCTTCCTCTCCCCCTCCCTCAAATTTCCTTCCTCTCCCCCTCCCTCAAATTTCCTTCCTCTCCCCCCTCCCTCAAATTTCCTTCCTCTCCCCCTCCCTCAAATTTCCTTCCTCCCCCCCTCCCTCAAATTTCCTTCCTCTCCCCTCCCTCAAATTTCCTTCCTCTCCCTCCTCCCTCAAATTTCCTTCCTCCCCCCTCAAATGTCCTCCCTTCCTCTCCCCTCCCTCAAATTTCCTTCCCCTCCCCCCTCCCTCAAATTTCCTTCCTCTCCCTCCTCCCTCAAATTTCCTTCCTCTCCCTCCTCCCTCAAATTTCCTTCCTCCCCCCTCAAATGTCCTCCCTTCCTCTCCCCCTCCCTCAAATTTCCTCCCTTCCTCTCCCCCCTCCCTCAAATTTCCTCCCTTCCTCTCCCCCCCCCAAATTTCCTCCATCCCTCTCCCCCCCCTACTCCCTCAAATTTCCTCCCTTCCCTCTCCCCCCTACTCATTCAAATTTCCTGACACCCGGCGGGCGCGCGAGGGAGCACTCTCCTCTGAGTGCTTCCTCTTCAGCTCCCTCGCGCGCCGCGTACTGATGCTGGAGCCGGAAGATGACGTCATCTTCCGGCTCCGGCATCAGTACGGTGCGCGAGGGAGCTGAAGAGGAAGCACTCAGAGGAGAGTGCTCCCTCGCGCGCCCGCCGGGTGTCAGCAGGGCCAGCCTCTGGGGGGCCCTGAGGTGACCGGCTGCTGGGCCCCCCAGGAGAAGAGGCTGGCCCAGTGGGAACATACCGGGGTCGCCGGGCCCCCTGCGACCCGGTATGTTCCCACTGAATGTGGGGCCCGGACGACCTGAGCAGTCCGGGCCCCCCAGGACCGCCGGGCCCATCACAACCGTTGCGGTTGTCATGCCCTGATGGCGGCCCTGGTTATACGTATTGCTTTTTGTGCTGGCAGGTGTGCACAAGGAGAGGATGAATCTGCCCCAAGCGAGGGCGCAGTAGGGCATTTTACAGTTTACCACTCTGATCTCCAGCATGATTATCACCACTGCCATATTGATGCTCGTGGTGTGGTGCTGTTGCACAGTTTGCACATTGTAGCTTGTGGGTGCGTGTTGTAACGCTGTTAGGGAGGTGGGGTGGCAGTGTTGCCTGGAGCAGGGCGTGTTAGTCATAGCAACATGAGCGTGTGTAGTATAGTTTACATACATCATTTTATACACAGTGGTCTGGTTATCAATACAATCAGTACATGTCTTTTGTCTCTTTGGACTGCCCTCATGGTGCATATTTATCAGCGATATTTGCAGTTATCAATAGGACATTTGAATCACCCCAGATTGCCGGTCCCTGCCCCATCTGTGTTATGTAGGCCCCCCTTGTTACTCGGTAGTCAGCCTAATTATTATTTATGAAGGCCCCCCACCCGCCAGCAACTGGTAAAGCAGACATACTGTAACATAGTTATATGGTAAATAAATTGCTTAATCAAAGCAGTTAACTTCATACGAACTTAACTAATAACTTATAAACAAATTTAGCAGTATATAATGTCATCTCACGTGTCCCTGGATATGGCCTTGACGGCCTAGTCCTCTGAGTAGTTTATGGAGATTTGGTCCGCTCTGGGATTTGGCGCCATTCTGGTATCAGGCGTCCGGCTGGGCTTGCTTGAGTCGTGGGGGAGTTTGATGGGAGCCCCCATTCTTTCAGTAGTCGGATACCTTCGTCCGGCGTGTAGACCAGTTTGAGCTCGCCGTTCTTGGTAATTAATAATTTGGTGGGGTATCCCCAGCGGTACCTGATCCCAGCGCGACGCAGCTCCTCTGTCACCGGGTGGAATTCTCTTCTGCGTCTGAGGGTCGCCGCGGACAGGTCAGCTAGAATCTTGATCGTTGTGTAGGTCGCAGGTGGTTCTGTGCGGCTTCTGCTGGCGCGCATCACTGTCTCTTTTATGTGGTAGTAATGTGCCCTCAATAGAACAGCTTATGGGACAGAATCAGTTGGTTTCGTGGTTTAGGCACCCTATGTATTCGATCTATTAGGAACATATCTGTGGGTATGTCCGGAGCATACGCCCTCAGCAGGCCCTGTACATAGGCTTGCAGATCATTCGGCATGATGCTCTCTGGAACTCCTCGTAGTCTGAGGTTATTTCTCCGCGAGCGATCCTCAGCATCTGCCATACGTGCCTCCATCATTTCAATTTTTTGTTCCAGCCGCGTTACATGATCGGCCATATCGTTATGCGCTGTGGCATATTCGCTCAGTTTAGTTTCCACGTGTGCGGTTCTGTTGCCAATGTCCTGGACTTCTTTACGGAGTTGTCCTATGGTTGGGATGCTTCCCGCCGTTTGTTCGTCGGCGCCATCTTGGATCGAGCCGTGATCGATTTCGGGATTATTTACGTTTTTGTTGGCGAAAAAAATCAGTTTTTCAGCCTTCTGTGTGCTCTTCTTCCCTTTCGGGTTCGCTATCCTGTGTTTTGTGAGGTTTTCAGATCTCTGAGAGACGATGTCGTCGGATTCTAAGAGCCCGGGTGCCGGAGCAATTTCCTAAGCTGCCAGGTTGCTCGGCGGTCGGCCACGCCCCCATGGTAGGTGTATTTTAACAGTGAGAGACAGAATAACAAAAAACAAAAAAATCCAGAAAAACGCATGTCAAAAAGTTATAAATTGATTTGAGTAATAATGAGTAAAATAAGTATTTTCCAAAAATTGTTCTTTATTACATTTTCACATATTTAGGTAACAAAGACATCCATCCACATAAAACAAATAGATAATTCACAGATAACCATATTCAATTTTCCATCTGTAATTTATCTAAATATCTTAAGTAATATCTCATATATGAAACACTATTTCTACAAAAGACAAAGACAAAGCCTGTATGACCAAGTGTGGGTCCCTTCCACTTATTTTTAAAAATCTTAACAGATAGAGAGTTAAACATTAATGCTATAAAGGTATGATCTAAGCCATGGATCCCATATCTTTTTATATGAGCCAAATCTTTGAAAAGCCACAAAATGACCCTTTTCCATCATACACTGAAAATGTATTTGATTCACTACTGCCATCAGAGGGATTTCTTGTTTTTCCTTCCACATCCTTGAAATGACCTGTTTCATAGCCATAAATAACTGAATAGTCAAATATTTGCCATTTTTATTAATGTTATCCAAGTTTAGATGTAAAATTTATTTTTCTGGCGTTACCTTAAAGGACCACTCTAGGCACCCAGACCACTTCAGCTTAATGAAGTGGTCTGGGTGCCAGGTACCTCTAGGATTAACCCTTTTTTTTACAAACATAGCAGTTTCAGAGAAACTGCTATGTTTATAATGAGGGTTAATCCAGCCTCCAAATCCTCTAGTGGCTGTCTCATTGACAGCCGCTAGAGGCGCTTGCGTGCTTCTCACTGTGAAAATCACAGTGAGAGCACGCAAGCGTCCATAGGAAAGCATTGTAAATGCTTTCCTATGCGACCGGCTGAATGCGAGCGCGGCTCCTGCCGCGCATGCGCATTCAGCCGATGACGTCGCGATCAAGATGGAGAGGAGGAGGAAAGCTCCCCGCCCGGCGCTGGAAAAAGAGGTAAGTTTAACCCCTTCCTCTCTCCAGAGCCCGGCGGGAGGGGGTCCCTGAGGGTGGGGGCACCCTCAGGGTACTCTAGTGCCAGGAAAACGAGTATGTTTTCCTGGCACTAGAGTGGTCCTTTAAGTTTCAACTTTAAGATTTCTGAAATGATTTGCAAGAGCTTAGACCACGTTTTTTAACAAGTCTACAAGACCACCAAATATGAAAAAAATGTTCCTTCATTTATTCCACACCTCCAACATAAAGCAGAATAATTAGAATCTATTTTATGCATTCTAGTGGGGACAAAATGCTTTCTATGCATTATTTTATAGTGTAATTCTTGGATATTTAAACAGTGTGTAACTCTCACAACCTGTGTCCAACTTTTCCCCTATGTATTAATATCTATCTCTATTCCTAGATCTTTAGACCAAGCGATTTGCGATATCCTTTTCTTTTTCCATTGTTTTAAGAAGACATTGAGCTTTTTTAAAGATATTTTTGTTCGAATGTGTAGCAAAGATATTCTCTAGTGTTTCCAAAACCTTTGGCTTTAGTGTAGTTATACGATACATTTTTATATATTTTTTTTTTAATACAAATCAAGTTAAAATAATCCTGAGAAGGTATTATTAATTTTTCATAGGTTTTAAGCTGTGAACCTTCTAAGAAATCTGCCATCTTTCATTTGTATTGTTAAGTTACTTCCAGTCATATCTGGAAAGTTGTATTCAATTAAGTGGAAATGTATCTCTAAGTGTGCTCATTCTATCTTCATTGATTCCTACTACCATTGCTTGTGATTTATTGATATTAAGTTTGGTTAGAGTAATCCCCATATATTTTGATCTCTTTTAAGAGAGCATCTATCAAGGTTTCGGGCTGGGTCAATGTCAGCAAAATATCATCTGCATAGAGACTAGCTTTATTCACGATATCACCAATTGAGATGTCCATGATTTCTTTATTATTTCTGATTCTTGCTGCAAGAGGTTCTAAGGTCATGACGTAAAAATGAGGGGCCAAGGGACAGCCCTGTCTGGTACCATTCCTAACTCTGAACCAATGGGAAGAAAAGCCTTGCCCCACTATCTTTGTTGTCGGATCAGAATATAAGGCCATAATACATTTTATTATATTATCATCAAAATTAAAACTTTTAAGAATTGTCTCCAAGAAAGCCCAGTCCACCCGATCAAATGCCTTTTCCGCATCCAGAGAGATAGTTACCATAGAGATATTATTATTCAGGGCGAAATCTACTATATCTAACTTTCCTTGTGTTACCATATAGTTGGCGTCCAATAAGAAACCCAATTTGTTTTTTATGAATTATAAGTGACATTACCTTTTAATTCTGTGAGCTAGAATTTCAGAAAAGATTTTAATATCACTATTAATTAGAAATAGGTATGTAATTAGATACCAGTTTCAAATCTTTCCCTTGTTTGGGAATTGGAATAATGATCGCTTGGAGCAGTTCACTAGGAAATGGCTTATTTTCCAAGATGTCATTAAAGACTTGTTAAATTAGAAGAAATAACACAGACATTTTTTAATAAAAATAATTAGAAAAGCCATCTGGGCACGGGGCTTTATTCTTTTTTAAATAGAATGGATGACTGCTTTCATTTCAATTGGATTTTCTAATGCTTCCCTATGTTTTGTATCTAATGATTGCATCTTTAAATTTTTTAGATAGTCCAAAATTTGCAATTCATTTTTTTTTGTTCACCTATATTATATAGGGATGAGTAATACTCTCTCTGAATGTGGATGCAATTTGATCGGGGGACCTACATATATTATTTTCTGATGATATTTCGAAAATTCTCTCCCTTAGATTAGAGATTTTAAGTTGATTAGATAAAAATGGATCTGCTTGATTTCCAAGATAGAGCCAGTTCTGTTTCCATTTAATTAAAGTTTTATTTGCTTTATCCATCATAAAGTCTCTAATTTTCCTCTTTCCTCTTAGTTTGCTCTCTCTCTATGATAATTCCTTGTTCCTTAGGGGAGATTTTTTCTGAATTATTATTTTCTAAATCTATTATGAGCCTCTATTTTAATTATACATCCTCTAATTCCACATTTGTATGCAGCCCAAATATTTCCCAGACCAACCTCTTCATTTAAACTCTCCATAAAATATAAATTAGAGTTCAAAATTATTTCCTATAGTGTTTTCTTATCATTCAATATAGAGTATTTGAGTTTCCAATTACCCCTTTGAAAGGTATAATCCATCTCAATTGCCATAGATACTGGCTTATGATCTGATATAGTTATTTTATTTCTTTACACTTTTTAACAATATCTCTATATGACATGATCATATCTATTCTAGATAAAGATTGATGTCTATGGGAATATCAAGTAAATTCCTTTCCATAGGGATTTAATGTTCACCAAATGTCATATAATTAAATTCATGAATGTGCCCTTTATCCTATACACATATCTGCTCATTATACTATTTAAAAACATAACCTGACTCTTGTTTGGGGCATATATGTTAAGATATGAAAATATTGTATCGTATAACTTACAGATCAGGAAGATTGCTCTTCCCTTAGGATCACAATGTTTATATATTAATTTATATTTAAAATTTTTAGAGATGATAATGGCTACACCACATTTTTTTAAAGATGCATCTATAATATTAGGATAATGTTTTGTGTTGAATCTATTTGCATCCTCTCCCTTCCAGTGGGTCTCTGTACCCCACAAACATTGATGTTTTGTTTAAAAAGCCAATCATACATAGCTATTCTCTTTTGGTGAACATTGGTGAACATTCAAACCTTGGACATTAAATGTAGCAATCTTTATACTGTTTTCATCTACCTATCAAGATAAATTCTCTCGGTTGCGCAGGCAAGCATATAACAATATCCTAGGGGAAAAGGAAAAAACATTCCCTCTAAGTAAACAATCCCCAATACACAAAACAATACCCCAAAAAGAAGAGGAAAACCTGTTCTTCTATACTAACACAGGACCCCAAAACCCAAATTGGGCAACGGTCCAATAGCAATCCCAAAAGTGAGATCATGAAGAGATAAACGCTACCCCTAAAAAAAAAAAAAAGAAAACGGAATACCCCAAGGGTAGAGCTCTTTCAACCCTAGATGATGGCAGAAAAACACAACAAAATATATTTATACTCCAGAGAGGGTAGGGGGAGGGAGAGAGACAGAAAAGAGGCATACATATCCCAGATCAGTCCTAAGTTATACAAATAAAACAGATCCCTTGGTATCAAGCGGTGAGTAAAACGACAATAACTAATTATTAGCGAATTGACCAATTAACAATTGTACTATTGTACCAATTTTTAGATCAGGTTGATTACATTATAGGCTCTAAGGCTATACGGTGTTATATATCTTCCTATGCCCCCTCTAATGTAGAGATACAATATCCTTATATGTTTCTAGTAAACATAAAGTGATACAAAATAAACAAGTATATCCCTGTACCCTGTATGTGTAATACATGTCTAATATTCCCATCCACATGTGTTCATCCAAAAAAGGATAACAAAACATTTATTCACTCTAGTTCATCTCTCTCTTTCGCCTAACCTTTATTCTTACGCCGTCTAAATTCCAAATATTAAATTTGTGGGTCTAACTCTTTATTTATTCAAACAGTTGTGATTTTGTTTCTGTGTTATATTAATTTGTTTATTAGTGACATAATTTTTAATACTCAATTCCCATTCTTACTTAGGGCCCTTAGAGAATATATAGTGTATAAGTGTATTTTTAATAGCGACAGGTTAATCAAAGTAAATCCATCATTTCTTCTCCTCTACCTTAACCCCTTCGCGACCGCGGACGTACCAGGTACGTCTGACAAAAAACGGTCGTTAACGACCTTGGACGTACCTGGTACATCCGAGGCTATTTTGAGCGCTGGAAGCGATCGTGAATACTTCCAGATGCTCATAGGGGTATTACACGATGCCTCGATATCGAGACATCGTGGAATACCCCCCTACACTGCCCTGGATCCAAGTAAACCCCCCCAGAGCGATCACTTCCGGGTTTGCCGCACGTGGCGCCCGGCAGTGTAGGGAAGAGAATCTGAAGCCATCCGCTGGCTTCAGATTCTCTTTCCCTTACTGAGTGCCTCGAGGGGTCGAGGCACTCAGTAAAGATTGTAAAAATTAATGTAAAAAAAAATAATAATTTTAAAAAAATATACGCTACCCTTCCCCATGTACTCACCGATTGCTGCGTTCCCCCACCGCCGCTTGGTCTTCTTCTTTGGGGGGACTCTCTGGGCTCTAAAAGAGCGATCACATGGCCCCCATAGGTGTCCACTGTGCTGCCAGCAGGGGGACTGCCTGAATTGACAGGCAGTCCCTCTGCAGGTAGAAAAGTTAAAATAAAGTTAAGTTTTAAAAATGTGTGTGTATATATATATATACATATATATATATATATATATATATATATATATATATATATATATATATATATATATATATATATAAAGGATAATCAGCACTCCCAGGTTTTGTAGAAAAACAAACTTCTATTTATTCCGAAATGTCAACGTTTCAGTTCCTCTAGGGAACTTTCATCAGGACAGCAAGCAACAAACAAATGATGCACAAACTGAGTTTAACCCCTTCAGGACAGAGTCAATAGTGCACGTTCTGATCAAAACAAAACGTAAACAAAAACTGGAATTTGTGCTATGTGTCTGTTCACCCGTAGTTCCCCTCTTTCAAATTATATGCACCCACACTTATTATATATCATTTTGTTCAGGAGAAACAGGGCTTTAATCTATCATTAACTATTCATATATGGAACATCATTTATTATGAATAAAAGTAAAAAAAAATTGCATTTCCGTCTGACATTTTAACTGTGAATGTCATAATACTGTTAGGTTTTACTGCAAAAAAAATGCACATATTTGTTACAGGGTCAAATATAGAACATTACATTTTCAAATTGAAAATTGCCAGATTGGTAATGTTACCTTTGAGACGGTGTGGTAGCCCAGGAATGAGAATTACCCCCATAATGGCATACCATTTGAAAAAGTAGACAAGCCAAGGTATTGAAAGTGGGGTATGTTTAGTCTTTTTTAGTAGCCACTTAGTCACAAACACTGGCCAAAGTTAGCGTTCATATTTGTTTTTGTGTGAAAAAAGCAAAAAACAAATATTTGGCCAGTGTTTGTGACTAAGTGGCTACTAAGAAAGACTGGACATGCCCCACTTGCAATACCTCGGGTTGTCTACTTTTGCAAATGGTATGCCATCATGGGGGTAATTCTCATTCCTGGGCTACCATACGCTCTCTAAGGCAACATAACCAATCTGGCAAATTTCAATGTGAAAAAAATGAAATGCAAGCCTTATATGTGACTCTCTAACGTTCCAAAATACCATAAAACCTGTACATGGGGGGTACTGTTATTCTCGGGAGACTTCACTAAACACAAATATTAGTGTTTTAAAACAGTAAAACATATTACAACAATAATATAGACCATAAAAGTGCAGTTCGCTTGTAAAAAATGCAAAAAACTTCACTTTTACTTAAAATATCATCGTTGTAATACAATTTACCAGTTTGAAACATGAATATTTGAGTTCAGCGAAGTCTCCCGAGTAAAACAGTACCCCCTATGTACAGGTTTTATGGTGTCTTGGAGAGTTACAGGGTCAAATATAGTGCTTGCGAATTAAATTCTCTGCACTTTCTCCCTGTTTTGTCATGCATGTCAATCAAATTTTAATTAATCAAATCACATAATTACGTTAAAAGATTATTTAAATATACATGTAGAATTTTAATATATATGCATTTATAGGTATTTAAATTCTACGTGTATACTAATGTAATCTTTTATGTAATTATATGTATTTATCTATATATATATATATTTGCGGTTATTTGTATTTTATATATATATATATAGATATATATAGAATGTCATTCTAAGTGTATTTTGTTACCGATATATATATATATTAATAACAAAATACAGTTAGAATGAAATTACATATGCATATATAATTTATATTAAATTTTGTTTCAATATTTTATTTATTTATTTTATTATTTAATTTATTTATTATTTTAATTATACGTATTTATATATAATATATATATGTACATCTATTATATATATAATATATATACATATTATATATATGTAACGTCATTCTAAGTGTATTTTAATATTAATATATATACTTATATTAATATTAAAATACACTTTGTATGACGTTACATATATATATATAATATGTATATATATTATATATATATAATATATATACATATTATATATATATAAAAATATATTTAATTTATTTTTACACTTGTCTTTTATTTATTTTTTATACTTCCCACCAGCAGGGGGACTGTCTGATATTTCAAACAGTCCCCCTGCTGGCAGATCCACAGCCAGCTATAGGGGGCCATGTGATCGCTCTTTGAGAGCGATCACATGGCCCCCGGGGGCCTCATTTGCCGTGGGAGGGCTGCCTGGGCTGTGAGGCAGTCCTCCCGAAGCGGATCGCGGCGGAGGTAAGTATAACTTACCTCCTGGGGCTGCAAGCCGTTACGGCGTGCTATGCCGTCATAACGGCTTTAAAGCCCACTTAACCCGTGACGGCATAGCACGCCGTAACGGCGTTAAGGGGTTAAATAAGAACAACAATCAAAATAAACTTACAGATCAGCTGTGTATGGGGGCCGGCCATTCCAATCAACGAACACCTGGGCAAACACCATCTGAGATCCATGTCCCATTGCGCGCTGTCTACTTCCGTATGTGGGCTGGTTGCCAAAGTGATTATGACGCAAAGCGCCTAACTTTCACTCATTGGCTTACTCCCCAAGCGCTTACTCCAAATATTGGCCAAAAGTCAGTGCTATAAATACTATAATTTTCATCATCTAGTGGTCTAATATAGTGGAGAGTGTCTATAGTGACCATAATCTCCCTATCGGTCAAAATAATGATATAGTATATATATATATATATATATATATACATATATATATATATATATATATATAGTACTATATCATTATTTTGACCGATAGGGAGATTATGGTCACTATAGACACTCTCCACTATATTAGACCACTAGATGATGAAAATTATAGTATTTATAGCACTATAAAGCACTATAAAACAAGGATACATAACAGCCTTACGATCCCTAAGCCCTTCTCCCATCTCTGGCTAAGTGTAGTGGTACTATATACATAATCAAACTAACATGACTTCTCTATTTCATGAAAACTGTGAATTATTGGAACTGTGACACCGAAAAGTCTACTCAACATGAGATAAAGCCTGGCCTCTCTATGGGCAGGGGTATTTCTATAAGTGTACAATGGTGCACCTAAAGTACATTATAATATCAGGTAAGGCCTGACCCATCACTGGTAAAGGTAGTCTGAAAAGTGTAATACCGGACAGTCTGTCTCTGGTATAGCTTAAAAAGGAAAAAAAACTAAGTGAGTTAATGTGAATTAAATTTGAACAGTCACAAATATGTCTATAATAGACTACTGGTGCTATGAAAAGTGCTACAAATATTGGCCAAAAGTCAGTGCTATAAATACTATAATTTTCATCATCTAGTGGTCTAATATAGTGGAGAGTGTCTATAGTGACCATAATCTCCCTATCAGTCAAAATAATGATATAGTACTATATGTATTAAGGCCGTTTGGCCTGTATTTGTGGGAGGGGCTTAAATTAATTCACTCCCCTATATAAGGGACACCCCTTACCTGACTCATATCGCTTGAGGTCAGCATCAGAATGATTTCCACTTCCGGGTCATCCAGACGCCATTTTACCTGATTACTCCATGAGGTTTTCTAAGCAGAGCTGTGTCAGGAATCCGGCCTACCACCTTCTTTCTTCAATCCATCGCCATGGATGGTGCCCAAGTGACTCACAAACCGTAAGTCGATCTACCCGTTATGCCAGGCATCAGTCCCACGGCACCATTCACGGGTCAGGTCCTCACTTTACGGCTGCATTTTGTCTAAGTCTGTTCTAAAACTATTGCATGTTCATGCATATCATTTGTTTAAACCCCCTACCAGTCTTTGGGTGTACTACAGGCTTCTTAGACATTATCACATTTCATGTACAAACCAACGAACCACTGCATTTTCGCCTACACACTGACCCCTACCGGCCATTCGGTGTACTACAGGCTTCTCAGACATTATTGCATTTCATGTACAAACCATCAAACCACCGCATTTTTCACCTACACACTGACCCCGATCGGTCATTCGATGTACTACAGGCGTCTTAGACGTTTTTTGCATTTTCATATACAAACCAATAAACCACTGCATTTTCACCTACACACTGACCCCTACCGGTTTTGGTGTACTACAGGCTTCTTAAAAATTATCGCATTTCATGTACAAATCAACGAACAACTCTTTTTTCGCCTACACACTGACCCCTACTGGTCTTTTGGTGTACTACAGGCTTCTCAGACATTATTGCATTTCATGTACAAACCAACAAAACACTGCATTTTTCACCTACACACTGACCCCCATCAGTCATTCGGGGTACTACAGGCTTCTTAGACGTTTTTGCTTTTCATGTACAAAACAATAAACCACTGCATTTTCACCTACACACTGACCCCTACCAGTCATTCAGTGTACTACAGGCTTCTCAGACATTATTGCATTTCATGTACAAACCAACAAACCACTGCATTTGCGCCTACACACTGACCCCTACCGGTCATTCAGTGTACTACAGGCTTCTCAGACATTATTGCACTTCATGTACAAACCAACTAACCACAGCATTTTCGCCTACATGCTGACCTCTTCCGGTCAATCGGTATACTATAGGCTTCTCAGACTTTATTTCACTTCATAAGCAAACAAACTAACTACAGCATTTTCGCTTTTATACTGACTCCTATCTGCCAAACGGTAGGATTAACCCCTTAAGGACACATGATATGTGTGACATGTAATGATCCCCTTTTATTCCAGAATTTTGTTACTTAAGGGGTTAAAGGGTATTTTAACATACAATCAGCATTTCTGACCCCTACTGGTCAACAGCAAAACAGTCTTCACATGTCATATACAATTTTCCAGCCAATATAAATTACACATAAGATTGTTTTAAACATAACCATAAATTAAACTCCAGCACGGGCTCAACTTCAGGTTTAATTCACAATAATTTACATTTCACATCAAGACCAACAGTGGTTCTATCAACACTGCCACCTACAGGTCTGTCAAGTACATTGACAATTTTCATGGGGTTTTACAAACACCAAAACACTGACACCTATAGGTCAACAGACAAACAACATTTCACATACCAATCAGTATCCAACTACACTGCCACCTATAGGGCACTCGGCAGATCTCCAGTGCACTTGCATTTTGCAACACCATGTTCACTGACCCCTACCATTCAATAAGACATCCAACAATTCCCATAGCAAGCACTATATCAACATCTGGTATAAATACATATATTATTACACAATAGCAGACGCATCTGTATATACGTAACTGGTAATATAGTTCACATACATTTTTCACAGCACGCTGCTCACGCAACAGACTTTCCCCTAGCAAGGGGACATACAACATACAAGGTGGAGACAGACCACATTTTCACTTGTACATACGGCACTTAACCCCTTAAGGACACATGACGTGTGTGACACGTCATGATTCCCTTTTATTCCAGAAGTTTGGTCCTTAAGGGGTTAATGGGTTAAGATTGATACATATTTAACCAGTATGGCTACGATGTTTAATATTTACACATCACGGCACTTTACTTTTCACATATACTGTACGTATTAAGATAAGCTTGGTCTATGCCATATTTCCTTATGCCATACAGTTTTATCCATTCAGGTTACAGTTACTACTAAAAAACCTATAGGGATTGTCAGGTTCAATACCATACTACCAAGTACATACACCTGCTCACGTAGTTATTCATCTCTTACCTTCCCTGGCAATACTGGCAATACTGGCAATTAGGGTTCCCTGGCAATACTGGCAATTAGGGTTCTAGGGCCCAATAGGTATTACCCCCTTTTTTCTCTGCATTATGCTTCGGTTAGTGGTCCCGCGAGGCCAACACCCCGCCTCACACTCGGAGGCATACACCCCTCGGGCCACTCGTGAGCTAGCCACCTCGCATTGTATCATAGAGAGGGCCTCACCTGTCACTCCCCTTCCTATTTTCTGGTTACTGTCACCGAGAGGCCAACATCCTGCCACAACATTTGGTGGCCACTCAAAATCCCCTCGCGCCAAGCATAGATAGAGCCTCTCAAGCCACTTGGCAACTAGCAGGGCCTCACCAGTCACCAAAAAACACCAAGCCTAATCGTTTCGCCTTACGGCTTAGCTAGCAAGCCAGTACAAGAACCCTGGGTACAAATAATAATTGCAGTCTTTATTGTTATTTAAGTATTTCTCAAAAAGATGGTGAAGAATCACCTCTTCCTAGCACCCCGGCTAGAATTGATACACCTTCAAGCAGAGGAGATGTTGCTAGTCCAGCAGCAATCAGATCCTGGACGATCCCACACATTACCACCGACCTAAGGAGGTGACAAATCCCCTACCCTGCTACAGCAAGGGACGCAGAGTTATTCAAACTCCTCCATACATCAACGGACAACACGGAGGCAGGGGAAGGCCCAGCTACATCAACTCAGGTGACACCCAGGCTATACTAGCCTCACTCATAAACTCATGAGCCAAAAAATTTATGACAGACTGGCAATCTCGAGTTGGTCACCACAGCCCTCACAAGGCTGGGTCTCACGCTACTGTACAACCAGCACCAACCAAAACTCGGTTACCTGGTACAATCAATTCTTATGACACACAAGACGTTAACCCTGCATGTATGATGTCAGCACATTGGGGAAGCAAGGCATATATATGTATGATGATGTATCTGTGGTGGTCAGATCCAGGGATTCCAGGTAAATCGGGAACTGACCATCCCTTGGTTGGGTTGGCAATTGGAATATGTAGATATGTTTATTTTTGCAGGTACCCATACAGAAGGGATTTTGTCCCAAACAAATGGACGAGCGCTCTCAGGCTCCAGGTACCAGCACCTCTGAACTACCAGAGACCATTGATATGAGTAGTTGCATTGCATATAGACTGTTGCATATATGTTCAAATGGTTCAGGGCACATGACAAACCATGTGTCCCAATACAACTTACAAATAACGTACTCACCATCTGTACACACCAATGCATTTTCAACACTACTGACTCATCACCCTTCCAGACTTGTAGTAGATTTACTAAAGTTCTGGAGCTTCAAAGGGCTCCCATACAGGTATCATAAACACACCTTCAAGGAATATAGCATGCCCTCACTTACAGTCAGCACAACAAAACCATTGGCTGTAAACACACTCACAGCCAAGATTTGCAGAGGGGTCTTCCAATCTCCACCATTTACAGCATGGCACCAAACACAAACACATTGGTATTGTCACAAGGAATCTTCCCTTAAACAAAGACTAACCATAGACTTATTGGCACCACACACCTCCGCTACCCCAAGTCTCAACTCCCTCATACCCTCCGAGGAGTTTTCTTACTATACAACACCATTGATCTACCTTTACAGCTATCACTCAAGCATGGGTTGAAGCTTGGTTAAGTAAGACCAATATCATCAACGCTGTAAACGGCTACCATCTACCCTACACACTGGCACTTACATGGCATAAATTGGGCAATCCTTTCCCCGCTCAACTTTCGAGCTACAGATTAGACTACTATCGATATTTGCAGATACTCTGTGCTGGTTATGATAACATATCCAGAGGTCTTACAGTCATACACTATCTAGAAGACTTCTTGTTGATCAAAGATAACATATTTTTCACTAGAAGCCTCACGGCAGCTTAGTCTGGTTGACCACTTGGGCGTCCCAGTACCCCATAAGAAACAGAAGGCCCAGACACTATCATCACATTACTGGGCATATGACTTGAGTCGGCATCCATACACGCAAGTTACCACAAGACAAATAGGGAACATTCTCATCTACATCAATCACTACCTCCTGCTTAGTACTTACAACTGCAAGGAACTACAATCCCTACCAGGTTCCTTAATTTTGCCATGCCAATCATACCACAAGACCACACTTTCACATCCCCAGAGTACTTTCCCCTTTTTTCCACACTTCCAACATGATGATCAGATGATGTCCCTAGACACCTCAGCAACAGCAGACCTGCACATGGGGGGGAATTTCTTAACCATTTGGCATGGTAAAAGCATGTTCCTTCCAGGATTGTCTGACACTTCTCCAACCAGATGGTCAGACGCGGCGTCTACCACGGGTTTGGCAGCGATCTACCGGGAACGATTGCTTTGGAGCTGTTGGCCATGGCATCCAGGTTTGGAAATTTTTCCACCACCTCAGCCCCTTTGGGAGATCTACCCCATTGTAGCAGCTGCTGTGGCATGGGGTAAATCATGGTCAGGGTCATCAATCCGTTGTTACTCTGACAACTAGGCACAACTAGGTCATATCATCAACAATCGCCACTACTCCTCCATAAGGTCATGATATTTCTGGGGAACTCACTTGGTTGGCCACTTATCACATTTCACTTTCATGTACCAGACGGGGGTATACATCCCTGCCGATAATTGTCTAATTTATATTCCAGGCATGTTCATCATACGCTTCCTACAGCCGCCCATACAGTCACGGCCACGCTTTCGTTCCAGAGACAAAATCATGGATTAGACATACTCATGCAGCATAGCATGCACTATCCCACCTATCACTTTCGTCCCATACTTGTAGAACACATAAAACAGCTTTTCACCTGGCTTAAAGAATCTCATTGGAACACGACATAGCTCAACCTGTGTCTGTCACGGTAATATACCCCAACACGCAGGAATAGTACAGATAGTCAGGAGACAAGAAACCAGGGTTCGTCTTACCGGACCTTAGAATGGCCGGACTTGACGAGAAAAAGCAAGACAGAGTCTAGAACAAGCTGAGGTCAAGGGAACAGAGAGACAGCGTAACGTAGAACAAGCCGAGGACTGGTACACAAAGGACAAAATAGCGGATAAGCAAGCAAGGATAAAGAGAGAGCGGAGTCAGGAACAAAGCCAAGGTCAAGCACCAAAAAACCAACTGAACGATACAAGCACTAAAGGGAAACTGGACGGAAACCACGATAGGGCAAGGAGCAAGGGAAACAGGTGAGTATAAATACCCTAAGGTTCACTTTGATTGGCCCCTGTCATATCCACGCCCCCAAAATGTGAGTGTATGGGGAATGTGGCCTGACAGGGGCCAATGGGAGACTGATTCTAATTTAGTCTCCCACTGTCCCTTTAAGAGCGCGCCCGAGACGCGCGGCGCGCTCTTAGTGTCGGGCGGGACACGTGACCGCTTCTCGCGGTCACTGCCCGCCTGACTGATCATCTCGTTGGCTGAGCCGCGCGCGGCTCGTGCAGGAGCAGGACCGCGCGCGGCGAGAAGAGAGGACCCCGGCCGGCCCCTGGAGAGGGTAAGTACCGCTACAGTACCCCCCCCTGAAGACACGCCCACCGGGCGGGGAGGAGCAGGCCTGGCAGGAAAACGAGCGTGGAAAGAACGCACAAGGCGAGGAGCGTGAACAGCGTCAGCGGAAATCCAACTGCGTTCCTCAGGCCCATAGCCCTTCCAATGTACCAGATATTGGAGGCGACCCCGAAGCAAACGAGAGTCAATTACAGCCGCCACTTCAAACTCCTCATGGCCCTCCACAGAAACCGGAGGAGGAGGAGGGACATGCCGAGTATAACGGTTGCACAGGAGGGGTTTTAACAAGGAGGTATGAAACACGTTAGGAATGCGTAAATTTTTTGGAAGATCCAATGCATACGAGACAGGATTAACCACATGCAAGATACGAAAAGGACCAATAAAACGAGGGGCCAACTTCATAGAAGGCACACGAAGACGAATATTGCGAGTAGAAAGCCAAACCCGGTCTCCCACAGCATAGGATGGAGCCGCCCTGCGATGCTTGTCTGCCTGAACCTTCTGACGAGCAGCTGAGGCCACCAAAGAACACTGAACCTGCTCCCAAGTATTACGTAGACTAGCCAAATGTTCGTCCAGAGCTGGCATGCCCTGTAAGGAGAATGCAGCTGGAAGAACCACGGGATGCCGGCCATAAACAACGTAAAAAGGGCTGTTAGCGGAGGATTCATGAGCAGCATTATTACGAGCAAACTCAGCCCAAGGAAGAAGGTCAGCCCAATTGTTCTGATGGTGGGACACGAAACAACGAAGATACTGCTCTAGAGATTGGTTGGCACGTTCAGCAGCTCCATTAGACTGGGGGTGGTAGGCTGAGGAAAACGAGAGGGAGATACCCATCTCTGTACAAAACGTTCTCCAGAATCTGGAGATAAACTGGCTACCCCTATCGGACACGATCGAAGTGGGAATACCATGCAACCGAAACACCTCCCTGGCAAAGATAGAGGCAAGTTCCCTGGATGATGGTAATTTGACAAGAGACACAAAATGAGCCATCTTAGAAAAACGATCCACAATCATTAGGATGACAGTTTTACCATTAGAGGGAGGTAATTCAACAATGAAATCCATGGATATATTGGACCACGGTCTCTCGGGTATGGGCAACGGATGTAACAACCCACAAGGAACTCTGTGGGAGGACTTCATACTGGCACAAGTGCTACAGGCATTAACGTAATCGGTGACGTCCTTGCGCAAGGAAGCCCACCAGAAATATCTAGAAACTGCTGAGAATGTCTTAGAAATACCAGGGTGTCCAGCAGTTCTAGTGTCATGATATAATGACAATATGTCTCGTCTCTCCGGTATATCAACGAATAGCTTATCAGCAGGCCTCTCCCCAGGAGCCAAGTGTTGTTTAGCCTGAATAGCTTGTAAGAGAGAAGATGAAATGGAAAGAACAGTAGTCGCTATTATTCTGTCCAATCTACCTGTGAGGCAAGGGTACGGAACTGAATAGCATAATCGGCTACAGATTTAGATCCTTGCTTTATTCTCATTAATGCCCTGGCGGCATTTTTTGACCTTTTAGTCGTGTCAAATGTTCTACGGAACGCTGTGAGGAAGCTATTGAAGTCGTGTACCATAGGCCCATTAGCCTCCCAAATAGGATTTGCCCATTCTAGTGCCTTATCCGTAAGCTGGTGCATAAGAAAACCCACCTTAGATCTATCAGTGGGAAATGAACGTGGGTACATTTCAAAGTGGAATTCCACTTGATTAAGGAATCCCCTACATGTCTTAGCGTCCCCTCCATACCTAGGTGGCGGAGTTAGATGTGCAGAAGCATTAGGCATATTAGCTGTGTCCGGTATAGGGTTTACAGGAGGCGTAGGTACAGGTACCGGAGCTGATCTGGATAACAGTGTCTGGATGGCTTGAGCCATTTGATCCATACGGTGATCCTGTTCTGCGAATCTAGCCTCATGAGTGGCCATCTGTTGACCTAAACCTGCGGGGTCCATGGCCCTATCGTAATGTCACGGTAATATACCCCAACACGCAGGAATAGTACAGATAGTCAGGAGACAAGAAACCAGGGTTCGTCTTACCGGACCTTAGAATGGCCGGACTTGACGAGAAAAAGCAAGACAGAGTCTAGAACAAGCCGAGGTCAAGGGAACAGAGAGACAGCGTAACGTAGAACAAGCCGAGGACTGGTACACAAAGGACAAAATAGCGGATAAGCAAGCAAGGATAAAGAGAGAGCGGAGTCAGGAACAAAGCCAAGGTCAAGCACCAAAAAACCAACTGAACGATACAAGCACTAAAGGGAAACTGGACGGAAACCACGATAGGGCAAGGAGCAAGGGAAACAGGTGAGTATAAATACCCTAAGGTTCAATTTGATTGGCCCCTGTCATATCCACACCCCCAAAATGTGAGTGTATGGGGAATGTGGCCTGACAGGGGCCAATGGGAGACTGATTCTAATTTAGTCTCCCACTGTCCCTTTAAGAGCGCGCCCGAGACGCGCGGCGCGCTCTTAGTGTCGGGCGGGACACGTGACCGCTTCTCGCGGTCACTGCCCGCCTGACTGATCACCTCGTTGGCTGAGCCGCGCGCGGCTCGTGCAGGAGCAGGACCGCGCGCGGCGAGAAGAGAGGACCCCGGCCGGCCCCTGGAGAGGGTAAGTACCGCTACAGTGTCATAACATTCTCCTAGGTTTTGCTTCTTTTTGCCACCTTAAACTATCTCACACACCATTAATTATATAGTTTACAGGCATTCAACAACACAGGATAACCTATGGCCAAAACTACCATAACTTCATGCTATCATACCAGACAAGAATATACTCAGAGGTTTTCAGGAATCCATTCTCCCACGTTCTTCTCAGAGATTACCAATAGCCATCCAACTTTTCATCCTTATCGGACCTATTAGATCTACAAACATTCAATTATACTACCAAGTCGGCCATTACCAGCCATGCACATTGCCTTTTATGCCTTTCTCAGGCCAGAGAATTCACTACCATCACCACCACTCAGACAGATCATTGTCTTCAACGATCCCACGTACGTAAACACATATATCATTACCTATTGGCTCTACCACATTCCGAAACGAGTCAACACGGACCAACAGTAGAGATAACATACTATCCTACCCACAACAAATGGTGTTCACTTTCGGTCCTAGATTCCTACCTTCAAAATTCTTCCAGGAATTAAATACTGTAATGCATTTAAGGAAATGTCTGGTTAATTTGTATATATTTGTTGACTGTATTAAATCTTTGATTATTCATTTTTGCCCTCTTTATTTACAGGCCTACCGTATCGTCGGTCTCGGCACACCACAACCGACTTGCTCCCTTTATACTATCCTACGCTTATGCTGGATCCTTACTCCATATACGGCTATTTGCCCCTTACACAAGTATTAAGGCCGTTTGGCCTGTATTTGTGGGAGGGGCTTAAATTAATTCACTCCCCTATATAAGGGACACCCCTTACCTGACTCATATCGCTTGAGGTCAGCATCAGAATGACCCTCCCACCCACTCCTCATTTCAACACTTTCTCTTTTCTTTCCATTTACTTTACTTTCTTACTCCTTGGTGGGCCCTCTTTATTTACAGGCCTACCGTATCGTCGGTCTCGGCACACCACAACCGACTTGCTCCCTTTATACTATCCTACGCTTATGCTGGATCCTTACTCCATATACGGCTATTTGCCCCTTACACAAATATATATATATATATATATATATATATATATATATACTATATCATTATTTTGACTGATAGGGATATCAGTCAAAATAATGATATAGTACTATATATATATATATATATATATATATATATATATATATATATATATATATATATATATATATATATATATATATATATATATATATATATATATACTATATCATTATTTTGACCGATAGGGAGATTATGGTCACTATAGACACTCTCCACTATCTTAGACCACTAGATGATGAAAATTATAGTATTTATAGCACTGACTTTTGGCCAATATTTGGAGTAAGCGCTTGGGGAGTAAGCCAATGAGTGAAAGTTAGGCGCTTTGCGTCATAATCACCTTGGCAACCAGCCCACATACGGAAGTAGACAGCGCGCAATGGGACATCGATCTCAGATGGTGTTTGCCCAGGTGTTCGTTGATTGGAATGGCCGGCCCCCATACACAGCTGATCTGTAAGTTTATTTTGATTGTTGTTCTTATTTAAACTCAGTTTGTGCATCATTTGTTTGTTGCTTGCTGTCCTGATGAAAGTTCCCTAGAGGAACTGAAACGTTGACATTTCGGAATAAATAGAAGTTTGTTTTTCTACAAAACCTGGGAGTGCTGATTATCCTTTATATATATTGAATAGTGCAATCGAGCACCGGGTCATTAAAATTGTAAGTAGGAGTGCAAGGTTTTTCTCTTTTTATATATATTTATATATATATATATATATATATATATATATATATATATATATATATATATATATATATATATATACACACGTGTATATATATCATATATAACATCATTACTTTATCTTATATATAAGATATATATATATGTATATTTACACATATATAATGTTATATTAATATAACGATACACAGTAAAATTACACACATGTATATATATAATATATATAATTTTATATATGAGAAATAAATAATTAAAAATAAATTGTAAAAATATATTTTTTTAAATTATGTATCTAAATATGACATTTTATTCTCACTGTATTTTGATATATATATATATATATAATATATATTTAAATCAAAATACCCATAGAATTAAATTTTATATATATATATATATATACCGTATTTATCGGCGTATGACACGCACCGGTGTATAACACGCATCTCATTTTAAGAAGGAAATTCCAGGAAATTTCCCCTCCTCCCATAGTATTCCCCCCTCTCATTCCATAGTGTCCCCCCCTTTCCATAGTATTCTCCCCCCCTCCCATAGTATTCTCCACCCCCTCCCATAGTGTCCCCCCCTCATCCCATAGTGTCTCCCCCTTTCCATAGTATTCTCCTCCCCTCCCATAGTGTCCCCCCCCCCTTTCCATAGTATTCTCCCCCCCTCCCATAGTATTCTCCACCCCCTCCCATAGTGTCCCCCCCCTCCCATAGTGTCCCCCCCCTCCCATAGTGTCCCCTAGTGCACTTTCCCTCCCCTTGTCCCATAATTACTTACCTGTCTTGAAGCGTGGGCCGGCTTCACAGCACGCACCGCGGTACTGGAACTTCAATTTCAGGTTCCGGTTTCCGGCGGGACTGAAAGGAAGAGTGCACACTTCCTTTCAGTCCCGCCGGAAACCGGAACCTGAAATTGAAGTTCCAGTACCGCGGTGCGCGCTGAACACCAGCCCACGCTTCAAGACAGGTAAGTAAATATGGTATATCGGCGTATAACACGCACCCATCATTTCCCCCCTATTTTCAGGGAGAAAAAGTGCGTGTTATACGCCGATAAATACGGTATATATATATATATATATATATATATATATATATATATTTGTGTGAAGGGCTCATGATGGCAAAGAGAAATAAGACCTAATAAGTGTAGGATGGTATAAAAGTAGCAAGTCGGTTGTGGTGTGCCGAAACCGACGATGAGGTAGGCCTGAAAATAAAGAGGGCCCACCAAGAAGAAATGTAAGAAAAAGGAGTTGATAAAGAGGTGTGGGTGGGAGGGTGATGCAACGCTGACCTCGAAGGTATGGAGCCAGGTAAGGGGTGTCCCTTAAGTAGGGAAGGGGTGTGTCATATGCCCCTCCCACAAACACAGGCCAAAAGGCCTTACTACTTGTGTGAAGGGCTCATGATGGCAAAGAGAAATAAGACCTAATAAGTGTAGGATGGTATAAAAGTAGCAAGTCGGTTGTGGTGTGCCGAAACCGACGATGAGGTAGGCCTGAAAATAAAGAGGGCAAAAATAGAAATTTCAACATTTTAATACAAACTACCAATATACATACTTAACAAGACATGTTCTGAAAAGCATTCCTTACTTCTTGTACAGGGTTAGGAATGTACCGTGTGTAAGCGGATGATTTCCAGCGCCCCAGTGTCTTGATAACATGAACCGGTATGTTAACACTGGAGGCTGTGGAGGCCGCTCCTACGCGGAAGGAGTGGCCTGAATAGTTAGCTGGCTTGAGTCCCAGCTGTGTTAGTAATGACCTAACGTGGGTCATGAAGTTGGTAGTAGTGAGAACTGAACCTCGTAGAACAAAAAGTGGTTGTGATGGTGGTGCCTTGAGACTCTCTGTATAAGAGACCAGAATTTGGACGGGGCACCAACTGTTGTGAGTCGGATAGTATTTAACCTCTACGGGTGGAGCGTGTTGACAGTTTTTGGAATGAGGTAGTGTCAGGATATAATAGTCCATGTGTTTGGTTAAGTGCGAATGAAGCAGTAGGTGAGTGGATTGTGTTGTATTGATGGCGGTAAACTCTCTAGGTCTCAGAAACCCATAAAAAACCACGTAAATAGCTGTTTTGATGACTAGTGTTGTGTTGAAGGAGAAGGGTTTTAGATCTAGTAGTTGTGATAATTTCTTAAGGATATGAAAATCTATAGGAAGCCTCTGTGCTGTATGCGGGGGTTCGGATCTTTGTATACCCCTAAGGATGTTCTTGATTTGGTATGATGACATGAAACTTGAGTTGTTGGGTTGTAAGGTCAGCATGTGATGTTGGATGCCTGTAAGATATAGTTTGATTGTGTTGTAAGAAAGTTTGAGTTTGAGGTGGCAAAAAGAGGCAAAACCTAAAAAAGATGTCATGATGAATGGTTGTAATATGTTGTGTTCCAAAAGGAATCTTTTGAATAAACTGAAAGCTCTGTTGTAGGTTTTCCAAGTATTTGTAGATAGAGCTAGTTGGGACAAAGTTCTGCAATGTTGCATGATAACGTCTAGTCCATTGTTAGCTGATGGAACAGTGGAGTGGCCGTGGCTGTGAGCGCGGCTGATGGGAGAAGTTGATGAAAGGCCTGGAATTTAAAACGAGACAAATTATCAGCTGCCTCGTTACAAATACCTGGAATATGAACACAGTGCAAGAAAAAATTATGACATGCTGCCAACCAAGTGAGTTTCCTCAAAAATCTCATGATAGCAAGGGAGTTGGAGCGACCTTTGTTGATAATGGAACAGGTTGCTTGGTTGTCTGAGTAACACCTGACTGATGAACCTGTCCATAGATGTCCCCATGCCACGGCAGCCGCCACGATGGGATATATCTCGAAAAGAGCTGAGGTAGAGAAAAAACACTCCAGGTCCTGCACCTCTGAAGGCCAGCTACCCCAAAGCCATTCGTTCCCAAAAATCGCTGCAAAACCTGTGGTAGACGCTGCGTCTGTCCAAACAGTAGGAGAAGTGTCAGACAATTGAGGGAGGAACATGCTTTTTACGTTCCAGGAGTTTAAAAAGTTTCTCCACATGAGAAGGTCCGCCGTGGCTTGGGTATCTAGGGTTAATCTGTGTGCATCATGTAGAAACCGTGGGAACATGCTGAGGAGACGTGATATGAAAGCACGGCCTTGAGGTATAATACGCATGGCAAAATTGAGTGACCCCAGTAAAGATTGTAATTCTTTGCGATTGCAAGTGCGTAGTTGTATATAGAGGTTGATGTTTGTCAGGATGTTTTCTACCTTGGTGCGTGGTAGGCTAGCTTGCATGTTGGCTGAGTCTAGCATGATGCCCAGGAAAGTGATGATGGTATCTGGGCCTTCGGTCTTGGTAGGGGAGACTGGGACCCCCAACTGGTTGAATAGGCTGACAGTTTCTTTGAGGCTACTGGGAGGGGAAGAATTCTCCTCGACCATTAGGAAATCGTCCAGATAATGTATGACTGAAGGGCATCTGGATATATGAGTAGTAACCAGCATAGGATTTCGGCAAATGTGTCAAATATGGCTGGACTACTTTTAGAACCAAAAGTTAGTCGTGAGAAAAAGTAGTAGTTCCCTTCCCACTTGATGCCATGTAGGTGCCACAGTGTGGGGTGGATTGGTAGTAGTTTGAATGCATTTGTTATGTCGGTCTTACTGAGCCATGCACCGACTCCTGCCTGTAAGATAGCCGTAATGGCGTGGTCTATAGTGGAATATTGCAGGGAGAATTCCTCCGATGGTATTAGGGAGTTGAGGCTAGGAGTGGTAGAGGTGTGTGGTGCCGACAAATCGATAATAAGTCTCTGCTTGTTGGAAGATTTTCCTGTGACAACCCCGATAGGGTTTGTCCTCCATGTAGTGAAAGGAGGGGATTGAAAAGGTCCCAATAAAAAACCTTCTGACACTTCTTTAGCTATGAGTGTGTCAACAGCTGTAGGGTTGTGTTGGGCGGATTGTAGATTTGGACATTCCAGGATTCCTGAAGGCATATGTATGATACCTGTGTGGAATCCTTCTGATAGACCAGAGATTATGAAATCTACTAAATGTGTAGATGGATGCTGTGACAGAAATGTCGCAAGTAGGGATATGTTGATAGACGTTAGGTACTGTTTGGGATACATTTTATTGGGACACATGATTTTTGCATGTGCCCTGAAACATTTTGAGCATATATGCAATAAACGACAACCGCTGTAATTACATGTACCAACATTAAAGTTATTACATATCTGGGATTTGCCCAGAAACTTGATAGGTCTACCCAGTTTGTCTTTAGCTATTTTCTCCGTAGGACCAGCGGAGCTAGGTCCTTGCACGTGGGTATGCTCGTTAGCAGTGGTGGGACAAAAATTTGCCGAATGAGACATGGAGGAGCAGTATGCACAAGCCGGCGTCCTTAGCCCTGCAAAGTGTCTGCAGAAAATCACTGTGTCTATCTTACTCCAGTTGGACCTTGTCCCGTACTGTGAGAAGGCGCCTGACACTTTTGCAGAAAAAGATCTATGGTAATCGTAGAATGCCGATCCACCATATTTATTGCCCAGGTCCACCAGCTTGTGCATATACATGTCAAATTCCTTACGCCTGTGTGGGTAAACGGCACATATGACATCCCGGTAGATGCCAAAAGCCAACACAAATTCCGGGATGGTGAGTTTCCTGTTTAGGCGTGCATCCCTGGACTTGACCACCACAGAAATATCCTCATACGCATAAGTTTTATGCTCCACCACATCCTGGGAGGCAATTAGTAGTGCAGCTAAGTTGACATCTTTACCTTCCAGGATGTCTTTCTTAAGGTGCTCAGGTATCATATGGGCAGGGTTAACCTCCTGCTCGTCAGAGATGGTGGCTGGAGAAACTAGTGGCAACTCGACCAGTGGCGGAGGGGTCACAGTGACTGACCCAGCCAAGGTAAGGGCTGTGGTGACCGATTCCAGTTTCTCCAGCCTGGAGTTTACCTTGCCCATGGATGACATGAGGGATGTAAGCATGCCATGTATATCTGTCGGGTTAGACTGGCTAGTCCCTTCCCCTGCATCAGAGTTATCAGT